>NC_143137.1:87334318-87637348 GCF_059928025.1 Delphinapterus leucas | reverse complement strand
TGTCTGTTTTGATGGCATCTTAATGCAACAGACCAAAGAAGACATCTGTGACTGACCTGTTGCATGGAAAATGTCCAACGTCCCTAAAAGCTTAAATAGTTTTGATAAATAACCAAATGAGATTTTCAACAAAGGTATAAAATTTACCTAACAATACTAACATGGCTTTCCTACACAATTTAAAATAAAATTTGATTTATGAGCTATCCACAAGAACTGAACTGATATCAAGCAAAAATACATACCAAGTAAAATATAAAACTATCTTCTTGATTCTGATTTAAGTAAAAAGCGTCCTGGTTACCAATGGTTAATAAAAACCTCTCATATTCTTAAAGATACAAGTAAGATCTAATTAACCTAGCCTGAGTCACTACCATTTGATTTTTACTGTGGCACTCATCATAAGTGCTCACAATAACAGAAAACAATTTCTTTTGGTCAACTCCTACCTCTTTACAAAATACTCATCCTTAAATTGCAATGGCAAGACTTACCATTAAATACTGTCTACTTTAAAACTTTAGTGCACTAAAAACAATTTTCAACCACAAATATTGCTCTTCCATATTAAATAAATTTTTAGGTAATACAAAAATATTTTTCTCGTTTAATATTAAGGAAAAAGGGTGGGATAGGGAGGGTGGGATAGGGAGGGTGGGAGGGAGGGAAACGCAAGAGGGAAGAGATATGGGAACATATGTATATGTATAACTGATTCACTTTGTTATAAAGCAGAAACTAACACACCATTGTAAAGCAATTATACCCCAATAAAGATGTTAAAAAAATATTAAGGAAAAAAAAGAGGCTACTCCCAACATTATTATAAAAGAGGCAGTAAAAAAGAGATAGTAAGCCACTCCAATTTTAAACCCAGCCTACAAACTGAATAACATTTACACAGCAATATCTCAAATAGTATCTGTCTTGTTATTTTGCCAGTCAACACAAAAAATAATTTTATCACAAAGTAAAAATAATTCTATATTCAACATTAAAAAGTAAATCTCACAGAATACATGTATTTAACATTTATTCTCACACATGACAAGGAACAGTCCCTGATCACCCTGAATATCTGAGATGTAAATGTGTTCACTTAACAAAAGCTTTAAATTGAACAAAAAATTGGGCACCTACTATCTGCTAAGAATGAATCCTTTGGAGATAGAAGCTATTTTATATATTATTAAAATATTTTTTAAAAAATAAACATAATGTCTCTTAAGAAGATTCCGTACTAATATTCCTTAAGCAGTTTTTTGATAGCTCTTCAAAGTCCTGTTGATTTTATACAATACTTTAAATACACAATGGTAGTATACATTTTAAGTCCCAGTCGTAACTTCCAGAAAAGAAGAGCTGTTAGGATTTATAAAATACATTTTAAAAAATAAAACCATAACCTTCTTTAAGAGTTTGATGCATAAAAATGGGCCATATTATTCTTAGAAATAAGAAACCAATTTAATAAGTTCTAATTTCACTAAGACCACTACAGTATATATTGAGAGGAAGAGTTTCTCCTAACTTATTAATTGGCTTTTTGCCTCACTTCCTCATTTTTAGATTCAAGAAATCCTAGAGCTTACTGCGGTATATATGGTAAAAATTCTCCGGCTGGAAGTAGTGAGGAAAACAGACGAGGCAAAATTGTAGAAGAGTTATCAGGGACCTAAAGACTTGAAGAGAAATGAGAAGTCCTGTAAAGGTTCTAAACTTAAATTGAGATCGAAGGGGTCCTGTAACTTATACTGACAACAAAAGGGAAGCATGATCAAAATGTGGTCTCTAAAATTTGCTCTCCAATTACATTATGATCTTCTACAAATCCACTTAAACAGATAAACAACTAATCCCTCAAATTCAGCTATTCTAAGAACAAAGACCATTTGACTAGTTTTGCCCCAAGGCACCAAATGTTTCAAAACTCTCTGGGAACAAAAATTATGCCTCACCTTTTAATACATTTGCCTTGACAATCCAAAACATAGTCAACTGGGGTATACATGAATAAAAAGCAAACATTTACAACCATGTTATTTATAAAGTGCAATATACAAAAAATAAATAAAAAGCCAGACTCACTTTATAGGAACCAAAAACATATCAATACAAACAAAAAGAAACAAACCACAAAGCAATGAAGCAGGCCAGTATGAAGAAAGCTCGTACGAGTGAAGGCAGTTTTTCTTATAATTTCTAACTTGATATTGTTTGTTTGAAGCCAAATAAATCCAAATGCCTTATAAGTCTAGACATGATCAAGGTCAAGATCAACAAAAACATGCGTATAAACAGTGTTCCCTCCTCTGGCTATATAAACCAAGTTTTCCCAAGAGTATACTAATTACCTACATTAGATAGTAAGTTTAAAGTACCAACCTTCTGAACCACAGATCTTAACCACTTAGTCTATAAAATAAATGTACAATCTTTACACAGCAGTTAAGGATCTGAATTATATGATCAGTCAGAGCATATGACAAATGCGTACTGACCCCAAGTCCCTACACAAACTTTTCCACCACCCACCAACACTTCATCTTATAAAATATTTCAAAGATTCTAAGTAAAGTTGTATGCTCAGTCTTCCATGATAAAACTCCCTAAGCCGGTAACTTCTACTATTATTTTGTAAATAAGAAATTTTTCATCAGTCTAATTCATATATGAACTTCATAAATCTCTTATTCCACTGTAAGTATTTTAGAGCAGAATTTACAATGAAATAAGAGAATCATGAAAGGGTGTATCCTCTCCAACCTTTTTAAGTACTACTGGATTGAAAGGCACTCATCTTCCAGTTGCTCCACAATCAGAATGGTCATTAAATGCCATTAATAGCCCACTCCTAGCTCACTGCTTACTTCAGGCCAAAAAAGATCAACTTCCCACTACAGAGATGAATTCTAATCATTCACACTTTAAAAAATAAAGTTAAATGACGTCATTTAATTTTCTGCCCCAATCTGTAAGATTTTGAAAATAGCATAAAATGGATTCAAAACCCTGTTATGATATGGCTTTTATTTAAAGTCTATTAAAACAGACTAAATTCCACATCCCATAATGGGTACATAAACGGGCATGTTTGGGAAGGAAAAATATCAAGAGCTAGAGCCTTTCTTTTTTACTTACATAATTATAACAGAATGCTGTAAGACAACTGTAAGGGAGCAAAGCATGCAGCTCCACTTTATCAAATACACAACTTACAAAATTCCTCAGGAATGCTTAAATATATGGGAAAAATGGATGCCAAATATAATAGTGAGAAGAACAAGCATCTCCACACCCAGTGAAGTAACAGGTTTAGGCTTGTTTGTACAGCTCCCTAAAAATCTGAAAGATTACAAAAACCAAAATTCACAAAATTGGTCAAAAGTTGGATGGGAAACGTTCCACTCTAGACTAAAATGCCTAATCACACAAAATAGGTTGCACTTACACACTTACTAAACATTTTAATTTACTTTGGCTTATTGAATAAAAGACGCTTTGGATTAAACCAAACAAAAACTATTATTTGCCCCTAAATAATTTTTTTACTATGTAAGAGCACCTGGCCTCACTACTGAAATTTCTATTAAAAACACCTGAGTGTTTTTATTTTTTCAAAAGTGGTGTCATTTTATTTGCCTCTCAGGAAAAAGCCATAAAATTAATCAACTAAGACACAGCATTGTAATTTGCAGTAAAATCAACACATCTCTGTAAACGGTTTGGGGAAGAAAAAAAGCCCAGCCTTTTCATGTAAACATAATAAGCCTGTAATATGCTGCAGACAAACGCACTGCAAGGGGTGTGGAGGACCCGAGCTGATTAGATTACCACAACATCAGCCTGGGGCCGCCATTTTTAGAATCTGTAAAGGACAAAAGAGGGAAATTTCACTTTTTACTGCCCATCTCGGAGATTAAAGGAAAAAATGGACTGTTTTCCAATTAGGTATTGATGTCTCCACCCCAGAGTTGAATGCACCTCACTTAATTCTCTTCAAGGTCTCCAGAACTCCAAACACCTTACATTATTCACATCTCTAAAAAGGGGGGAAACAGGCAAAACGGGGTTTACTCTATAGCCACTCTAGCGATTTCCCTTTGCCTTGAAACTGCATCGTTCTTAAGACAGAGTCTAGCAAGAACGGATCTCAACGGAGCTAAGGCCGGTGGAAGAGAGCCCTCCGGATTGTTTTCTCTCTCCCCCTCCCCCGTTTAGCACAGTGAACCGTTTGTTTCTCTTCTGTGTCTGCTGCCACAGTGTTTGTGCCAATCCCTTGGTCAAAATCAGCTTCCCTGAAATGTGCCATATTGTGGCTTCTAAGCCTCCGCTACAGTAAAGGACGACGATAATGCAAGGGGGGGGGGAGACTGAGAAGGTTGGGTACTGGGGTGACCACCTCAGGGGCGGTTTTACCCTCTCCTGGAGAGGATGAAGAGCTGTCTCGTTCTCCCACAAAGGGAGATACCCAGGGCGTTCTTTCCACCCCCTTCGTATTTATGAGAAAATTAAACCTGAGACCGCCAGGCAAGAAATGGAAGCAGCAGAAGAAAATGGGGCCTAGACGGGTTCCCAGCACCTGAACGAGATGCGGTAGAGGACAGGGAGAGCTGGCAGCTCCTGGGACCACTTCAACACAAACCCTACTAACAGTCACAAGCCTCCCTCCTCACACAAGCGGCCCTAACCCGCAACCAGCGAGGAGCGCGCCCCCTCCCTAACTCCCACTCTCAAGGGGGTTTAACTGCCAGTTTCCCCTTCCCCAACCCTAAAACCCGCCATAATGTTCCCTTTCTAGGGACAGAGAAGATAAAGGATAAATTCGATTCAAACAACCAACGTCTTGCCCCCGCCAAGACACCTGAGAGCCAACGTCGACCCCCCCCCCCGCCGGAAAGATAAAGATGCGAAAGCCCCCTACCCCTGGAAACACACGTCCCTCCACCCCGCAAACCCCATGAACTCCCAAGGAGACGACAGGCACTGACCTGTGATGTTCACACACCAGACACCCGAACCCCGTTATTTGCTCGACCCCCAAGGAGTCTGTCCACACCTCCGCGGTCGGACGACCCCCCGACAGCAGCCACTGCGGACTCAGGACCCGGCTCCACACACCCCCTCCCCAAACAGCAGCTCGCAGCCTCTTCACCAGCAACCGAGGAGTAGGGGAGGGGGCACCGAGAAAGTCAACAGGAACGCAGAGGCGACGGCGAGGCTGCTCAAGAGTGTCTATGCCCCCCTCTGTTGCCGCTCCCGAACTCAGGTACCGTCTCGGACTCGGCCCCCTGCGCCCGCTCAGTGTCACTGCCTCTCGCTCTGGGAAAATGGCGGCTGACGGCGGCGGCGGCCGCGGCGGCCGCGGCGGCGGCGGCGGCGGCGGCGGCAAGTGCACGGGGCCCGCCCGCCCCGCTCCGCAGGGGCAGAGGGGGAGGGGACGAAGCTGTACGCCGCCATTTTGCTTGTGGGCTGCCGCCCGCCGTTCCCTCTCCACCGCGGCTAGAAGACAGCCAACTGGAGGCAGAGCGGTGGACAGAATCTCCGTCTATTCCACAACAGATGCATTCAACAATTCACCGAAGGTTTGGGAAAGTTTCGGTATTTGATGGGATTGGTTCTTTATCCCCTTTCCCTGAGTAGCCCTCAAGTCTGGATATCGGTGAGCTTGGGCGCGCCACTGCTGGGTGGAAGGATAATGATTGTAGGCCCTGGAAAGACACCCCACCCCCCATGCACTTTCTCCCACTCCCAAAACCACCTCAGCCCTGGTCTGCCCTTCTCCCTCCCCCTCCTCAGTCTAGCCTCCAGCGCGGGATGAACTCGGTTGGGGTGTCACTCGACGCCCACTAGGGGCTGAGGCGGTTCCAGTGCGCAGGCTCCGAGCACCGGATAAAAGCGGAGCTGGCGAGTCCAGCGCCGTCTCGATGGAGGAGCGAGAAACGGAAGAGGTCGGGGGGAGAAGCAGCAGGAAAAATACAGCCACCGTCAGCGCCGCCTCCCTGCCACCGTGTATCGGGGTAAAAAGCTGCCGTTGCCGTCGGTGCAGTTGCCGTCTGTGCCTCCTACTTTGGCCCCGGGGAAGGATTTCCCCGCCGGCGGGACAGTGTGCGGGGAGGGGAGCGGGAATTCCTTTATGCGTCGGTGATTAAACGAGGGAGGGTCAGAGAGACGGTTATCTCGAAGAACAAAGGGGCAAGCCAAAGAATAAAGGGTTTCCCCAGTAAAATAACACGGTGATTGCGGCTCCTGTTTTCGGGGTCTTTCCCCCTAATGGCGGTTTCCGTCTTCTAGCTCCACAGCCTCCCGGAGCTCTTGGTAAGCGGAGTCGGGAGAGACAGAGGCGGTCCGTGCAGCCAATCAGTGCCCGAGGTGTTCTGTTGGGCGTGTCGTGATTGGCTAGCGGTGACCTCATGCTGCAGCAGCGGGCGGGGCCAGAGCCGTCGGGGGAGGCTGTTGCAGAGAGAGAGCAGTGACGATGGTGTTCATTGCTGCCGCGGCCGGTATGGAACCCAAGCGGTGGCGAAGGGAATCTCAAGGCTTTTCCTTGACTGTTTTCTCCTGTCCCTGCGCGAGGTGAGGGCCCCGGCTCGGCCTCTGCGAAACTTCGGGGTGCTGGCGTGGACGAGGAGACACCAATTTTCCCATGACTTTAGTAACTGCGTCAGGGCAAGATGGCGCTGGGTCTCCTTGGGGCGCGGGGGGAGAGGCACGTCCACCGCCGCCGCAGCGCATGTGACCGGGCTGCATTCCTGTGGGGTTTGGCTCAGACCCAGGTTGGGGCGGGGGAGGGGAAAGGGCTGGGGCGGAGGAGACTGTGGTGCGGTCGGCGTCGGCCGCCTGAAGAGGAAGAGTTGACTGTTGAGGGCGCTTCGCCTCCCCCATACTGCTTATAACAGCTGCGGCTCTCTGGGAAAAGCCCCCGGAGGGACACTCCTTAGGGGGTGTGACGGCTGTTGGTGGAGGGGAAGGTTTGGCGCCCTATTTTCTTACCTGCCTTTCTCCTTGCGAGGTGTATTTACTTAAGGTGGCTGGTCCCTAATGTGAGAATCGGAATCAACCGTGAGTCCCGAAGGGCCACTGGACTGAGTAAAAAGGAGAGTCTAGTTCCTGGGCCACAGCGCCGAGGAGTATCGATTATTTTCTGAGAAAACGTAAAGTTTCTCAGATCCGAATGGCAAAATATTCCCTAAGTTTGGAAACAAGTGTAAAAGGCGTCATAATACCCAGGAACACTTTTAGTTACCTAAAACAAGAAACCAAGGAGTGTATCATCTGAAATTTGAGGGGCCCTCTTCAAACTTGTCTTTTCCGTCTGTATTTACTTTTTCCCGTTTCCTCCCTATCTGTATATTCTACAAGAATGTGAAATCTTATCAGTGGCTTTGTTTTTTTAATTTAGACGTGATTAGTAATACAGAATAAAAGTTGCCAGTGTTGTACATGAAGTCGTAAGGCTGTTTTCAATACTCTTAGTCTTTTGTTTTTCTGTCGCCCTCTTACTGTGGTTTTTAAAAATAAAAGATGAAATTATAATCACTTTTGGTAAATACTATTAGGATTCCTGCACCAGTATGAAATATTAAAGCGTACCTCTATAAATCACTTTTGTACAAGTATGAATTTTAATTTTAGTATTTGGAACCTTGGTAGGTGAAGATTTCCAGCAGCTCAGAAGTTCTTATGGTCAATATTGGCAGATTGAGTAAGAAAGACTAATTTTGTTTTTGTCTTTTCCCTCTTGGCCAAACTAATAGCCATTAACTGAACTAGAGAAGATTTAAAAGGGCTTCTCTCCTTGGGTGGTGTTGAGTGAGAGCTGGGAGTTATTCAACAAAGACTTTTCCACCTAACTCCTGACTTGCTTTTTGACTGAACACCTATATTTGGTGCTTGGAGGAAATGCTTGTTGGACCTGAAAAGATGAGTTAACCTGGAGTCAAGGTTGCACTCTTTCCTTTAGTCTTAGTTGTAGACTTGGTAGTTTGAAAACAACATTGAATTTTTAATATTTAAGTACTACAAAGATTTTAAAGTTCAAAACTTTTTTATGTGTTCTATGAATATAAATTGGGCATTTTACCTATAAGAATTCTTGAATAATTTCAGGGGTCTATTATGTGTAAGTAACGACTCCCTTACCCGTATAGCAATTTTCTTACGGCTTAGAAAAGAGGACCTAAATATGAAGTCAGTAGATTTAAAGGCAATTTTCAGAAGGTTCTAACTTCACTGTGCCTTAATAAGGAAGAGAGGCCATATTGCAAGCTAATGGAAACAAATCCTTGTTTTGTTTTGTACTTTTAAGTAGCTTAGGTCCTCATTGTTCCTAATTGCCAAACCCATGAACCTCTTGAGCTCTAATTTTTCTTTACTTTCCTGTGGCATTTAAAATACTACCTGCAGTTACTTCTTGTCTTTGTCTATCTTCTTGCATTATATTAATATGTTCTCCCTAGACAATTTCCTTTGTGCCTGTTCTCTAATGAAACACCCAAATTTTCATCTCAGAGCTGCAGATGCAGTGCTTAGGTTTACCAGGGGCCACAGGCTCCCTGAACTCATAAAAATATTATGCTTGGTACTTTATTCCAAACTGTAAAATCAACAACAACAACAACAAAAAAGCCGTCTTTTGATCACCACAGTTTTGAGAAGAGGTAGAGGGTTGATGAGGCTCAGTGGCAGGGTTTCCTCCCCTTTCACATGTGAGATGGCGTGGGGAGGCAGCTGATGGGACAGCCATAGTGCTGCCCCGCGAAAGGGTGGGAAGACAACTGGCCTTAGTATTTTTCAACATCCATATTTCTCACATCTAGCAGACATTTTAACATACAAACTTCAACAGTATACAAACACCAGTTGTTATCTGGGTTTACAGTTCCTTGATGTATTTGGGGTTTATCAAGTTATGTAGTACTGCTTGCTCTGATACTAGAGGATCCAATAAGTTGTGCCCTTGTATTTTTGTCACTTTTTCTCTTGTCATTTACGTGTCACCGTGCCAGCCACTAGTAGCTACATGTGTTTTATGTATTACAAGGTTGGCATTCCAGTAATAGGGCTTATTAAAATTGTATGTAAAATGAAGCTCTGCAGTAAATCAAATTTGGGCTTTTGGCATAAACATTGATAACCCTTTTGTCTGCTCTTAAAGTTTTGGGGGCGGATTTTTGAATAGTCATTGTCTATCTTTTGACATACTTGCTGAAACAATTCAAAGTAAAAAAAATATTCAGAATTACATGTGACTTTCACTGGATTTTGTTTTTATATAAAACTTTCCTTTGCCCACCCCACCCCTGACTTTAATGGCCTTTAAATGTAGAATGAAAAGATTTATATCTGAG
The DNA here is from genome assembly GCF_059928025.1 of Delphinapterus leucas. Classification (NCBI taxonomy): domain Eukaryota; kingdom Metazoa; phylum Chordata; class Mammalia; order Artiodactyla; family Monodontidae; genus Delphinapterus; species Delphinapterus leucas. The sequence continues at coordinate 87,627,995 of NC_143137.1, read as the reverse complement.
AACTGTTTGAGTTGAAACCATTAAATATACCTTAAAATGTTATGGTTAAACAGCATTACAGCCTGCTTAGTTTAACTTCCTGAAAAAAAATGCCATCTCTCGTTCTTGCTGGGCGAGGTGTTAACACAGGTGTTAACACTAAACCTAAAATGCATATTTGCAAATGGTGGTCAAAAAAATTTTCCAGGGTGTGGATACCTTGAGTCAACTTGATTATTTTTAAGGAGAGGTAATAAGTTTGTTTCTAAGTATCTAAAAACCATTTTGGAAATTACCTGCCCTCTGCCATCCAAAAAGAATCAGGTCCATAGTCTCTTCCCTGTTGACGTTTAGTTCAAGTTTGAAACATCTGTAAGTACGGGATTTCACCTGGAAACTAGAAAAACTAATAGTATTCTGCTTCCGCCTAAATGAAGCAGATAGGAAGTAGCAAAAACTTACAGATTTCACTATTCTCTGGAGTGGTCCAAGAAAAGTATTTTATGCCATCTTGTCCTTAAGTGCTTATGTTTGCCATAAACTCTGCATACTTAAATGCTTATCTTGCACTTGTATTTCTTACAAAAGAAAAGTGGGTTCGGGGAGTTTTTGTTTCTCTTTTATTGTATGCACGCCACAAAACAGAAAAGGCCATGGTCAACATTGTCTTTTTGAGGTACAGAATATACCTTCAGTAAACAACTATCTTTTATATAGTGCTGGTCCTAATAAATTGGTTATGGACCCAGGGTAAATGGTATTTCATACAACTGAAAGCAAGTTAAATTATGTAGCAATTTATTCCTAGAGATTATATCATTTTAATATTTTTTTTGGTGTCACTTTAATATTTTTTATCCTCAAAAGTATTTACTTTTAAAGGTACCCCTCCCAAAGTATAACAGTATTTGTGTCTTAGACTTAAAACTATATTCTGGTTTTCCCTCTCCAGTTTCTATGTTCTTGGGACAGATTGGAACTCTAGCTCTAATTTCAGTCAAATAATTTGCATTCCTACCATATTTAAGATACCTGGAACATAATTCTTAGCTGTTAACATTTTTTAGTTAGGCTGACAAGATAAACTACTCAGTAGTTTACAAAAATTCTTTGAAAAATTAGATGGCTGAGAGGAGATATTCTGCCCATAACATCAGAGGTCAAGGGTTCACTTGTGCCAGCTATAGACTTTAAATGTCTAAAAGTTAACTAGTTCCCTTTCTCCACAGCCTTTTAAGTAAGTCTTATCTTATGGAATAAGAAAAGACTATGTGCAGTTACTTGCATTTATAACATTTTGTGAAAGTCTTGTATTCTTATATGCTCCAGGCGTGGGTGGTCTTATATAACCTATAGCAATTGATTCCTTAGAATATAACTTTTTAAAATACCATGGTTCCCTGGTGGCGCAGTGGTTGAGGGTCCGCCTGCCGATGCAGGGGACGCCTGCTAGGGGACGCCGGTTCGTGCCCCGGTCCGGGAAGATCCCACATGCCGCTGAGTGGCTGGGCCCGTGAGCCATGGCCGCTGAGCCTGCGTGTCCGCGACGGGAGAGGCCACAACAGTGAGAGGCCCGCGTACCGCAAAAACAAAAAACAAAAAACCATGGTTTATATGCTAATACCCTTTGCTAGTTGCTACTCCTGTCCTTCCTGTTTTCATTAGTTGCTTTCCTCTGCTTCTTAATTGTTGCTATTTCCCAGTGTTGTGACCCCATCCACTTTTTCACCAATTATATTAATTCCCACACCTTTACCTATTGATGACTCCAGAATTTATCATCTCTGAACTCAGTTGGAACTACTAAATATCTTACCTGTCCCTTAGGTACTTCAAACTAAACAAATTCAAAACGGAGCTATTTTTTGCTTTTAAACTTCTCCTTTTGTTTCTCTTTTTTATTTTATTATTTTTTTGTTCTCCCCTTCTAGGTTAACTTACATAGTCAAACATCTTTCCAAACAATTTTTTTTGCCTAAAACACTCAGTTCATCACATTTGAGGATCAAGCTGGAACACACCCTATGATATGCAGGTTTGTTCGTCTCCTGCTTATGAGCCTCATGGGTAACCACTAAAGTTAAAATGACCCAAGTCTACATAGCTGCTCTTTTTATCTCCAGAAAATGAGACATTCCCTTTTCTTTGTTAATTCTGTATCTATCACACTGTCATGTTCATGTTCCTCTTTTCTGTTAGTTTATGAGATATTGGTAGACAGTGTCTCATCTTTGTAGCTAAAGTGCAAAGTTCCTGGCATGTAATAGGCACTCAGTTTTGTTGTACACATGACGTAATATGCTTTGATGCTAAATGCCTGAAAATTTCGCGATAGCATGTGTTTTTGTTAATAGCAACTCAGTTGGATATACAAATGGTTGCAAAATGCTCTGGTTGATTCCATACCATTATGTTACAGAACTTTGGGTTTGTTTCCCCTGCCCCATTTAACACCTATTTTGCCAGTGGTGTTAGCCCTCTAATCTGGTTTCTGCCACCTGGTTCTCTTCACTTAAATATTTGTACCTGTTACTAATTCTACTCTATTAATTTATAACCTAGTTTGGGGTTAAGCCACGTAGGTATTTACTGTAAGCATTCAGCCAGGAACCCAAGTTAACAGGTAATGTGCTTCGTAGAAGAAATCGAATTTTTGAACTAGGAGGCAAAATGTTTGTGGATTTCAGTAATGGATGGGGTGGGGACAGTGAAACTGTATTTGCCGTCAGCATGGCTTTATGTGCAAAGGCGTAGAACAGGAATAGAAAAAACATGTTCTAAGTATAAGAAACCCGTTTGACTAGTCTTGCATGAAGTACATTGAGAGATGAGACAGGAAAAGAAGCTGGATTAAAACCAGATGATTTCATTATTTTTTTAAAATCTAGAGTCCTTTTGCCAATGAAGCTCAAGCCATTTATTCTCTTTTTTTTCCTCCTCTTTTATTTTGAGGAAGTAGTCTCAAAGAGGGAAGTGACTGGCTTAAGTCTCACAGTAGGTTTGGCACCCAGATATTGCTAAAACGTCAACTCAGGTCTTGATGTTTTAACTTTTATGCTGAGAATCCATGTAGCACAGGCAACCTGTGTTTATACCTATATAGCAAAAGCCAGAACTTATCATTTTCTTGCTACATCAGGAAATACGTCTTTTTTTTCTTTTTGGCCGCGCCATGCAGCTTGTGGGATCTTGGTTCCCCAACCAGGGGTTGAACCTGGGCCCGTGGCAGTGAGAGCGCAGACTCCTAACCACTGGACTGCCAGGGAATTCCCAGGAAACATATCTTGATTCCTTACTTCCTTATTAAAATGCTAGGCTCCCAAAAACTTACTAAAATGCTTCAAATTTCAGGTTAGCAATTTTGTTCATGATTGTACATCTTAAATTCATTATGCCCATGCAAAATTCATTTTTAATGGCTTTTAGAACATGTGTGAACATTTGGCAGTCAGAAGAAATGATAGAATTTAAGGTTTTTTTTAGGTGACGTGTAAGCCCTCGTTTCAGCACGTAAGGTATTATTAAATATGGTACTGTATTGGTCTTACAGCTGTTTCTGAAGGTGGTTCTGCTACCTTGAAGAATGAGCCCTCCAAGGATCCAACAGTTGCACATTTTGAAAAACAAAGCTTGACTTATACTGCTTGTATATCAAGGGTCTGATTTGTAGTTTGTGCTTAAAACTGTTTTGTTTTGTTAGAGACTAACATTTTAGATACCAAAGTCATAATTGTAAATGTTCATAGATAGCTAAACGTCAGAAGACGCTAAGAATGAATACCATTTATACAGTCATCCCTTGGTATCCGTGGGGCAAGGATATGGAGGGACAATTGTACTTAATGTATGTCAGCTGAGCTTGCGTTACCTTTGCCTTATGGTTAGTTTTTAGTGATAGACTTAATTTTGATTTAGGCTTTTAACAAATGAGGAGATTAATATCCATCAAGATCACTTGGTTTTATGGACTTTATTTTCCTAGGTATGATCAAATTTGATGATATTTTCTTTTTTCCTTCACTTTTATATGAATCCAGTCACCTAATCAGTGCTTATGTTAAACAAGTCATTCGTGTTTGTTTTCAGTACTTTATGTATCCTGTGTCTTGCTCTCCTAGGTGATCATTAACATAGAGTAGGCACCTAATTTTTGCTTCCCGTTCTTACTGGCTCCCCCTTTTTTCCACCCCTATACTCTACAGACTTCCCTCTTGATTAATAACTATACAGTTTTTTATATATATATATATATAAACAATGTATACTCTTCAAATATATGTGTATTAAAGTGTTTTTGTTATCCTTACCTCTGTAGGCAGTAATTAGTTCTATTTAACTAACAAATCAAACTTTGGTATTATTGAAGCCCTCAGCCTCTGTAAAGATGACCAGAGGTTAGCATAGTTAAATTGAGGGGGAGATAAAAACTTCCTTAAACGTTACTCATATTAAGCTACAAAGTAAACTGACCTTAAATTGCAGTTAGGTAGTAGGTTACTTCCTAATTCATAGCCTTAGGTCCAAATAGCTGTCTCTGAAATTAAAAACAAAACAGAAAACATTGGAAGTAGTAGAGGTTTATGTCATGAAAATCAAAATTTCATGATTATGAGACTTTAATAGCTGTGGCATAGTTATTTCTCTGTATACCTGCCTTTTTTCTATCAGCCAAATGGTCATTATCAAATTATGTTCAAGGATAAGGACTGAATTCTGAGAGTTTAATCGGAGGCCAAGTTCAAAGTGTAATTTTTTTAAGGTAAACTCTTTAAACACATGGTTAAGTTTCCTGTACCAGGTGCTTAGTAAAATCATTTATTTGTGGAAGAGAAGCAGATGCTTGGTTTTCTATGCATAAACTCCCCCAGCCCTTGCCATCATGTATTCCAAAAATAATAGTATGAACAATATTAGGTTATGTCTTCCATTTTTAAAACTGTGAAACAAGTCATATGTTCCCCTTGGAATATATTTTCGATTTGTAAATAAACTGAAATCGTTTTTCCTTGTAATGCATTTTTGTGAAATAACTATAATTTGTGTGAAAATTAAAATATAATCATTGTGAAATATAAATTAGCAAAGTAAAATTAAGGAACCAGATTACAAAATCAAGTCATGAGGTAAGGCTTAAGAAGATGGGAAGAGGACAGTTAAGCATTCATATATACATTTTTAATCTCTTTGGAAAGGAATTCTCATTGTAAAGAATATCTTCATAGCAGTCATAAAATTTGGTATTTTAGAACTCATTAATTACAGCCAGACCAGCAAAGTTCTTAAAACTTGGGGCCCCAGAATGTTCAGGTGAAGGTACATGTGTACGGTACTAGTCCTGTTTAGATTGAGGGTGTAGGAAGAGTTTTGACATCACAGGCTATTTTGACTTAAAGCATGAACTTGAAAGTAGTTTCATTTTTTAGAGGTTGATTATTCATTCCCTTGCAGCCTCTCCCTCTCACTGGCAGAACTTATTTCCTTGCTTGCTCATTCTGTTACTATGCATCAAAGAGGCATTGTGTACCAGAAGTCTTTAAGCTACTTGCAAGAAAGGTACTTATAAGAACAGGGTACTTGTTAATCATAATAAACAGTCTGTCGAGGTGCATGGGTAACTCCCTGATGTATTAGTAGCAGTCAGCAACTAGATAGCTTCCCAACAAGCGCGTTAGATTTGTTCCTTCTAAATCAAGGACTTCTGCTTCATAATCTAGGTCTTGTGTCTCATATGAGCCTTTATAATATAGAATGGTTAAGGTGGGAAGGGCTCACACTTTATATATCCCTGGAATACAGAGCCATTGTTTTGACTTCAAGGATTTAGGACAAATCGAACAATGTGTGTCCATAGATATCTGAGATATGAGTCAACAAAGCTAAATAATTATTCTGTAGGGTTTTTTTGGTAGAATGTAGCAATCCGGTATGTAGGAGAGGCAAACTAAAAAGAAATAGTTGGCAGGATTTTAGACCTAATCAAAATACCTTGGTTCCTAGACTTTGGGATTTCTTGAATGAATCAAATGATAAATATGGAAACCAATATAGTTACTATTTTTAGTTCTCTAAACAGCAACACCATATCCTTGGTTTTAAAAAAACGGGTGTTAACAGCAAATAAGGACATAGTCTCTTAATTAAAAAAATTAAATTATTTTGAAAAACCTACATTGTTATTTTCCTGTGGAATAATGAAAAATTATCCAAAATTCATTTTAGATTGTTATTTGTGAATCATTCATGTATCTCAGCTCTCATTTTAATTGTGACAAGTCAGTCTTAGACGAATGTAAAAGGCTTATAAATTTTCAACAGAATCTGTTTAAATGAGGATATGTCCATGAATACAGCCATTAAAATTATTTTTAAAGAATCACTTCAGGGCATCACATACTACAAAGAAATGGTAACAAAAATATGAAAAACAGATTACAATTTGTAGGGCTTTTGTATATTGTGTTTGCTTTGATAGAAATGGGGGTAAAGGAAGTAAACTACAGTGGTTTCACTGGTTCTCTCTGGGTTGTAGGCATACAGATGGATTTTCTACAACAGACAAGTATTACCAGAAAGCATTTTTTTCAAAGTTGTTCTAGTTTGTAATGATAAGGCTGCTTGGATATTATTTTTTATAATGGGATGCAAACAGTATGGTCTACAACTAGTCAGAACCCAGGAACCATCCTCAATTCTTTAATACTTTGTGTCTGTTATGTCCCTAAGTAATGTCCATTCTGAGTTTTTATTTCTTGGTCTGACCCCCCTTGTCTTCATGACCATTGCCACTGCTTTAGTTCAGGCCTGGCATAGAGTAGTCAGTCGCCCTGAATATTTGCCAAATAAATGAGTCTTTATATATAACTATGTGGTGATGTAGCTTACTCTGCTTTAATCTTGCCCTTTCTAATCCATCTGTCATCCTTCAAAGTGATTTTACTAAAATGTGAGTCTGATCTTACTTGAAATGCTTTTAATGGAGTCCATGCTCCTTAGAGTGGCATAAAGGAAGGCCCTCTGATTTGTTGTCTCCTGCCTTTTTTTCCAGTCAGAGATCCAGTTGCTACTCCTTTTGCTTCGACCCACATTACTGCTTTCAGTTCCCTAAACTTACCTTGCTCTCTCAGACCTCCTTTCTTTTTGTTATTACCTTTTCATGGAATCCCCCTACTCTCCCCCTTGTGAATGCATCCTTCAATTCAAATGTTTTTCCTCTTTGAAGCTTTCTCAGGTGCTCTTCCAAGAAGTCTACTGTTATTTATAATTCCGTGTACCTTTTACTTAGTTCTGTTATGGCAGTTTGTTGTATTGGGTTGGCCAAAAAGTTTGTTTGGGTTTTTCCATAACGTCTTATGAAAAACCTGAATGAACTTTTGGGCCAACCCAAATTATTTAGAATCTCCTCACCCTTTTAGAATGTGAGCCCCTGAAGGGCAGTGTTTACCTCGCATTATCTCTCAGATAAATGCATACAGCTTGCATTAATTCCCAGGACATATAGTAAGTGCTCAAATAAATGTTTTAATTAATTAGGTCTCTTCTCATTTTGGGGTATGAGTCTGCAAAATAGTAAAAGCTCTTGAACTTTGATTGTGAAGAGAAGGAAAGAGGGTTAGAGATGTATTCGTGTAGTTAAAAGTTAGGAAACCTAAAATCGGTAATGATTTGTGACCAAGAGCAAAGCCACTCTATTCTAGAGGGGGAAAAAAAAATAATTGAACATCAATTAGTCTTTGAAAGACTAACAATCCCAAGTGAAGCATATCCTAGTACTTTTCTCTGTCCATTGCAGATAAAAGCCTCCTCTCAAAAAAAAAACTGTTAAATTGTGTTGAGAAAATTGAAAATTCCTATCCATCCTCCGGTGTTTGGTTATAAATTCTTAATTTTCAGGTTTAATCTGCCTTTCCAAAGCATGATAATAATAATACAAAAATAACTGTACAGGTACTTTAACTTCATTACATTAGAGAAGAGAACCTTCCCACTGCTAACTTTTCTAAACAGTTCAGCAACCCTATTAACAGGATGGAAGTTCAGGGCTAGAGTCTGGTAGCTCATTCAAAGGAAGAGCTATGGTCCCACAAATATGGATGGAGATTATAGATGCTTACCAATATGCAGCAACAAGCCTAGGGACTAACATCCCAAAATGGCATGGTAAAAACACATGTTTATCTCTGCACAGAAAGATACTTAGTCTAAATTCTTAACAGTTTACAATCAACAGATGATGTTGATACCCATTTTTATAAAGCTGAATCCATTAATGTACTAACCAATCCCTTCCACAACACAAGCAATTTTATATTCTTCAGGCAGTTTTGGCACTAAGTTGAAAATCACTCCTAAGATTTGTAACATAAAATAAGTTGATATGTTCTGTTACACAGAAACCAACAAATTTCTTTTCCAAAGTGTTAGTTGAAAGTACTACATAAAAGAACTGGTAGAAATATCATCACACATTTAATTCTCAAGGCAGAACTTAGTTGGTCTTGCATTTCTAACAACTTAGTTGATTTTTCATTGAAGGCAAATTCTTAACGCCCAGGGTTATAGTCGTGGCTACGAAGCCTTTTAAAAAAAAAAAAAATCCACTTTAAAAAATAAGTTTCCCTACTACAGGCATGTTGAACTGCTGCAGGTCGGTAGTTTCCAAGCCAGTTTGACTACCATAATTATCTGGGAAGCTTGTTAACTATACATTCCAGGGCTCCACCCAGAGTTCCCCCAAACAAGATGTTATGTATCATTCATAATTTTCTTAAGAATGTACCAATTCATTAAGAACCATATGCTGAACTCCTTAGTGTGGCCCAGGAATCTGCATTTTTCACAGACCTCATCCTCAGGTACTTTTCATGCAAATTACTACTTTGATAAACATTTAGATACATGGAATGAAGCATTTCACTAAAATGTTTATTTAAAGTTACAGTGCCAAGACAGTTTTGTTTTACCCATTTCTTTTTTTGAGTGTTGCTGTACTAGTAGACATCTCCAACCTGTGAAGCTTGGATGTACTATTGGCATGAACCATTTCCTTCATTTCTTCTCGGAGATTTCATCAGAACAGCAACGTAAATTGTTTTCTAAGAAATTAAGAATGTTCTGATGGACTGACCCTTTTTTTTCTGTAGCAGATAAGGGTCAAGTCTTGTTACCCTGGGAATCAGTCTGTCTTTTTAATGAGTGTTTAGGGATTTTTGTGAAAAAGAAGCCTTATTTCTATACTCCTCCCCTCTTAATATATAGGAGCATTTTAAACGGGGAGGAGCTATCAACTGTTACTTTAAACATAGTGACATTTCAGCTGCTTTTACAACTAATTATTCTAAGATGTTTAGAGAGTGTGATCTTTTAACCAAGGTTACTGTTTTCCCTTAAAGGTGAAACCAGTAACTTTAAATTCCAGAAGTGCAACTCAGAGTAGAAGGAAGCGTCCTTTCATTTAATATTAGTAACTTAAGAGTAGTAGATCTTAAGGAATTTAGATGTCATGAGCTAGGACTTCAAGGACCCACTTCAACATAAAAAAATCCAGTCCCAATGCCAGTAAATAGTCTCATATAATTCACATTTTGGTATCATGTTCACCAGGCAACTTTATGTATGTAATTAGACTTCCTATGTAATTAACCTTCTTGGAGGAAACTACTGGCCAAAGAGTTAATCATGTGTCTTCATAAAAAAAAAAATCATCTGATTTATCAGTTTTAACACACCTGTCCCTTGGTTACTGCGATACCGATGTGCTTATTAACAAAGTCAGGTGTTTTTTTTTTTTTTTTGCAGTATGCGGGCCTCTCACTGTCGTGGCCTCTCCTGTTGCGGAGCGCAGGCTCAGCGGCCATGGCCCACGGGCCTAGCCGCTCTGCGGCATGTGGGATCTTCCCGGACCGGGGCACGAACCTGCGTCCCCTGCATCGGCAGGCGGACTCTCAACCACTGCGCCACCAGGGAAGCCCCAAAGTCAGGTTTTTTGATGTTATATGTTAGATTGATAAACATTCTTTTGACTTTGAAATTATTTATAAATGCCAAATATAAAGAACTAGAAATTACTTCAGCAAATCCATAATACAGCATATGGAGATACATATGAAAATATAAATAGTATACCAATAATTCATTCTTTAATCAAGCTGGTAGTACACATTGTGTGTGTGTGAGGGGAGAGGGAGGTTGTTTCTGAGAAGACTGACAATATATGTTTTAGTCTTAAGGAACTCCCACTATGTCACCATATTATCCAGGTTAACCAGGAATAGAAAATGTAAAATTTAACTTACCCTAGATCAAAATTAAGCTCATCCAGGTCTTTGCCTGCTGATTCTGCCAAGCTAATTGCCTTGGCAGTGTTTCCATGGATACTAGGTAGGGGCAGTGGGGGTTGTATTCATAGGCATCACTATTTAGATGATGAGGCATTTGGCTATCTTAAAGAGTCATAGTTACTCCTTATCTTACCCTCACTTCATTGATTTGTTTTTGTTTTTTAATTAATTTTTATTGGAGTATAGTTGATTTACAGTGTTGTCTTAGTTTCTGCTGTACAGCAAAGTGAATCAGTTGTACATATACATCCACTCTTTATTAGATTCTTTCCCCATATAGGCCATTACAGAGTACTGAGTAGAGTTCCCTGTGCTATACAGTAGGTCCTTATTTATTTTATATATAGTAGTGTGTACATCTCACTTAATTGAATTTCTTTACTTTTTTTTTCCTTCAAATTAAAGCATAGATTTGCCTCAGATTGGAAACTAAAGTAGTCATGTCATTAGCTATGGGATTCTTTAACCTGAAAGGCAAAAGGCAACATGATTGCATTTAAGAATGTATTGGATAAGATAAAGAATTGTGGGGTGAGACTGGAAGAAATCTTTTTAAGATGGCTGTATTTTAACACCTCCTGCCTAATAAATTCACGTCCGAAGGGACAAATGTGTGGAATTTAGTCCTTCCAACATTCCACTGAGTTAATCATTCTTTCTGTTCAAAGAGGCAGTGAGGAATAATTTGTGAGTCGCTGCAGTTAAAAATAAAGTGCCATATGAGCACCCAAGGGCAGAGATAAGGATGGAGTTATGGGTCTTAAGAGAAGAACCTGGCTTAGTTTACACAGGTGCCAAATACATGAACAAGAACACTCCATTAAAATTCCTCTCAAACATTGTATATCTTACGAGAGTAGGTATATCTGTGGGCTTTCACAGTGGTCAATCTTGCTCCATTCAGCATAAGCTTAAAAAATATTTGCAGAGATTGACAGAATTTAGGATTAGCCTAAAAACCTCTCAGGTATCCAGTGTTAATTATCTCTCCCTCCCTCTTTATGCATGCATTAGTTTGCCCAACAAGTAACTGACCTCTGTTTAAATAGCCACAGTGATATTGGGGCAGTTTATTGCATCTTTGGTCAGCTCTGTTTTCCTCTGGATCCCTAGAACTGGATGCATTATTCCAAATTGGTTTTGTCCCACAAAACAGTAAAATGAGGAACTGGGTAGGTAAGTGGCAAACAGCATAAGTTATTTGGACATGTAGCTCACTCCATAAGTAGACTAACCAAGTAAACAGGAAGCTATTTGAGAAATTTAACCATAATGTTTTTTTCAAATGTTATTTTTAAATCTTTGGGAATATTTTCATAAAATAACAACTTCCATCATATTACTTAGTAGAATTACAGCAAGTTTTAGGAGCTGTCCGAGATAAAAGATGTTGCATGTAAAACTAAAATTATACACATAAGTATGTAATTGTACGCGTGTTGTAATAAACTTAAATCTCAGTTTGAGTTATTTCTTACTTTATAATCATTGAGTTTCTTTTCACCCAAGGTAAAGTGTGAGTATATTTTTATACTTGCTGTATTAATTGACCAAACAAGCACTCAGTGATATTTTCAGATGCCAAAAAGCATTATGGTGAAGACCATGTTGAATTAATTATCCAGCCAGCACTTTTAAGTTACTGTGATCATACACGTATGCATTAAGTTGAGCTTTACCCTTCTTCCCATTAAGGACTAGAGCAGGAATGGGCAAGCTATAGCAAGCACTGCCTGTGTTTTTATAGCTGGGCAGTTCAGAAGGTTGTTCACATTTTTAAAGGGTTATTGTGGAGGGGGGGAGGTGACCCTATGTGACTGAGACTGTTTGTGGTTTGAAAAGCCTAAAATGTTTCCTGTGTGGCCCCCTATACAGAAAAAAATGTGTGGATTCCTGAACTAGAGCAATTAAAGGAAATATTGTGAACTTAAGGCTTCTAAAAACAAGTAATGATCAACTGGTAACTGCTAAGCCAGAGAGCCTGCTCGTCATCAAGGGATCAATTGGGACATAGGAAAGATGGAAGCCAGTTCAGGCAGGAGGTCAAAATACAAATATCAAGAACTAGCTAATGAATAGGCAAATAATTATATATCCTGGGTCAGAGCCAGTAGATGGAATAATATGCTATCATTAAAATGAACTTATAACATGTAAAAATGTTTCTGATATATTTATTTAGTATAAGGCTTTATACCCCATGTCTTAGTGACTTATAGGAAAAAAATGTAAGACGACGTATCACAGCAACTAGCGCAAATATATGTCATGTTTGATTCAGTGCATGTTTCTGTTGTGGCGGTGAGGGTTTTGCTTAATCTCTTACCCGCTGACTGCTAGGTAATAGGTTGTGCAGCAGCATTCTCTGAAGTATCATGTTGGCACTACCTTTAAACAGAAACGGATAGGTTAAGGAAATGGTGAGTCAAGGCCTGAATCATGCTCATTATTCAAACAGAATAATGGATGTGACATTAATAAACGGAAAAGGATTACTTGCCTCCTCACTAGGAAAATTTAACCTTCAAATATGGTACTACTAAGTAAAAGTTTTAATGCACTGGAATCAGAAATTACTCTGATTACTTTTTATTACTTGGTAGACTAATAAAGTTAATCGGACATAATAAGCATTGTCAAGCTATTCTTTTAAAATGATGGACTCTTCAGTGAGGTGTGGGCATTTTATAAAGCTATATTGGACTTAAAAATTGGTCACCAGTTCATGTACATACCATGTGAGGTTGCCCTCCTTGGGCAGCCTTTGACTCATCCTAAAATTTAAAACAGGGCTGTGTACTTAATCACATTCACCAAAAAGAGATGAGGGATTAAAAGTAATAATTTACTGACAACTTCACAGGGGAGACTGAGTAGGGAGTTTAAATTGCAAAAATTATCCTATTTTGCTCACAAAAATCCCATGCAGTTATTTCCTAAGATTTTTTTTTAATTGTGGTAACAGAAATACATGAGGTCTGTCCTCTTAAAGTGTACAGTATTGTTTCTCCTAAGCTTTTGCTTCTCACTTTCCAGTTGCCCAGTCTTTCTAAAAATGTCCTCCTCTAAGTCGTCTTTCTTATGCAGAACAATTTAGCAGTTGTGGGCAATATACAAAGTTAGCAGGTATATTCTTATACTTGCTTAGGAAGTAGCAAATATAATCAGATTGTATGTTCTTCTACCTTGTGGCAAGGTCCCACTGGGTAGAGGACTGATACTACCAAGAACCTTGTAGCTGCTTGTCACAGAGGGACACAGCTATAAAAGAAACAGAGCATCTAACATCTTTGAGGAGTGTCTCACTGGACTTAGCCCACTAATTTTACCAGGTATTTGGCAAGGTGTGACTGCAGTACAGGGTCTTTTTTTTTCCACATCTTGATTTAGGTCCTGGGCCTGCAAAGGCTTGACTTGCTCCAGTGCTTTCCCTCAACCCAGGCCCTTAGTCAGCATTATTAGAGTAATAAAGAATTGTAAATTTTAATCATATATAGGTGGAGGAGAACTTAATCTGGTTTAATAAACTTGGAATACATTATCTCTGAGCCTGAACATCTTGAATAAATAACATAAAGCATTTGTAAAAACAGGTTGTTCTATAAAAAGGCCTCATTTCTATCCAGCATATTTTATTTGGCTGTGTTCCTTCCCTATAATAGGATAGAACTTCAAGAAATTCCAAAGCAGATTTGCACTTTTGCATAAATTACTCAGTTTGTTGGCTGTCACGCCTTCATAGGTTTTCTGTCTGATTATATAAAATCAGGATAACTCGGGACTAACCAGAGAAATGATTCCAAGCAACCATGATGTATTTGCCTTTAAAAGGCCAGTGGTTCTTAAAAATGGGGATTCTGGGTCAGCCTGTAGCAGAATTACCTGTGGGGCCTGTTGAGAGTGCCTGTTTTTGACAAACCTACCAAGCTAAAATCAAATCAGTCCTCTATTTTGAAAAGGTAACTATAATCAAAAGAAATGTTCTCCTTTTTTGAGAAACTGAAACTGCAATGAAGAGCTTGTCTCTTAAAATAGTTAAGAGAAATGCCATAATATCAGGCTCCACATTTATGGGATGTTTTTTATGAAACCCAGATCAATATTTTAACAAGACTTGAGGAATGCAAATATTAATAGGCTATCTAGCATGAACAGATGTAAATAGGAGTGTATTTGAGCAACCATGGTTTTTTAAGGGAGCTATGAATTTACAGTGCAATCCTACAGGGAAAGAAGGGAGAGAAAACTGCTATTTTGAGCTGCACACAGATGAACTGCATCACATCTGAGATTTGATAGTCCCCTCTCCTCACTATTCTTGTTGCACAGGAAAACTACATGATTAAAGGTAACTTGATGTAAAAAAGATACTTAACTGTAGAAGTCAGGGAATCATGATAACACTTTCCAAGATTGGGGGTGTGGGTGTGTGGGGGGGGTATGTGTGTGTCCGGGGCGGGTTCACCTGGCCAGAGGAGTTAAAATAACAATGGGATTAACAATGTTCAAGAAAATTTGTATCAAAAAGGAAGTTATTTGCATGATGGGTTCAACATGAACAATCTGATACTGCTACCCAAGTGACCCTCTTTGGTAGGCTTTAAAAATTTTTTTTAACAGTTACATTAGTAATCTGTGAACCCAACCATTAACTGGAAAATAGTCGAGGGGAATCCAGGTGCAAAAAGCAGGTTCTTTGTACTTAAGGAATACAGCTTCAAAACACCTCCAAAGTATGGATTAAAATAGCAATTCACCTTATCACCTACCCCGGACTAAGAGCCCCACCTATAAGACTTCCCCTGATTCCCCAGGGAAGAGGGTCACAGTTCTTGAGGTGCTGTCATGCTGTTTTTCCCGTTTCCCTGGCAAAGATAAAGCTATTGTTTTTTTCCTCAAAAAAAAAAAAAAAATCCTCAGAATCCTTCCTTTTCTGATGGTTTCATGGAACCAAATTATGGTAAGATTCTTTTGTTTCAAGCTCCCAGAAAGTAAGCTTAAATGGCCTTAACCTGAGTTTTCTCCAGAAATACTTACCTCGATCCCAAAGACATAGAGATTAATTTTGTGCCGTGACCTTTTGACAGCCCCATAAAGCCTATGATCCCTTCTCAGCATGCTGTAAATGTGCTTTACGTAGTGCACACACAACTCTGAATTCTGTCTGCGGACTCGTGGTTAGAAATCCTTTGACAGGGGTCACAGTTCTGAGAGAAGGCTACGTAATGAGGCCTGTAACTGCTGTTACCCCAGCACCTGTTCTGGAACCCCTTCTCTCAACTGACTTCGGAGAAACTAGCTCGCTTCAAAGTGGCTGAGTTGAGAAGCCACAGTGGGGAATTTTTCTTTAGTTCTAAACGGAAAGAGAAAGAAGTTAGCCCTCTTCAGTCTGACCAGTCCAGAGGAGGGAGAGGTTCTGTCACCCAGTTTTGGCCTTTTGTGGAAGTAGCCCCTTTCACTGTATACATGATAAACGGGCTTAATCATAACTATGGACACACCCAAGACCCCCTTTCTCTTCATCGAGATCTCGCTCGCTTTTGGTGGGGCGGTATTTGCCCTCATGACCTCTACCAAGCCGTCCAAACATTGGCTTCCCCGTCTGGAAGAGCGAGCTGTGGGTGTCTGCGCAGCAGATTTAGGCTCGAGGCCTGGCCGTCGGCCCAAACGAGTCGGGACCTGGAGTTTTCGTCAGGGTGGCCGGCTAGCCAGCGCCGTCAAGAGCGTAACCGGCCCGCTTCCTGCGTCGCAGGGGCACCGCCCTCGCGGCCGGGGGAGGGGTCGGCGCCAGAAAGCCGCTCTCCCCTCCCCAGAGCCTTCCTGGCGGCCGGCGGCCAGCGGCCAGCAGTACTGCAGGGTCGGAGGCGGGGAGGGCCGTCCCGCGCAGCCGCTGCGCCGCTGGAGCAGCCGCCCCGCCCGCCTCGTCGCGGAGGAGCCCCAGAAACGCACTTCCACCGCGGCCGAGCCCACTTCCGCCTGCTGCTTCCTGGGGCCGCCAGGCCTGAGCTTTAGCTTCTCCGGAATTCATTATACTGCTTAACACCCTGTAAAGCCACCCTCTCCTCGTTCTTTCCAAAACCCGTATAATGCCGCTTCCACTTCGTGGCGCACACTGCTCAAACTGAACCCGGCGCAACCGCCATCTTCGGAAATGCTGGTAGCTGTCGGTATGTCCCTCGTTCTGTGTGCAGAGCGGAAATGACTGCTCGTTATTCTCGATGCTCTACTAGGGGAGGCCAGAGCAATAATGTCCCTGCTATGGGAAGGACCTGCTTTTGAATTCTGAGTCCCCTATCACCTATTAGCAGCTGTGTCCAAATTTAAAAGGTTACTTAATTTCGCCGAGTCTCTTATAGATGGATCAAACGAGGTAAACCATACAGAGCCCTTAGAACAATACCTGGCATAGAGCGGTATCTAGCATAAAGGTTAAGTAAAAACAAGGAAAAGTTAAAAGGATTTTTCGAGCACCTATTTGCTCAATATTATGTTGGTTTTGTTAGGCAAAGATTCTCTCCGTCCCCATAGGAATGGCCTCCCACCTGAAAGAACTGGTGTTTGTCTAATGGTTTCTCAGTATGTTTACCAGCTCCCAGGCATCCTTTAAAGCTCCTGGTTCCTAAGGAAGTTTCTGCTCGTGTTCAACGTGACTTGCCCCTATTGCAGAGCTTTGTACTGGATGAGTATTCTGTAGAGATGGTGGACAAGCCTACGTTTGGTATGACTGTAGCATTAACCTTTTTTTTATTTCACAGGGAAAATGGAGATGAATGAAGAGCTAGACAGGCCTCTTCCCAGGTACATTTTAGGCTGCTGCCTGACAGCAGGCCATAATGCTTCCGAACCCTGGCCCCCTACCATTTGCAACCAGGTGCAGATTGGAGGCCGCGGGGTGGAGGCTGGGGAGCGGGGGTTGAGTTTTGAAAAAAAGATCAAGAGAAAGATGCTAGTTTTTTTTTTTTTTTTTTAGTTGCGCTAATGACTCTAGTAGTTGTGCTTCTTGTGATAACTTATAAGGGAATGATAGAGAATTAAACGTACAAAAGGTTTATTATTTTTCACCAAAAAATGGAGAAACTCCAAACTTGTGACCAACTCATTCATGATCCACTGAGTCTCACTGAGTCTTGACATGTTGAAGAATAATTAGAACTTTACTCTTCCGGGCTGAGTTGTTAACTTGTTTCGATTGATTTCTGCATTCCCAGCAGGACTCTTTTAAGTCCTTGCCCCTTCAGACCCTAACTATTCTCACTGCCGCATAACTTGAGACTGGATGATACCTTCAAACACCACAGTTCCCACTGTGGAGTGAAATTATCTGATCCTTACACCGGTTAAAGAGGTGGAGGTTCCTTATACTTAAGAACTTTTTTTAACTTAAGTTATACTACAATAAAAAACCAAAAATGAAATGACATTTTTAATGTTGAATGGCATGGAAAGGTGAGCATCTTGTATAGTTTGATGAAATCACATGTACAAGGTAATCTCATTTTTGTAAAAAAAATTATAAGAATATGCATCAAAATGGTGATTTTCCTCTTTATGTTTATTTTTTTAATGTTCTGCAGTTATAATAGTGGAAAATAAAAGTTATTTTGTAAACTGTCTATGTGACTTAGATGAATATTCTGTTAGCTAACTCCTCAGTTTCCATAGAGGTAAACAAATAATGTCAGTTTGATAAATCAAGAAATAGAAACATAAACATTATTTCAGAATCTGGAGTCACCTCTAAAAGATACTGCCTCTTGAGGCTGAGGATGGGGTCATGTTCCTTTTCATTTTAAGCTCTTGGATATAAGTGTGGGGTTTTTCTTTTCTTTTTAAAAAATATATGTACATTTTACTTCGCTAAATAAATTTTAAAAGGTAAAATATATCTCAGTGTGTAATTTTTTTAAAATTTATTTTCATCCAGGTTACCCTACCCTTTCCAGGTTACTCTTCCCTTTCCCTTCACGCTCTGCCCTTCAACAGGCAGGGCAAAGAGAAATTTGAAAACCTGGCTGAAAGGCACTTTGAATAGAAATCAGTAGAGACAAATTACAAATTGCTCAGTATAAAGCATGAGGGTTTTGTTTTTGTTTTTAACTGAGGGGCTAAAAATACAGCTGCTTAATTGTCATAAACTGCATCGTACTCTTTCTGGGATGGCCTTTTGGCTTGAATCCGTTACTGATTAGGTATCTTGTAGCACTGTGGGAACTGCATTATCAGAACAGTTTTAAAGTCACAGCTTGCGTATTTGGTGCCCTCTAGTGCACTATTTTCAAATGACAAAAGCATAGTTTATCCATGCCACGCTGTTAACTGAAGAGGATAAAATGTACATTTCAATCCACCTTCCCAGTGTGATTGATCTTGTTTCTTTTCCTGACATCCAAAGACACTGATTCCTCTCTGCACATACACATTATTTCATATCATGACACTCACTAGGCTGTGACCTTGCACTGACTAGTTCCTTAATCTCTGGGCTTCAATTTCCTCATCTGTAAAACGAGGATGATAATCGTCAGAACTGTAATGTGGACGCCCTGCACACACGGGGGGCGCACTCACTGCTAGCTATCTTTTTTTTACATTTAATAGATCCAGTCGATACTAAACATGCTTGAAGACAGTAATCAGTCTTGACTCAGGTATCATAACCTGGTGGTTGGGGAATGTGAAGAATGTTAATGAGTAGCTTAAAAGATAAAGAACAGAAGTCTAGGTGTGATTCTCATCTCTGGTCCCATGTTACTGAGTCAGTTCATTCCAATTCTCAAGTCTGGAAGCATGGTAAATTTCTCTGCATCCTTCACAGTACCTGTAATTACATACCCTTAAGAAATATTTGTCTTGTTTTAATGTTCAAGGTAAATGGTGTTCTGGTTGAACCTAGAAAATACAGAAAATGCTGAATGATAGAAAATAGTTAGTTTAAAGGTTTAAAGATTTGGATTCAAACTTGTTTTGTAAGCCAGAGGTTTCAAATGCCTCTTTTTGGATTTAGTGTGGTTTCTCGGTGGGCTGTGGACAGTTTTTCTGTTATCAGTGTACAGTGTGAAGGGATGATTGACTGTGGAACCCATGTGAATCAGCATTTACAAATCGATAAGAGGTAGTAGGTTCCAGAATTTTCATCCACTCTCACCTAACTCCAGTTTTGCTTAAGGCTCTACAGCTAACATTTATTTTCTCTGACACATCTCTAGGAGACCTTATCTAGTTTTCCTGCATTGACAGACTTGGACTTCGGTGCTTAACATCACTACCTCCTAGATTCCCCAAGAGCCCAGTTACCTGAAGAAAGCACTGGGTGCTTCTGACCCCGTGAATGCCTCTGGAGTCTTTGGTCTTGTATGTAATAAATGTCCCCATGCTTATTTTTCCTATGTGTCTTATATTAGGCATGTCAGTATTGTTTCTCCTCCACTTCTACCTGCCTCAGTGCTAAATCAGATTTTTTCTTGAACATCTACCAGCTGACCATTTGTTGAAGCCCTATTATATGCTAAAATGTAAAGCATTTTACGTACATCACTCCTAAACTCTCACAACCACCGTCCAGTTAGGCAGAGGGTATTATCCCCATTTTCCAGAAGAGAAAATCGCTCTAGGTCACCCAGATAAATGTCAGAGCCACATTTCCAATTCAAGCCAGCCTCGAGAGCCCATGGCCTCAATACTGCATCAGAAACACTTCCCAAAGGGAGAATTTTGAGTTATTTAGCCTTTAGAAGTGCAGGGAGAATCTTGCAACTCCCTTCAGGCACTCAGCCATCAGTTCTGAGGCTTATTCCCTTCAAGAAAGCCCACCTGTCCAGCCCTGCCGTATTGATCATTTTTAAAACCATGATGGTTCACATCTGCTTGGCACCTTGCGGTTTTCGAAGGTTGGCCCGTGGGGTATCTCATTTTCTATTCGAGAAAGCCTTTTGCCCTCATCATCCACTGAATCTCCAAGCTGGGGCAGCAACTTCTTTCCTGGCAGAAGATTGCAGCTGTTATTATTTACCCTCCAGGGGATACACTGCGCATCCCACGCTTTACAGCTGGGAACACTGACATCTACCTGTGCAAGCATATAAAATAATCTTGACGAAGGGGAGGGGTGTTCACTCGCAGGCCATCCTGGTCACAGCATGTTGGGCAATGAACTCTCCCAACTGGAAGCTGTGCCGCAGAACCAAAGGCACCGTCTTGGCCATCAAAACTACATTCAGCAGTCCTTCAGTCAGCCGGGCCTCCCCAACACGTGCTCATCCACTTGGGCCAAGCGTGTGGTCGTCTAATTGCTTTACCTCTCTTTAACTCCCTCCCTTCTTCCCCCCCCATTCCCAACTCTCTCTTGTCCTTAAAAGCTTCCTCCAGGTTTACACCTTAGCCTCCTTGCAGGATGCCGGTGAATGCCAAGGCTTGTGTGGGTGGAAGATTCTAAATCAGCTGCGGACACAGGCCTGGGGGGTGGGCTGCCTGGAGTGTAGAAGGGCCACAACCTGAAAACACATGAGCCTCTTGCATCCCCATAGGATTTTTGTTGTTGTTTTCTAAAGCCTGCTGTTCCAGCAGGGCACTTCACCAGAAGCTATGGTGTCTGCAACTTTTAGACAGCATAAGCACTAACAACAGAGCTGCCCATATATGTATCCTCTGCAAGACTTTCAACAGAACTTGGGGGCCTGGAAAAATTGTTTTTTAAACAAGCCTGTTTCTCCCTTAGCAAAACAGTTTTGAAAAGTATCAATAGCTTGAAGCGTATCATCCACCATCATCTTCTCCGTAATTAAGAAGTTTCACAAAATGACAGGGTCAGATTTCATACTGTCAGCTCTCAATTATTTGCTTGTGGAGGGACTCCAGAGACAGAATTCCAATGGGACTTAAATACAGTGTTCATTTACATTGGTTTTAGGAGGCATTTTAGTCATTAACATTTTTAAAGGGGTGTGTCTGCGGTTCTGGAAATTAACAACTGTTTACAGCAAATAACAAAGGTACTCAGTGAGGATGCTGACGGGGCTGGAATGCTGTCGAATATCTTTTCCACCCTTTGGACCAACTCTGCTCAGTGAGGGCTGGAAACAAAATGGGATTTGGCCTTAGACAAAGAAAAGTTTAATCCCTGATGCTGCTGTGTGGCTTTTCAGATCCCTTTCTTGGAAAATGGGGGAAATGAAATAATATCACCTACCTTCATGGTATCAGAGAACAACCTTGGAAGTTGCGAGGGAATTCTCAAACACAACCGTGAGATGTTTCCAGCATTCACTCAGGTATTTTAATCTGGAGGAGCCTGGATGTGTCACACATGTACATGAATAGACCAGAGCTGCTAATTATCTTGGGTTGGGAGGCTTTGCCAACCTCTCTAAATTATGACATTCTGGCTATAGATTATAAATAAAGGGGCTCAGGATGACCCAGGAAAGTCACAAACTAGAGTCTCTGGCTGGAATCTGGTGAGTGAGCAACTCAGCTTGGAAGGTAAGCATGTTTTGTGTTCCTAAGAGCCATCGAAAAAAGCTCAATTTCTTTTAAGAAGTTGCTGCTCCATGGTTTATCCTTACTCAACTTATCCTGTTTGTTAATACATGATTAATTTTCAATAATTCATTTAAATGTATACTAAGTGGCAGATGGGGCCTTGAATTCACGATGTTGCCTGAGAGGTTAGACGGCAAACAGGCTCATGTGAGCAGCCGTCCTACACAAAATCCCCAGCACCATGTGCACAAGTTCTGAATTGGAGCAGGGTGGGGGGTGAGTATGGAATAAAGGGGGGATGGATTGGTTAATATCAGGCAGAAAGAACTGGAAAGTGGGAACCCAAGTATGTATGATCTGCTGAAAATACCAGATGAGTTTCTGCAGTTGCTTAATCATCCATATTATGTAACTAACATGTTCTGGATTAAGGACTCTCTTGATCCCCAGGATAGAATCGGGTCCTTGTGCCCATAAACAAAAGAAAGCTTGACAAACTCAATCGTATGTTCTTTCCAAAGAGCACATTTGTTTTCAGGATCAGGAAGTCGGAGCACTGTTCTACTAAATGTTTAGATCTGTATTACTTAGGATACGGGTTCAACAGCTAACAGAGATGCCCAAACAGTAGCGGTTCAGCAGTGTCAGGGGCCCCATTTCTCTCGTTGTGCTGCCACCCTCAATACATGGCTTCCATTTCATGGTCCAAGATAGCTACTCCAGCTCCAGCCCTCACATCAACACTCCAGCAGAAAGGGAGAAGGTGAAGGGCAACAATCTGAATGCTGTGTACATCACTTCTACTCCCAACTTTGGCCACATCTAGTTGCAAGGGAGGATGGGAAACTGGTGACTGTGTCCAGCTAGAAACTCTATTATAAGAAAAGTCCAGACTGGAGGGCAACTAGCAGTTCCTGCCATGATTCCCTTCCTGTGGTTTTCCACTCCAAACCTACTTGATTAATAATTCAAAGTGCTGAGCTAGAAGCCCACTGAATTCCCTACATAGAGAAAACAGTTTTACCTCCTCTATTATTTTTGGATAGCATAGGTAATAAATGCTATTATTCTTACATAATAATATTATTATTATTCTTGGGCAAAGAGTAGAAAATACAAATCAGTAAGAACTTAAGAATTAGCATAGTAAGACTCCATCCCCTAGTGATAATGATGTTAGGATTTTGATGTCTTTCCCGATAGACTTGCCTAATACAAATGACATAGATAACATAGAATCTTGGGGCGATAATTTACATTACACGATGGCAGTGATGATAAATGGTCTATATCACTATGTGGGGTGGGGAAAGGACTTTTAACTGGTTAAACAGTTGAAAGAAAATAGAAACTGGGAGACTTGGATTTTAGTTCCACCTCTTAACTGACCCCTGTGTGACTCTGAGCAAGTAACAAATTCTTAATGTTTCCATTTTTCCATACATAAAATAGAAATTGTATTTCATTTTCTCACTCCCTGTTATAAAGATAGTCATGAGAATCAAGTATTCCTTCCTGTATTCCTCCAGGCACTCTTGGGTGCCCTCTACATGGTGGGTATTGAGACATGTTCCCTTGCCCCCATGGAGCGGAATCCAATGGGTGAGGCATAGCACAATGTTTCGGGGAACGTCAGCTGGGACACACATGTCAAAGGTTACTATCAAGGGGTGACTACCAACTATCATAATGTTCCTTGACCCTTCACTTCTCTCTTCATACCTCTTTGCCAAGACCAAAGTGGCGGAAGAGGTAGGAGATAAAGTGGTCAGTTGGGAGGAGGTGGTCTGGTTTGGTCAGGCTGCCATTTTTCTCTCCCCCTCTCCCCTCCAAACCCTACCAGCCCTAACGCTACTACTATACAGATCAGCATTTTCTGGTTTCATCTCGTCTCTTCCATTTGCCCCACCCTCTTGACAGGGAAGTAGGAAAATTGAGATTTGCAGAAGTTGGTAAAAGACTCATGTCAGAAGGCAGAGTTCCATTTCTAGATCCAAGAAAAACTTCCTGTTGTGTTAAGACCCTTCTTAGGAGCGGAAACTAGCTCACTCAAATGAAAACCACAATGAATAATTTCACTGATTTGTACCGTATGTTTAGCAAGCCTAAAATCCCAAGAGGAGGTTGGTGAATCAGAAGAGAAACCATCAGAAGGGAACTGTCCCACCCCCCCCCCACCCCCATCACCAGCCAGGGCTCTTCCTCACTTCCTCCTTCAACACGCCCTGCAGGAACAGTGACAACCCACCGAGTGGAATAAGTTTGGGGGCACGTGATGCAAAGGCAAACTGGCAGAGCCTCCGTGGCTGGTTCAAGGATGGCACCATTCAGATTATTCATCCCTTCCCCAGATGGATTTTTGTTTTTTTACAAAAAGATCTAGAAAAGCAGCTGTATTCGCTTAGACTATGCTGCAATAACCAGTTAAGCCCAGAATCCTGGCTCAACACAATGAAAATTTATTCTTGCTTTCATTATGGGACCAATACAGGTTGGTGGTAGAGTGGAAGGTAGACACAAGGGAATCCTGCTCAACAGCCCTGGTTGACAGAGGCTCTGACATTTGGAGTCCTGGGCCTCCGTCATCCTGGCTGGCAGTAGAGGAACAGAACGAGTGGAGAACACACACGTGCTCTCCTGTGCATAGCCTGGAAGTGACACAGTTCACTTCTGTCCCAGTGGTTGGACAGAACACACTACAGAGCAGCTGCGACTGATGGGGAGGCATGCAGGTATCTGGCAAGCAACCAGTGCCTCTGCCCTAGCAGCACTTGAATGCCAAGCGCATGCTGCAACATGTAACGGCAGCTCAGAACCCCAGACCATGGAAAAATCGTTTGAATCCAAATCCTCTGAGATGTATCATCTATGGATCTTCCCTATTGGTTTCCTGAGTGCCTGACAGGCAGCTCTCAGGTCAAAAATGGCCCACCCCATTTAAGGAGGGTTCTTCATAAGGGTTTTACTGGCACCACCTATTTATGTGCCTCATTAGCTAGTTCACAAGAACTGGTCGCTCAGAATGGCCTCACCATAGGATGTTGGGGGACTAACATAGCTTGGTGTCCCTGGAAGCATGGATCGATTGATCATTGGAATCAAAGCTGACTTTTCATAAGTTATGGAATTTTAAGCTGTTCACATTTAATTGCACAAAAATGACACCATAAAACTGGAGGCTTGTTCTCTGAAGGACTGTTGACCAAAATTGTTCAAAATATGATTCAGGCCTCCTCTTGCAGTTGACTCATGTCTGACTCTTGTCCAGTGTTTTTATGCCAAGGGAGGATGCTCTGTACTCACTATTATCAATAATTAAATATACATACAGCCCATACATGGATGATAGAGTTTTCTTGAATGAACTTTGTATGCCCCTGCCAGGGGGCAAGCAGTCACTTTCTATGTAATAGCTTATCCAGGACTGGAATTTCTCTGCCTCCCCTCCCCTGTTGCTCCTTGCTCTGGGGACATTTTGCCATCCACCAAAAAGGCAGGAGAGAAGCAAGGGAAATACAGCTTAGTTCGAGGCCGACTGACTTCACAGGGTGGTTCGCAGTTTGTTTTACTTGGCCTGCTTTGGAGCTGTTTTGGGACATAGGAGGTTCTTCAACCAAGAGGCCTTTTCCAGACCTGATTTCCCCTTGGAATGACACATTATCCTCCCTTCCAATATAGCGATTGTAAATTCCTGCCTGGGGAGCAGCAATT
Source organism: Delphinapterus leucas (assembly GCF_059928025.1). Classification (NCBI taxonomy): domain Eukaryota; kingdom Metazoa; phylum Chordata; class Mammalia; order Artiodactyla; family Monodontidae; genus Delphinapterus; species Delphinapterus leucas. Next base: position 87,602,490 of record NC_143137.1, on the reverse strand, counting down.
GCTTTGAATTACACACTATTTGAATAACCCAGTATGGGATTAACAAAGCCTTATTGTCCTGCAGTCCTCTACTGAAATTTGCGAGAATAATTTCTGGTGACATTACTTTTCCCTGACTAGCATTTGACTATGCAAAGACCACTTCTCCGCACTTTAATTGGTCCTTTTTAGTTGTATGTAATAGAAACCTCTTTTTACCATTCTACCAACACTGAACAGGATGAAATAATACTATCAGGGTTTTTTTTTTAGTTCACCTTTTTCCTCCCTTTCCCTCTCTGGCATGTTTACTATAATTCCACACCTTAAGAGTTTCTCAGTTTTTGTGTGCCTAAAATACTACTTCCTGACCGCTATATACACATGCAAGTACGCACACTGTAAGGCAAAATTTAGGATTCTCTCTTTCACAATATGTGTACATGCTATTTTTTAAATAGACCTCAGGAGAACAGAGTAAAAACAGTGATTATGCCCGGTTTGTGACACAACTCTCATTGTTGGTCTGGAAATGCTATTTTAAACATGTTTTTATGATGACTTGAGGAAACCCATTTACATTTACTCTATTCCATTTCTTAAAAAAATTTTCTCATTCACTTTTTAATGATCTGCAAATAAAACTCAATAACTAAGAATAAATCTACCAATATTTACTTCCTAACCAAAGTTATTTCTGCCAGTACCAAAATGGATCTCTTTACAGTGACAAAGTCTAAAGGTAGGACTATGAAAATGGTGAGACCAAGACATTATTTACCAATAAAATAGATCTCTGTAAAAGCTTCTGATTCTGCAAATGTGAAACCAAAAAATTAGAGCTATAATGGAATTTTTTTCTGACTGGTTTTAGACCAGTTAAATCTAATAAAGATTATAAAGATAGGAAACTAACTTGAAACCAAAATAACTACCAAGAACACTTTGTATTCCATTAATAAGTAATAAAAATCTATGCACTGCTAAATGAAAATATAAAACCTGATAATTTATGTAAAACGTTAGGCCCACATAATTATCGCTCCAAAAAACAGCTTAATAGCACAATATTTTTAAAACAGCCTTTAATGAAATCTACAAAAAAAAATCTTTACCCATCTGTCCCCAAACTATCTCCTCAGATCCTACACCTAAGTTGAAATTTTTGTTCCAGACGGAGTTGGAAGATATTTCAGATATAGTTACAAGAAGTATGATAAATTAGTATTTTCAAATCATTCGATGATGACCATGAACTCAGCTAAAAAAAAAACAAAAAAATAACAAGTCTAGAATCTGCACTGAGAAGATTTTAATCTATACAGATATGAGCCAGCTTTTCCCGTTTTTCAAACCAGAGACTTTGAAGCATTTCCTCTTAGAAAAAAATAAAAAGAAATGGTGTTGCTGCTGTTAGTCATTTCATTAGCAAGGAGATAGAATTAATTCCTTTAGGGAACTTGTTTCAAAGTTGAGGTGTAGATGAAATCCAACGACACACAACTGGAGTTGAGTGGGCCTTATATAGACACTTGGCTCACAGGCAGCATAAACAAGAAAGTTCAGTAAGCTCAAACAAAGCTGAGGCCAAAATCACGTAGTGATTTGTAGAGGAACAAGAGGTAAATACCATAAACAGATGCTAAAGTAAATGAAAATATTATGAGCAGGTTAAAAAAACTAAGAGATTTAGAAGAACTGCCATCTAGCCCAGGTTTTTTTTTCCCTCTCATATGAGTAGTGCATGACTACAAACAAATGAGTAGGAAACAAAATGACAGGAAACTTGAAGTATAAACTTCCAGACTTCTGGTAACATGGTTTATAACAGGGCTCAAGTATTCAGGCTTGCTTCTAAATTAAAGAGAAACAAAACAAAAAAATCCCAGTTTGAGCCTAAAACATTTCATATTTGGTAAACTATTTGGGGAAATTCCATCAAATCTACAGGCCAAGTAATTTTATTTATTCTTACCCTCCAACCTTTCCATTTCATTTTGCTTCAGCAGTTGTTAAAAAAACCGAGTAGATAGCTGGGATAGACCCAGGAGCTCTCTTCTCCAAGAAAAAAACTACGTGTGCATCCTAGGCAGATAAGAAAAGTCTTTTTCTTCCAAGCTCAGGCCCTTGTCACTGTTGAGGACTGTTCTCCTTACTCCTATCTCCTTCAGACTGCCATATACCAACCACTCGCCTCCCTGGCCACCAGGTGATCACACTGCTGGGAGGTATGTTGAGAGCCCAAGTCACTGGTGGCCGTGACTAGTCAGGCAGAGCTCTGAGAGCCCATGAGGTCTCCCACATCACAGCTTTTCCACCCTTCCTTCCTCTACTGGAGGTCCACCCTGCAGTGACGTGACCTAGCTCGTTACGCTGCCCTGGTGCCTCAATTCCCCTCATTAGGACCGAAGACCTGCCCCTTAGCTGAGGTTACTCTGTCTGGCTCTTTGCCAGCTATATGCCTCCCTATCCACCCTGCCACTGCCCCCATGGGCTGGGACTCTGCTGGGAATAAGTCAATTGCTCAAAAGCCATGACTCCTTCAAGACTTTGGTTCACCATCCAGTCATTTCCCCCTGCTTACTTTGCTCCCTGAAGGTACTGATCGTTGCCTGGACCAAATACTAGCTTGCATTATCTACTGAGCCCACCTGACTACCTTTTCCAGAGCCAGCCTAGCCAGCCAAGTTTGCTCCCCTGCCTGCCTCTTCCCACCAGCTGATGCTGCTAAAATGTTGATGACAATAACAGTAATTAATGATAGTTAAAAAGAGTAGTCTCTCAGAAACTGTCTTAGGTGTTTAATATACTTATTTATTTAATAATGACTATAACACTTGGAGAAACCAACACTAGGAGAGGTTAAATGACTTGCTCAAGGTCACCCAAAGAATAAATAGCACAGCTGGAATTTGAACCTAGATCTTTCTGATGCCAGGTATACTTCTGCTCTCAATTCCAACATGTGGGTTTTTTCCCCACACCAAGCAATTTTAAGGCACCAACTGGGTGTCCTACAATTCAACTCAATTCTGACACCATCCATCTGGAGATAGCATCAAATCCCACAGGTTAAGGGCTCAGTGCTACAAAAATTCGCACCCCACCCCACTTCAGACGCCAATCACAAGAACAGTAGTCACCTGTGCTTCTGACCGACTGGCTATAGATTGCAGTTTCCACCAATCCCTTCCTTGGGATCCATTAATTAACCACAGCGGCTCACAGAATTCAGAGAAACATTTTACTTACCAGATTAGTAGTTTATTATGTAACTCAGGAACCGCCAGATGAAAGAGCTGCAGAGGGCAAGGTGGCGGAAAGGATGAAGAGCTTCCATACCTTCTGTGAGCGTGCCGCTGTCCTCAAGACTCCTCCACCTGTTCACCAACCCGGAAGCTCTCCTAAGCCCATCCTCTTAGCTTTTTCTGGAGGCTTCATTACTTAAGCATGATTGATTAAATCATTGGCCATTGGTGACTGAGCCCAACCTCCAGCGCTTCTCCCCTCCCCTTAGGTCGGGGGTGGGACTGAAAGTTCCAACCCTCTAATCACGTTGTTGGTTCTCCTGGCAGCCAGTCCCCATCCTTAGGTGGGATCTAAAAGTCATCTCTTAGACTTAACAAAAGGCACCTTTATCACTCTCATCACTTAGGAAATTCCAAGGGTTTCTGGAGCACTATGCCAGGAACAGGGACAAAGACCAGATATCTATTTCTTATTATAAATCACAATATCACACCGGGTAAATACTCTTAACCGCAGGCCAAGGGTTCGCAACATTCACTTCGCCGCTACATGGTTCCCATGCGCTTTATGTTTGTTGGGGGAAGCACACCTCTGGGGCTGTGCAGAATCTCATCTCTGCGGCCTCCCAGTGGGCCTTGGACACCATCTGTTAGAAAACTGATGTCTCTGCCTCTCTTATTTATGCTTCCACTACTTCAGCTGGCTTGGCTACCAGTAGACTTGGCTTGTTGGCAACGATCAAACTTTATACCTGAGTGCAGCCATCCATCTGCTCTCGGGCCCACGTAGGTTTCCCTGGGATCTAGGAAGCTCCAAATCTTAGGGTTCTGGCCCAGGTCTTTAATTTTACTACTTAGAGCTAAAACTCAAAGAACTGAAGTAAGTTGTCCCGTGTCACACAACTAGTTAATGGCAGAGCCAGGACTGAAGTTTCATGGTGCCCAGGCCACCCTGAGTAGGCTAGAAATAAGGGAGGCCACATTTTGCAGCAGGGCTTTTGATGGCAAGCTAGATTGCTTGAATCTATGACTCTTGCCCCCATGGTTTTAATCTCTGACATGGAGCAGCAAGAGAGGCCTAACTAAAAGGATGGCAATATTGCTTATAAGAAGCAAATTGTTCGGGAAGAGTTGCTGCTACCACCCATCTTTGGCAAGGACCAGGATTTTGTGAGTCTATTACCAGTCTGGAAGCCAGAAAGATGTTCATAGATGTAGTCACATATTGTGATCTGATTTACATCCCAGGGCAAAAGCAATTTCATGATAAGGAGAGCAACTTTAGCTGAGCATTTACTACACACCAGAGACAGCTCTAAGTAAGCATTTTATATGCATTAACTTGTTCAACCCACACAACAACCCTGTGAAGCAGATGCTTTATCATCCTCATTTAACTATAACGAAATTGAGCCATAGAGCAGTCAGGTAACTTGCACAAGATCACACAGCTAGGAAGAGGCAGAACCAGGATGTGGATGAAGCTGTCTACTTCTAACATCGATACTCCTAACCTGTGCACCAGACTGGCTTTCATGGGAAATGGGAATGGACATTTTTGAAACCCCAAAAGACACAGGGATCCCCACTGACAGGGGACCATGGATAACCTTCATAGCCTGCAATTAGCTTTTCAGAGCTTTTCACTTTGCTCCAGGAAACTGTTATCCAGCCCCATGTGGTTTCTAGGCCACTCTCAGCGTGCTTTATGGCCACCTCAATTCCTAGGTTAAAGTTTAAAGCAGATAAGGAGCAGAGAAACATAGAAAAGGAACCAAATAAAACTACCAATAAAACAAAAGTTTGGCAACTTTGAAATCTTGTTGCATAACTCCTTGCTTGGGAAGAAATGCTCAAAAATCAACAACAGGAGGAAAAAACAGGATGTTAAAAAGCACTTTTATTATGTTTTTAGAAGCTTACTGCCAGACTACAACTATTTCTGCCAAAAATAACATACTTAACTCCCTACAACCTACATGATTTGGGGTTTGCTGGGAATTTTGTGGGATTTTTTTTGGAGTGAAACCGTAAGTTCCCACCAAGTTCAGTTTCAAAAAGAATGTCCCAGAAATGAACGTACATCCAGGGAAGGAGTCTCCTGGGTAGAAACAATGGTCCTACAGCCCGTACTGTGAATGATGTGTCCCAAAAAGCTTTGGCTTGGAGAATGGCATCTTCCATGGGGTTCCTTCAGTGCACCTGCAGTGACTGCAGGTCTCCTTTGGAAGGTCTCTGTCCTATGGGCGGGGGATGCAAAATGATGCAAGATCATGAAGATGTGGGAAGGGCCCAGGACCAGGAGCCCAACAAAGCTGGGCTCAAATCCTGGATCCACCAACTCCTATCCTCATCTGTGAGACGAGAATAAAGTACCATCCTGCACGACTGCTGTGAGGGTGAAATGAGGTATCGTACGTACATGGCTCAGCACAGTGTCCAGAAGTAGTAGCTTAAGCCCTTCCACTTGGGAGAAGACTGGATAGAGCTACATCACTGCCAGCCAGGAACAGAGAGAGCGGGGAGCAAGACCCTGAGGGGGCAGAGGGGTGGCGGAGAGACTGAACGGCCCAGGAGCGAGAGATAGAGAAGAGAGAAGGACTCGCTCCTTTCTGTCCTCCAAGGTATACTTGGTGGGGACAGATAGAAGATTTCAGGGGCAAAGAAAAAATTATTTTGCACCATCCAAGAGCCAGATTTTTCAACTAATTAAGTACCACTCTTCCAAAGGTTGAAAGCATAACAAAGGGGTCCCCATTATTGTTACTGAGTGGTAGGATTTTTTTATGTTTCTGAAACACTGGTTTTTCTCCAAGATTTTTTATTCCCCTTGTGTCACCTCTCCATCTGAACAGACAAATCATTCTTTGCTCATACCTACCGGACGGGACCTGAGAGCAGAAAGCACAGAATTTTGGAGTTTCAAAAGCCTGGGCCAGTGGTTTTCAAAGTGCAGTCCCCAGCCCAGCAGCATCAGCATCACCTGGGTATCACCTGAGTGCTTGTTAGGTAAATTCTTGGGCCCCACCCAGACCTGAATCGGCAGTTCTGAGGATGAGGCCCAGCAGTCTGCCTTTTTTTTTTTTTTTTTTTTTTTTGCGGTACGCGGGCCTCTCACTGTTGTGGCCTCTCCCGTTGCGGAGCATAGCGGCCATGGCTCACAGGCCCAGCAGCTCCGCGGCATGTGGGATCTTCCCGGACCGGGGCACGAACCCATGTCCCCCGTATCGGCAGGCGGACCCCCAACCACTGCGCCACCAGGGAAGCCCGCAGTCTGTCTTAATAAGCCCTCCAAGTGATTTGGATGCAGCAACATTTGAAAACCATTGGCCTAGGCCCTTATGGACTGGAGAGGACTAATATAGGCAGCAGATTCAGAAAACATGAGGAGTGAAAGCAAAGCTCCTCACCCAGATTAGGGAAGTATTCCCCAGGCTGAGGAATGAGGGGAGATAGAAAGAAAGTGATGAGAGAAGTAGGGCCAGAAGTGAGTGCCAGCCTGCCTCTGAGTGAGCTCTGTGCTTTGTGCCAAGGGGCTACAGTGGTTGCCATCTGGCAGGTGTCTGGTGAGGACTTACACTTGACAGCAACCAGGCTTCCTCCATTGCCTGACAGGCAGGAGAAATTGTTGGGTCTCTGTCCTCCTTATTCCACATGGACAATCCATCCGTGCAACAGCCTGGAATGCTCATCAGCCTGAAGGAAGTCAGGACCCTGGACCTCTAGTGGCATGGGGGTGGGGGAGGAAGAAAGGCCTTGCGGTTGATCTTGGCTGGGGCTGAACAGAACCAGGGCAAGATTACCCATGAGCCAGGGCAAAGATAACACCCCAGTTATAATCCCTACTTGCGAGGGAAAGGTATTGTCATTGAATTGGATTGTCCATTGCTACCTCTTCCTGGGGTGCCTCTCTGTGTTTCAGAGTCTGGAAAGCTCACAGCTACATCTCGCAGACTCCCTCGTAGCTGAGCCTGTGCAACTCACTGATTGTGTGAGTTTCAGAGGGCAGAAGTCAGTCAGAAGCCATCAGCCTTCTCTGGTCACACTTGCTCAGTCAAGCTTCATGTCCATAGCGGCAAGGGGGCGTTCCCAATCCTAACTTGCACATTTCTCAAGTACAGCAACTGCAGTGTGTTCATGAACTCAGTGGCTCCAGGGACAGCCCCCTGATGCTCCATCCTCCTAAGTGGGAGAGAGGTTACAGCTCCTGCAGCGGGGGTGGGGCTGGGGGGAGCCTGTTCTCTGGGTTTTCAGGGAGTCATTCCAAAAGGCACCAGCCCAGATGCCCATTCCTTCAGTACTTCGAACTATTTTATAAGCACCACCTTCCCTGTATTAATTTCTTTTGTGCTTAAATCCTAGTCTGGTTCATATTTCTTGCGCTAAGGATATACTATTCCAAAAATGGGGGCAGGGGTGGCTGCCTTTAAATTTAACTGAAGAATCAGGACATTTGTACAGAAATACTTATGGGTCCAGAAAACCATGCCATGTACCAAAGGAGCAGCATGGACAGCGCATGTCTCAGAGGCTCCGAAGCAAGAACACTCACCATACCAGCATTGTTAGGCTTTGCAGTAGGGTGGGACTCAAAGGAAATGTCTTCAAAGACCTCGCAATGTGCTTTCTGGCTGATTTCCCTATTTCAGCTGACCTTGACCTTTGCCTTGCTCCTGCTTCCTCATTTCCTCCTCCATACCTTCTCCTGTGTAACTGCCCACGTGGCGCTGCTCTCCTTTTCTCCTAAATATCAAGCCCCATTTCTCCTTCCATGTTTTTACCAGCATGACTTGCTTCAGAATAGGCATGTGTCTGTATGTTTCAAGGAAGTTCACAGTTTGCAGCAAGCGTGGCCAAATGGATGTCATTTATTTCAGGATGTGAGCCCCTGCTGATGGCCAAACATTGTCCCAGGTGTATTAAGAACTCTCCAGAGTTTCTATTTGTTGTTTGTTAGGGGAGCTTCCACTGTTTGAAGGTAGCTCAAGAAGCTGACCATGGAGATTTCTGCTGCTACCCATGCCTAATGAGTATTTGATGAGCTCTGTCCACAAAGAACAGAAATTTGAAATGACCCCTTCCAAGCCTGGAGAGCCAACCTCAACTGACCCTCCCTATAAGAAGCTTTCTACATGAAGACTCCAGCTTGGCAGCAGGATGTGCTTTAGTATTTCAGTGAAACCACATTTCTCCAGGCTACACCAGCCGTGGGTACTGCTTAGAAGTATGCTCTCCCAACACCTCTTCTCTAGTTGGAGGCACCATAAGCATTTCTCTTGTGGCTCTCCCACCACCTGTGCTCACTATGTCACTGCACTGAGACCTCAGCTCCTACTTAGGAAGCTCCTGTCCCTGGTTTGCTGTCTTAATAAGTCTCCTTTTGGTGAGATCAAAGCTGTATGTCTGTTCTGCTCCAAGTGTCACTCCTGAAGAGAGAGAATTATGGGCCTGTATGAGTTAGGGTTTTCCAGAGAAACTAACACGATGTGTATATGCAGCAAAGGAGTTTTATTTTAAAGAATTGGCTCATCTACTGTGGAGGCTTGGCAAGTCCAAAATCTGACAATGGAGGCCAGTAGCGGACTGGAGACTCAGGAAACAGTTGTGGTTTGAAACCGCGGGTTCTGCTACCAAGCCAGGAACAGCTGATGCTGCTGACAAAGTGGTAAGGCAGTCTGCTGGCAGATTCCCTCTTGCTGCAGGAAGGTCAGCCTTTTGTTCTATTTAGGTCTTCAGTTGGTTGGATGAGGCCCACCCACATCATGGAGGGCAATCTGCTTTATTCAGAGTCCACTGATTTAATGTAAATCTCATCCAAAAACACAGGAACAGCCAGAATAATGTTGGACCAAATATCTGGGCACTGTGGCCCAGCAAAGTTGACACATAAAATTAACCATCATAGACCCTTGTTACTAAGTGACAGGGGAGAATTATCTCATATTCTTTGCTCTTGCTGCATCCTTTCTCTGGTGCAGTCACTTCATCATAGGTTTCCCTGGCCCGTGCCCCTGATCGGGTATGGTTTCCCTTGGAGGTCAGTGAAGGGGGGTGGAGGTGGAAGAGGGGTGCTGGGCTGGAAGTTAATTAGAGGAACGTTGGGCTCAAAATCTGCTCTTCTGGGCTTCCCTAGTGGCACAGTGGTTGGGAGTCCGCCTGCCAATGCAAGGGACGCAGGTTCGAGCCCTGGTCCGGGAGGATCCCACATGCCGCAGAGCGGCTGAGCCCATGCACCACAACTGCTGAGCCTGCGCTCTAGAGCCCCCGAGCCACAACTACTGAGCCCGCGTGCCGCAGCTGCTGAGGCCCGTGCACCTAGAGCCCGTGCTCCGCAGCAGGAGAGGCCACTGCAGTGAGAGGCCCGTGCACCACGGCGGGCAGGGGCCCCCGCTCGCCGCAACTGGAGAAAGCCCGCATGCAGCAACGAAGATCCAACGCAGCCAAAGCAAATAAATAAATAAATAAATCTTAAAAAAAAAAAAAAAATCTGCTCTTCTCATGATTTCCCAGCCTGTATGCCCACAACAAGCCAGAGAATTCTCTGCCCTCAGGTTTCCTTCCACAGCAAGCTTTCACCCCCATGTCAGAGGAAGACAATTTCCCAGCCTTCACCAACATCTTGGCTCCAGAGCCCAAGTTTAGCCAACCACTGCCTCTCCAAGGAGCCAAATCTCCAGCTGGTCAGGCCCAGTAGCCCCCAGGGTGAGTGCAAAACTTCCTGAATCCACGCATGTGGTTGAGTTGAGCCTTGGTGACATTAGTCATGTTTACTGTTGATGGAAAACAAGGAAAGCTGTAACCAAGTCCTCACTGTGGTTTTTAACTGTTGCTCACTAACTGTAATAAGACTATAAAAAAGGCCCCAAATAGAAACTGTTTACACTGTCGGGGTAAATAGGATAGGAGACCAGACTCCTCCTTCAGTGATGCCCGGTAGTCTGTCTCCTTCACTGGAACAAGTTCGTGTATACACCCTCCCCGATGCTGCCTGTGTATTTCCTGTTTTACTGACATATAATTCATGTTTCATACCATTCACCCGTTTAAAATGTGTGACTCAGTGGTTTTTAGTATATTCACAGAGTTGTGCAACCATCACCACAAAGAATTTTGGAACATTTCATCACCCCCCAAACAAACCCCAAACCCATATACAGCCACTCTGACTCCTCCCCTCCCCGCAAACTTCCCAGACCTAGGCAGCCACTAATCTACTTTCTGTACCTATGCATGTACCTATTCTGGAGATTTCGTATAAATAGAATCATATAGTATGTGGCTCTGACCAATTTTTACAAACATAAAATTAGTTTTCATCTTGTCATGACGACAAGATAACCGCACCCAAACATTCACTTCCCAGAGATACTGGTCACATGGCTCATCTCAGTGCAACAGGCAAACAAGCATCTAAGCAGTAAGAAAGTCAGAAATTCTGAATTTCTAGCAGCACAAAACAGATGGAAATCCTGGATTCCGTGTAAATTTGATTTACGGTCAAAAGAAATCTCAGGGAGTGTTTAGTGGACAAGGCACTTGCGATCACGTGAAGAGCCCACTGAACAGCTCTGTCGGGCAGGCCAGGTGGCAAATCTCCTGGAGTCCAGCTGCACCCTTTAAGATGTATTTCTTGGGAAATTAACTCTCTTACCACTTGCAATGCTCTTCCCAAGGGGAATTCGGTAAATATGAAACAGGCATTTTATGTCTATGTCCTGACTGAATAAGAAGAGGGGGCAGAGGGTGTAAAATCAAATGTGCACAGTATCAGAGCCTGACCTGAGGACCAAAGATCCAGCTCGTGCTGTCCTACAACGTTGTGCATTTGGCAGATTCCAAGAAGGAAGTGCTGAGAACTGAAGTCAGCGCTTTGAAACGGTGAGACCAGCTAGCTATTTAAAACAAAGGAAACACTCACTAGCCTGCTCTCAGATCGCCTCTCTCTGGGTCCTGGGGTATGATTTTCCTTTCTCAGAGTCTGATAATTATAAAACATTGCTTAAAAAGAAATGAGTTATTAAACATAAGAGTTTAAGAATTCTTTGGCTGGTACACGAGGTGAATCAGGACCTGTGTTTGTGCCAAAGCTCCCTGTAGAGGTTACAGAAGGCCAGCCCATTGGAAAAAGGTACTGCCCAGATGAGCAAACCTGAGCTGGAAGGGAAAAAATGACTGAGTTTACATAACAGCAATGACTGAAGTGAGAGAGAACGGGGAGAAGGGTGGAGAATGTCCCTGACGGTGGCCTGTTCCAAGCACTGCCTGGAAGTCAAATCCTCTCTCCATAAAGAGCTCCGATGATGCCTAAGCTTTTGCGCAAAAGTTTCAGCAACACAAGACCATGACTACTCCCTCTCTTTCCTGAAAATTTATACAAATCTCAAGTTACTTCATAGGCCCCTGAGAAAATGCCGGCTTGCCTTCCCTGATAGCCCATGCTTGGTCAGAGGAATGAAGAAAACAAATCACTCAGTTTATCTAGTCAGTTAAGCTGGCAGACTAATATAGATTCCAAAAAAGGAAAAACTTGGAGCATGGTCATTACTGTATAAACTGCCTTATACTGTTCTTATAATCCCTCGTGATTTCTTCTCTCCCCATCTGCGTTCTAATCTTGAAGGTGGGGGATGTGTATTTTCCTTCTATACTGTTATTCACTGTGTCTGGCACACAGGGGACAGAGGACTCTATCATTTTAGGCTGGCGGTTTGAAGCTGGGAAGCCAAATACAGGCAGGCAACGGTGAAACAGGCAAAAGAAGCGAAATTTTCAACAAATTAAAAAATCAACTTGCAACTAATCAATAGTTAATTGTAGCTTCTTGAAACCCATCCCAAGACCCAAAAGTGTTTTAGAAATTAATCTCATGAAATGTGTTGACATTTAGTTCACATTTTGTGAACTAAAGCAAAGTCACAGTTGTATAAGGAATGTATATTTTAATAAGTCATGTGTGTAATCCGTTGAAAGAGTCTAGAAAATTTTCTTTTTCTTGGGTGGGTGCAAAGGTGTTAAATGAAGTTGAAAGACCAGGAAAGAAAATACTAAGGTCCTGTGTTGAAGAAGTGTTTTCTAATTCTGGGAAGGAAAAAAAAAAAAATCCCCAAAACTTCATGCTGCTTTCTGAAGTGCTACAGCCAAAGAAAATAATGTAGGTATAAGTTGAATTAACTAAGATGAGTACAAAATAGTGAATATGTTCAGAAGTGGGATATTATGATAAGTGGAAGAACTAGTACCTGCCCCGGAGAGAAGTTTTGGTCCTGGGACCCAGAGTGAGGAAGTTTGTCAGTAATCAGTGAACTACAAAAGCAAAAAAAATGCACGCTAAATCCAAAATCAAAATTAGAAAGTAATTCAACACCCATTTATGATAAAAACACTCCAGAAAGTAGGCACAGAGGGAACATACCTCAACATAAAAAAAGCCATATATGACAAACCAAAAAGCCATATATGACAAACCCACAGCAAACATCATTCTCAACGGTGAAAAACTGAAAGCATTTCCTCTAAGATCAGGAATAAGACAAGGATGTCCATCTCCCCACTTTTATTCAACATAGTTTTGGAAGTCCTAACCACGGCAATCAGAGAAGAAAAAGAAAGAAAAGGAATCCAAATTGGAAAAGAAGAAGTAAAACTGCCACTGTTTGCAGATGACGTGATACTATACATAGGAAATCCTAAAGATGCTACCAGAAAACTATCAGAGCTCATCAATTAATACGGTAAACTTGCAGGATACAAAATTAATGCACAGAAATCTCTTGCATTCCTATACACTAATAATGAAAGAGCAGAAAGAGAAATTAAGGAAACGATCCCATTTACCATCACATCAAAAAGAATAAAATACCTACGAATAAACCTACCTAAGGAGGCAAAAGGATTATACTCAGAAAACTACAAAACACTGATGAAAGAAATCAAAGATGACACAAACAGAAGGAGAAATATACCATGTTCTTGGATTGGAAGAATCAATATTGTGAAAATGACTATACTACCCAAAGTAATCTACAGAGTCAGTACAATCCCTATCAAATTACCAATAGCATTTTTTACAGAATTAGAACAAAATATTTAATAATTTGTATGGAAACACAAAAGACCCTGAATAGCCAAAGCAATTGTGAGAAAGAAATACGGAGCTGGAGGAATCAGGCTCCCTGACTTCAGACTATACTACAAAGCTACAGCAATCAAAACAGTATGGTACCAGCACAAAAACAGAAATATAGATCCATGGAACAGGAGAGAAAGCCCAGAGATAACCCCCCACACATATGGTCACCTTATGTTTGATAAAGGAGGCAAGAATATACAATGGAGAAAAGAGAGCCTCTTCAATAAGTGGTGCTGGGAAAACTGGACAGCCACATGTAAAAGAATGAAATTGGAACATTCCCTAACACTGTATACAAAAATAAATTCAAAATGGATTAAAGACCTAAATGTAAACCAGACACTATAAATCTCTTAGAGGAAAACACAGGCAGAACACTCTATGACATAAATCACAGCAAGATCCTTTTGGACCCACCTCCTAGAGAAATGGAAATAAAAACAAATGGGACCTAAAGAAACTAAAAATCTTTTGCATAGCAAAGGAAACCATAAACAAGACGAAAAGACAACCCTCAGAATGGGAGAAAGTATTTGCAAACAAAGCGACCAACAGGGGATTAATCTCCAAAATATACAAACAGCTCATGGAGCTTAATATAAAAAAACAAAACAAAACTAACAACCCAATCAAAAAATGGGTGGAAGACCTAAATGGACATCTCTCCAAAGAAGACATGCAGATTGCCAAGAGGCACATGAAAAGCTGCTCTACATCACGAATTATTAGAGAAATGCAAATCAGAACTAAAATGAGGTATCACTTTACACCAGTTAGAATGGTCATCATCAAAAACTTTACAAACAATAAATGCTGGAGAGGGTGTGGAGAAAAGGGAACCCTCCTGCACTGTTGGTGGGAATGTAAATTGATACAGCCACTATGGAGAACAGTACACTATGGAGAACAATATAGAGCTTCCTTAAAAAATTAAAATAGAGCTACCATATGATCCAGCAATCCTACTCCTGGGCATATATTTGGAGAAAACCATAATTTGAAAAGATACATGCACCCCAATGTTCACTGCAGCACTATTTACAATATCCAGGACATGGAAGCAACCTAAATGTCCATTGATGGAGGAATGGATAAAGAAGATATGGCACATATGCACAATGGAATACTACTCAGCCATGAAAAGGAACGAAATTGGGTCATTTGTAGAGATGTGGATGGATCTAGAGACTGTCATATTGAGTGAAGTAAATCAGACAAAGACAAATATCATATGATATCACTTTTATGTGAAATCTAAAAAAAAATGGTACAAATGAACCTATTTACAAAACAGAAATAGAGTCACAGATGTAGAAAACACACTTGTGGTTACCAAGGGGGAAAGGAGGTGGGCGGAGGAGGGAAAAATTGGGAGATTGGGATTGACATATACACACTACTGTATGTAAAATATATAAGTAATAAGGACCTGCTGTAGAGCACAGGGAACTCTACTCAATACTCTGTAATGACCTATATCGGAACAGAATCTAAAAATGGGTCGATATAGGTATATGTATAATGGATTCACTTTGCTGTACACCAGAAACTAACACAACATTGTAAATCAACTGCATTCCAATAAAAATTAAATTAAAAAAATTAGAAAGTAAAAATTGGGGGATGGAAATACTGACCTTATGAAATTTAATGTTTAAGTTGCCCCTCCCCCCAGATGTGGCCACCCCTAATGGACTGGCCATTTCTAAGTCAGTGGTTCTCACCTAGCATGCTTGAGACATTGACCAGGAGGTTATTAAAAAGCCAGATGCCAGGGCCCAGCTTAGATCTACCAAATCTGGAGAAAGGTTTCTGATATTGAATTTTTTTTTTTTTTTTTTTTTGCAGTACGCGGGCCTCTCACTGTTGTGGCCTCTCCTGCTGCGGAGCACAGGATCCTGATGCGCAGGCTCAGCAGCCATGGCTCACGGGCCCAGCCGCTCTGCGGCATGTGGGATCCTCCCGGACCGGGGCACGAACCCGTGTCCCCTGCATCGGCAGGAGGACTCTCAACCACTGCGCCACCAGGGAAGCCCCTGAATATTTTTAAAAAGCTCAACAGGTTAAAAAAAAAAAAAAAAAAAAAAAAAGCTCAAGTAGACCACTGCTATGGACTGACTGTATCCCTCCCAAATGCCCATGATGAAGCCCTAGCCCCCAGGCAATGATATTTGGAGATGAAATCTTTAGAAGATAACTGCTTTTAGGCAAGAGCATGAGACTGGGGCCCTCATGATGGGATTGGAGAAGAGACACCCAGGTACTCACTCCTTCTCCCCATGTGAGGACACAACCAGCAGGCTGCTACCTTTGAGCAAGGAAGAGGGCTGTCATCAGGAACCGATTCTGCTGACAACCTGATCTTGGACTCAGCCTCCACAACAGTGAGAAATAAATGTCTTTTGTTTCAGCCACCCCATGTTTGGTATTTTGTCGTGGCAGCCCGAGCTGACTAAGACAAGCATGAAGTAGATACATGAAGTTGAGCCCCTCTGTAACGTTGCGAAAGCTGCAATCATATCATAACATATGGAGTTTTTCAAATAGTTTGAGGTCGTACTTTCTACACAAGTTCAAACCTATATTATGCTAGGCCTTGGGGGACCCGGCTGTAAATGCTGAGTCAAGCATCTAAGTCAGGGTTGGTGGGAATGGATTCGTTGAAGATGAACTCTTTGTTGAAACTCTGTCCTAGACAGACAGCCCATTCCTTTTTTGCAGTACTTAGCAAGTTTTTTCTTCTTATATTTCATCTGTGTACATGCTTGCTTGGCCACTAGACCATGGGCTAGCTTCAAGGAGGCAGTACCATGATTGATCCATTTCTGCAGCCCCAGAGTTTACCTTAGTGCCTGGCACACAGGAAGTGTTCAATTAATGTTGAATGAAATGCTTGTTACGTAAATTATACCTTCAAATCTTTTGAAGGATAAAGTTTTCTGCTCAAAAAAAAAAAAGCAACAACAACCCTTTTGATTATGGACACTTTCAAATATACAACATTAGAAAAAACAGTAAAATAAGCTCCTATGCACTCGTCACCCTGCTTAAAAAATTATCAATCCATGACCAATCATGTTTCACTTATATCCTTCCACTCCCTATATCCCCAGTTTCCACAACACACATGATCATTTTGACAAAAACCCCACACATTACCTCATTTCATCCATATTCCTCAGCATCTATCTCTTTGATAAAGACCCTTAAAACAAAAGAAAACAGGACAAATATAACCACAATCACATTATCAAGCTTGAAAAGATTAACCATAATTTTAATACTATCAAATATCCCGTAAGTATTCATATGTTCCCAATTATATCATAAATAATATTTTTGTTTAGGTCTGTCTGAATCAGGATCCAAAGCCCACACGTCAAATTTGGTTGATCTGTCTCTCAAGATTTTTAACCAACAAATTCCCCTTCTTTTTTCCTTTTCCTTCAACTTTTTTTTTTTTTGCAACTTTTTTTTGTTGTTGTTTTTGAAAAAGCCAGATTATTTGTCCTGCAGAGATTTCCACATTCTGGACTTTTCTGATTGTATTTCTGTGGCATCGTATTCCCCTAACATGTTCCATACTCCTGCAAACTGGTAGATAGAGTCATATGTAGAGGCTTGACAAAATACAATCCCTGCCCCCCACCTCCCACCCTCTGCCCCACAATGGCTTATTTTTGGTAGGGGGTGGGGACAAAAATGCTTCTGTTATGGTTACTATTGTTGTTGGGTTTTTTTTAACTTTTGAATTTTATTTTATTTATTTTTTTTATACAGCAGGTTCTTATTAGTTATCCATTTTATACATATTAGTGTATATATGTCAATCCCAATCTCCCAATTCATCACACCTCCACCACTCCCCTGCCACTTTCCCCGCTTGGTGTCCATACGTTTGTTCTCTACATCGGTGTCTCTATTTCTGCCCTGCAAACTGGTTCACCTGTACCATTTTTCTAGGTTCCACATATATGCGTTAATACATGATGTTTGTTTTTCTCTTTCTGACTTACTTCACTCTGTATGACAGTCTCTAGATCCATCCATGTCTCAACAAATGACGCAATTTCGTTCCTTCTTTATGGCTGAGTAATATTCCATTGTATATATGTACCGTATCTTCTTTATCCATTCATCTGTCGATGGGCATTTAGGTTGCTTCCATGAACTGGCTATTGTAAATAGTGCTGCAGTGAATATTGTGGTGCATGTGTCTTTTTGAATTATGGTTTTCTCAGGGTTTATGCCCAGTAGTGGGCTTGCTGGGTCATATGGTGCTTCTGTTTTTAGTTTTTTAAGGAAACTCCATACTGTTCTCCGTAGTGGCTGTATCAATTTACATTCCCACCTACAGTGCAAGAGCGTTCCCTTTTCTCCGCACCCTCTCCAGCATTTGTTGTTCGTAGGTTTTCTGATGATGCCCATTCTAACTGGTGTGAGGTGATACCTCGTAGTTTTGATTTGCATTTCTCTAATAATTAGTGATGCTGAGCAGCTTTTCATGTGCTTCTTGGTCATCTGTATGTCTTCTTTGGAGAAATGTCTGTTTAGGTCTTCTGCCCATTTTTTGATTGGGTTGTTTTTTCAATATTGAGCTGCATGAGCTGTTTTTATATTTAGGAGATTAATCCTTTGCCTGTTGATTCGTTTGCAAACATTTTCTCCCATTCTGAGGGCTGTCTTTTTGCCTTGTTTGTAGTTTCCTTTGCTTTGCAAAAGCTTTTAAGTTTCATTAGGTCCCATTTGTTTATTTTTGTTTTTATTTTGATTACTCTAGGAGGTGTATCAAAAAAGATCTTGCTGTGATTTATGTCAAAGAGTGTTCTTCCTGTGTTTTCCTCTAAGAGTTTTATAGTGTCCAGTCTTACATTTAGGTCTCGAATCCATTTTGAGTTTATTTTTGTGTATGGTGTTAGGGAGTGTTCTAATTTCATTCTTTTACATGTAGCTGTCCAGTTTTCCCAGAAGAGACTGTCTTTTCTCCATTGTATATCCTTGCCTCCTTTGTCATAGATTAGTTACCATAGGTGCATGAGTTTATCTCTGGGCTTTCTGTCCTGTTGCATTGATCTATATTTCTGTTTTTGTGCCAGTACCATATTGTCTTGATTACTGTAGCTTTGTAGTACAGTGTGAAGTCAGGGAGTCTGATTCCTCCAGCTCCGTTTTTGTTTCTCAAGATTGCTTTGGCTATTCGGGGTCTTTTGTGTCTCCATACAAATTTTAAGATTTTTTGTTCTATTTCTATAAAAAATGCCATTGGTAATTTGATAGGGATTGCATTGAATCTGTAGATTGCTCTGGGTAGTATAGTCATGTTCACAATGTTGATTCTTCCAATCCAAGAACATGGTATATCTCTCCATCTGTATTATCTTTAATTTTTTTCATCAGTGTCTTATAGTTTCTGCATACAGGTCTTTTGTCTCCCTAGGTAGATTTATTCCTAGGTATTTTATTCTTTTTGTTGCAATGGTAAATGGGAGTGTTTCCTTAATTTCTCTTTCAGAATTTTCATCATTAGTGTATTTTTCCCTGTAATTTATTTCTAATCTCATAGCATTGTGGTCAGAAAAGATGCTTGATATGATTTCAGTTTTCTTAAATTTACTGAGGCTTGATTTGTGACCCAAGATGTGATCTATCCTGGAGAATGTTCCGTGTGCACTTGAGAAGAAAGTGTAATCTGCTGTTTTTGGATGGAATGTCCTATAAATATCAATTAAATCTATCTGGTCTACTGTGTCATTTAAAGCTTGTGTTTCCTTATTAATTTTCTGTTTGGATGATCTGTCCATTGGTGTAAATGAGGTGCTAAAGTCCCCCACTATTATTGTGTTACTGCTGCTTTCCTCTTTTAGAGCTGTTAGCAGTTGCCTTATGTATTGAGGTGCTCCTATGTTAGGTGCATATATAATTGTCATATCTTTCTTCTTGGATTGATCCCTAGATCATTATGTAGTGTTCTTCCTTGTCTCTTGTAACGTTCTTTATGTTAGAGTCTATTTTATCTGATATGAGTATTGCTACTCCAGCTTTCTTTTCATTTCCATTTGCATGGAATATCTTTTTCTATCCCCTCACTTTCAGTCTGTATCTGTACCTAGGTCTGACGTAGGTCTCTTGTAGACAGCATATGTATGGGTCTTGTATTTGTATCTATTCAGTGAGCCTGTGTCTTTTGGTTGGAGCATTTAATCCATTCACGTTTAAGGTAATTATTGATATGTATGTTCCTATGACCATTTTCTTAATTGTTATGGGTTTGTTATTGTAGGTCCTTTTCTTCTCTTGTGTTTCCTGCTTAAAGAAGTTCCTTTAGCATTTGTTGTAGAGCTGGTTTGGTGGTGCTGAATTCTCTTAGCTTTTGCTTGTCTGTAAAGCTTTTGATTTCTCCGTCGAATGTGAATGAGATCCTTGCCAGGTAGAGTAATCTTGGTTGTAGGTTCTTCTGTTTCATCACTTTAAGTATATCATGCCACTCCCTTCTGGCTTGTAGAGTTTCTGCTGAGAAATCAGCTGTTAACCTTATGGGAGTTCCCTTGTATGTTATGTGTCGTTTTTCCGTTGTTGCTTTCAATAATTTTTCTTTGTCTGTAATTTTTGTCAATTTTATTACTGTGTGACTCGGCGTGTTTCTCCTTGGGTTTATCCTGCCTGGGACTCTCTGCACTTCCTGGACTTGGGTGGCTATTTCCTTTCCCTGTTAGGGAAGTTTTCGACTTCCCTAACATGGGAAATATTTTCTCGGGTATTTCTCTCTCTCTTCTCCTTCTGGGATGCATATAATGCGAACGTTGTTGCGTTTAATGTTGTCCCAGAGGTCTCTTAGGCTGTCTTCATTTCTTTTCATTCTTTTTTCTTTATTCTGTTCCGTGGCAGTGAATTCCACCATTCTGTCTTCCAGGTCACTTATCCGTTCTTCTGCCTCAGTTATTCTGCTATTGATTCCTTCTAGTGTAGTTTTCATTTGAGTTATTGTATTGTTCATCTCTGTTTGTTTTTTCTTTAAATCTTCGAGGTGTTTTTTCTTTAATTCTAGGTCTTTGTTAAACATTTCTTGCATCTTCTCGATCTTTGCCTCCATTCTTTTTCTGAGGTCCTGGATCATCTTCACTATCATTATTCTGAATTCTTTTTCTGGAAGGTTGCCTATCTCCACTTCATTTAGTTGTTTTTCTGGGATTTCATCTTGTTCCTTCATCTGGTACATAGCCCTCTGCCTTTTCATCTTGTCTATCTTTCTGTGAATGTGGTTTTTGTTCCACAGGCTGCAGGATTGTAGTTCTTGTTTCTGCTGTCTGCCCTCTCATGGTTACTATTGTTGCATAACAAATTATCCCTTAACTCAGCAGCTTAAATAACTTTTTAATTTTGCTCATGATTTTACGGGTCAGGAATTTGGGAAGGACAACAGGTATGGTTTATCTTTGCTTCAAGGTGTCTGGGGCCTTAGCTGGGGCTAAAAAACTGTACACACACCACAATACCAATATTACTATGGCTATATGGAATATAGTTTTAAATTTCTTTACAGTTTGTTATGGGTTGAACTGTATGCCTCCAAATTAACATGCTGAAGTACCTCAGAATGTGACTGTATTTGGAGATAGGGTCTTCCAAGGGGTAATTAAGGTTAAGTGAGTTCATTAGGGTGGGTCCTTATCCTATGAATGGTCTTGTTATAAGAAGAGGAGATTAGGACAGAGACATGCACAAAAGACTGTGTGAAGATACAGGGTGAAGATAGCCATTGACACACCCAGGAGAGGAGCCTTGGAAGAAACTGACCCTGCTGAGTCCTTGATCTTAAGATTTTCAGCTTCCAGAACCGTGAGGAAATAAATTTTTGTTGTGTAAGCCACCCAGCCTGTGGTACTTTGTTATAGCAGCCCTAGCAAACTAAGACACAGTTCCTTTTAATCTTTAGGATGTATCATAGTAGGGATAGAGTCAATTTAATATATAAAGTTATTAGAAATAATTCCTTTCTGTATAGTTGCCACTAATTCGATACACAATTAGATTCGTTTTATTTACTCTCAATCTTTAGGAATTTCTTTTTTTTAACCCATCTTTATTAAATTTTGCTTTATAATTATTTAAAGCATAGACATGGTTCCAAAGTCAAACCTACAAGATAAAGTACACTGACAGAAGTCTAGTGTCTTACTTCTCTCCCCTTCACTCCATCTCCCCCTCTCCTTACAGATAACCAATTTTACCAGTGTTTGGTTTATATTTCCTTTAAAAAAGGCAAATACATATAAGTAGTTGCATTTCCCTTTTTCAGATAATAGTAATATACTCTACACACTGTTCGTGCTTTTTTTCACTTAACAAGATATCCCAGAGATCATGTTGATACACAGAGCCACTTCTTTTTTTACAACTGCACAATACTCGATTGTGTAGATATCCCTTATAGATGGACATTTGTGTTGTTTCCAGTCTTGTGCTATTATATAAAGTGTGCTGATAGCTTCTTTGAGTGTCTGAGACTTTAGGATGAAATCTCATTAAATCTGCCAGTGTCCTACATCCATCCGTCTCAAAGTGAGCTGTTGGTATAGTTTACCCTGATTGCTAAGATATTCCATCTTCCACTCTTTCTTATCTCATTTGGTATAGGAACTCCTTAGCATGAATAACTCAAGCTCCTATATTCAAAATAACACCCATTGCGGTTTTGAAGAAAAAAAGCAGCAATCTCTAGTTCTGTAACTTAGTCTCCTCCCCCTCCCTCCTTCCTCCCCTAAGTAAGACCAAAGTCAGGGATTGTAGAAATGTTTCTGGTTCAGCATTCCTTAGATCTGGACGAGGAGTCAGACCACATCTTAGGTACCATCTCCCCATCACTCGTGTGAAGAGCAACCTTCCAGTTCACTTACTTATTTACCAAATATTTAATAAATGTTTGCTATGTGTCAGACACCATTCTAGGTGCTAAAGACAAAGCAGTGAATAAGACAACCTCAGTTTCTATCCTCCTGGAGCTCAGACAGTGGCCCTTAGATTTTGTGACTGGCTGAAGCCATTTCAGTCCACACATAAAACAGCACTTACTCATCCTTCTCAAGGAGCTCACAGCTTCAAGAATATCATCATCTTGGGCTTCCCTGGTGGCGCAGTGGTTGAGAGTCCGCCTGCCGATGCGGGGGACACGGGTTCGTGCCCCGGTCCGGGAAGATCCCACATGCCGCGGAGCGGCTGGGCCCGTGAGCCATGGCCGCTGAGCCTGCGCGTCCGGAGCCTGTGCTCCGCAAAAAGAATATCATCTTCCCAAGGTCAACACCAGACTGAGACTTTCTCCTCCTTGTACGGAAAGTGATGGGAAAAGGCCCAAAAGGTTTGGCAATACTTCCAGGGATTCACTCTTAGGTGTCCAGATTGTAGATCCAATGGGAGCAACTGCTCTAATTCTAACAGATAGTAGCCAGACTTTCCTTTACACGCCTCCTCTAAATCAATAATGCCTCAGTCTTAATTTTGCATTTATTTTGCTCTGGACTCCCAAGTTCTTTTTATAACAGCACTAGTCACCATACATTGAATATTTACTATGCTCCAGGCATCGTGCTAAGTCTTTTCCACTTAAATTATGTAGTTCCCCCCAGTTATAGGGTAGGTACTATTTTTATTATAGAGGCAGACACTGAAGTTTAGGGATGTTAAGTAACATACCCAAGCTCACACATCTAATAAGGGCAGATACAATCAGAGAAGTCACACCGATGAAGGTAAGGCAGTCTCTGGTATGACTGACAGGCTATAGTCAGAATAATAATAGTAACAGCTAACTTTTATTGAGCACTTACTGTTGTATCAAGTACTAAGTGTTTACACGTTAGGTTGGAAAAACTTATTGCTCACCTCTGATGTTTCCTTCCGCAGGGGGAAGCTCTTCTGGCAGATTTCTGACCTTGCCCTTTTCCTTGACTCACTCCTCCCCAACAGTGGGGAGGGGCAGGAGGACGGGAAGGGGAGGAGAAGCAGCTCCTCAGTGGTGAGTGTGGGGAGTACAGACCCCAAATGCATAGCTCAGCCTCTCTCTGTCTTCCTTCTCTTGGCAGCCAGCCTCCTTTAGAGCCTCTATTGGCGCTCTTCTCCCGTGATGCGTGGTTTACAGGGACAGTTCCCACCTGGGAGGGCTGCTCCAGCCTGTGTGGGTACCCTGCCTAATTCTGGGGTTCACTTACCCACACGTATAAACCACTGACTCCCATATAAAACCTATCAGGATAAAGTTGATATTTTGATCCCATTTGTTTGATTTCTTTATGCCCATCCCTAAATTAGAGCTTTGTAAGGGATGAGGGGGTGTCCTTTATTATATCCTCTTGAATCCCCAAAATTATTAACTCATTTAATCCTGGGAAGACTTCCATTAGAAACGTACTCTTCCCTCTCGTATGAGGAAATAAAGCAGTTCTCATTTGGCCTCTCCCTTGAAGGATAAATATTTGCTCTTAGTTCAGATGAACTAAGCACATGGATGAAACTAAAGCACATGAGAGAGTTTGCAAATTGTTAAAGCTAAACAAACAGAAGGCCATAAGGGCGGTGGTTCTGGCTCGGACCCAGGCAGTGGGATCCCAGTCGGTTCCTTTCCGGCTTCCGGCTCCTTTATCTGTAAAGCCAGGGGTCCGAGTGCCCGCCGCTGGCAGCTCGTTCCTGCTCTACCGTTCAGACTGTGAGTCAGTGGTGACTAGCCTCTGACTGTTTCCCCTGACTTCCTTTGCGTCACTGAGGACTTTTGGAGGCCGCCTTTTCCCTTGATCTAGCTGGGTCCAGTCCCTGGGGGGACACGAGGTGCTTCAAACTCCCCCTCGGTAACGGGCTCTGCCTTCTGCGGTTTGCTGCTTGCTTGCCTCTGGTTGCGCAGCAACATAACACACGCCCACACCTCCGGTTCGGAGAGCCTGATCTGCTGTCAGGCTCTCGTTGAAGGGGTTCCCCCAGGCCCTCTGCTGCATTTCCTTGCTTTCTCAGAGGGGCCAGATGATGGCGAAAGAAACCCCCTAGTCATTCCTAGGGAGATGTCGGGGCTGATGTGGAAATACGCAGACCCCTTCCCAGATAAAAATGCCCATCTCCCTCAGGTCAGCGTTAGGAAGAAAGACCTCACGAGATCCAGGCTTACTCTTAAGAGCCTGCTTTCAGGACAGTGAGTTCTGCTATTGCAAAAGCTTGCCCTTTGATTGGCCTCGTGGAATCTAGTTGGGTCACCAGATTCTGGGGAATAGAGGCCATGTGGCAGGCCTTCACCGTAAGTTGCATCTGATTCTGAAACTCTGGTGGTTTAACACCGGAAGAAAGCAAAATAGCAAAGAACAGGAAGTGGAAAAAATATTTTGCCTAGTGGAAACTACCTCTCCTTCACCTGTGCTCCTCCAAAACAGCAGTCAAATTGGCACAGATACCGCCTCTTCTGGGGGGCATCCCCACAGGGTGCCTCCCCCAGAAGTACTTTGTTGACGAATTTGTTGCCCCAGTTCTTCAGAAGAGAGTTCTAAAGGCATCATTACAGGAACTTGAGGCTGTATCTCCCTGCTTCCAGAACAAGAGAGCTCACTCTCTCGCATTTTTGAAAAAAGAAACCTCAGTGGGGTCAGGACGTCAGCACAGAGCCAGGGCCAAGTTCTGAACTAGCTCAAGGGAAATCTTTACATACTGGGAAGTGCTGGGACAGCTCCTCCACAGGGAGGAGCAGAGATGTGTGTTTGCATTGGCCAAGGCGGACAGAGGAATAAGATAAGCACAGGTTTTGAAAGTGCAAAAGGGTGGGGAGGTCAGCGTGTACCAGAGGGAAAAGAACGGGCAGCCAGGATAAGAGACATTACTCCGTCCTCCTGACACTTTGCTCTGTCCTCCTGACCCTTGCCCTCGCAGGACCTGTCCCACCGGCCACCAGCAGGCACTTCTTCGCTTAGGTGGAGGAGGGGGGTTGTGGCCCTGGGTGGCACTGTTCCCAGAATGAAAAATGCGGGTGTTGGCAACCATATCAAAGGCCTAGAATTGTTCAGAAACCTTTACACCTCTGATCACCAGACCACAGAGCCCAAGGGCCATTCAAGGCCGGTGGGAACTCCGGAACAATAGACTTGGCCCCCTGCTTATCTGTTTGCATAGCTCTCGGAAGGCTGTAAATGGGGCCCAGACCAATCACCATCCTACTGATCTCCTTCAAGCCAGTTCTCACAAGTTACAGTCTGTACTAAAGCCAGCAGCAGTTAGAGACGGGAGCTGAGGTTAGGACACTCCACTCTGGGGAGACTGAAACTAGCCTGACTGAACTCAGTGAGGTACTCACCTCAGCACACAATTTCAGGGGGCACCAAAAAACTCAGTAATCGAGATAAATAATAATGTAATCGTTAAAATGTTTTCTTTTGATAGTTTGTTCATCATGGATTATTTTGCATTAGTTTTGATTTTTTTAATGATTGTATCCAAATACTGTTTATCTTAATTACTGAGTTTTTTGGTGCCCCTTAAATTTTACACCTGAGGCGAGTGCCTTAATCACCTCACCCTAAACTCCACCCAGCTGAGAAATGATATTGTTCGCAAACATTCAGAAATCGGAGACGTGGAAAAGCCCCATGACAATTAATCAGGAGGTGAGGGTCCTTCAGAAGGTGTGGAAAGTGTGGCCCTGATATCCCAGGCCTGGATATTGAAGTTGGATGGAGGTGTTAGAAAAGTCAGCCTTGTAACAGAGAATTCTGTCAGGGAATCCGGCTGGAAAGCCCCCTCCAAGGGCTCTATCCAGCCAACCTGAAACCTTTTACAGGGAGGCTGGGGCAAGCATTAGCAGTAGAATGTTGCCTACTTGGTATCAGCTGAGAAGCACTGAAAAGGCTCCTTTTCCCTAAGGTCATGGCAGGTATATACCATCAGTACCGTGGTCAGTCCTTTGGCTCTCTTTAAGTTGTCTTGGTTTTAAAGAACAAGCTGTTATAATACAACCATCTCTGTGGGAAACAATTACTGGTAGATATCTTAGCAGAGATGGACTTATTCATTCAACAAACATTCACTAAGCACCGTGGACCAGACTAGAGCAAGATCTACCCTGCCCAATCTAACGGGAGTGACAGATAGGAACGTCAACTTACTGTACCAAGGTCAGGATCGAGGCCAGGGCAGGATGGTGGAAGGGCCCTTCATTCAGTTCAGATCTCCTTCCGTCTGCGACTGCAGTATGTAAGGAAAAGCAGGATTCAGTGCAGGCTCCTGCCTGGGATTACAGAAGGGATGGAGACAGCTCTCAAAACACCCTTCACCTGTTTCTCAGATCTGCCTGGGCTTTGTAGGACGAAGAGGAGGCAGCCAGCAATTGGCTTTGATTCACAGAGGTCTTGCTACACAACTCCAGGGGGCACCATTCTCATAGAATATAGTGGCGTTGGACAGGATTGGGAGGGTTCTGTCCTGGCACAGTGAAGACACTCTCTGAGAGGAGGCTGAGTTTGCCCCTGAAGGTATATGGCTGAGCATCTGTGGGCCTCTGCACCAGGAATCCTGACCCTTGTGGGGTGGGAAGAAGAACCCAGATGGGCTCCGCATCTTGGATCTCTGCCTAGGGCTGACCTGACATTGTGAGAGTTTGTCCGGCTTTATGGCCCTTGCCCAGCTCCTCGGGTGAGAAAGGGGCTGTGACCCTAGTTAGGTGGCCTCCCTGGGAGACAGAGGCCATTCCACTGGTGCTTTCTTTGATGTGCTTCTCAGGGGAGGTGGCCCGGGAGCTAATCATTGATTGAGCAGCCTGGGAAATGACAGGAGAGCGGAGGACAGGAGTGTTTCAGGTTCCTAAAACCCGTCTCTCTTTTTAAACAACTACCCAACAAACACATATGCAGCACTTCTATATACATCTTCCTGTTTCTTTTTCATGACAACTCTGTTATGATAGGTTCTATTATTCCCATTTTCCAACTGTGGAAATTGAGTCCTGAAAGGTGACATAACTTCCGGATAACACAGTCAGTAAACGGAAAAGTTGGGATTGAACATTGTACATCTACGTCTCTTTCCCTGTGTCACTCGGGCCCTGTGACCCAAATGCTTCTATGCTTCAGGCCAGACCCCGGAGTCATCCTTCCCTCCTCGTCACTAATCCTCACACACAGTCCTTGGCGGCAAGTATTTCTACCTAAGAATGGATTTCCATCTGCTCATTTTCCCTATCTCCCTGCCACTGTCCTAGTTCAAGCCATACTCATGGTTCTGCTGCTACTCTTGAACTCCCTAGGTTTTTTTCCTCTTCTTACTGGCTGTGTGTCTTTGGGCAAGTTTCTCAACATCTCAGGGCTTGAGCGTTATCTCTGTAAAAGGGAACTGAGACTAGCACCACTGCACTGGCTTGTGCTAAAGATTAGGCGCGATGCTGTGTTTAGAGCAGCTCCTTCCAAGAGAAATATAAATGCAAGAATCGTGTAATTTATAAACTTTTCCAGCCACCATATATTATTTTTAAATTTTATTGTATTTATTTTTTATACAGCAGGTTCTTATTAGTTATCGATTTTACACATATTAGTGTATACATGTCAATCCCAATCTCCCAATTCATCACACCACCACCACCTGCCCCCACTTTCCCCCCTTGGTGTCCATACGTTTGTTCTCTACATCTGTGTCTTTACCTCTGCCTTGCAAACAGGTTCATCTATACCATTTTTCTAGATTCCACGTATATGCGTTAATACACGATATTTGTTTTTCTCTTTCTGACTTACTTCACTCTGTACGACAGTCTCTAGGTCCATCCACGTCTCTACAAATGACCCAATGTTCTTCCTTTTTATGGTTGAGTAATATTCCATTGGATATATGTACCACTTCTTCATTATCCATTCGTCTGTTGATGGGCATTTAGGTTGCTTCCATGTCCTGACTATTGTAAATAGTGCTGCAATGAACATTGGGGTGCATGGGTCTTTCTGAATTATGGCTTTCTCTGGGCATATGCCCAGTAGTGGGATTGCTAGGTCATATGGTAATTCTATTTTTAGTTTTTTAGGGAACCTCCATACTGTTCTCCATAGTGGCTGTATCAGTTTACATTCCCACCTACAGGGCAAGAGGGCTCCCTTTTCTCCACATTTCCCTTTCCAGCATTTGTTATTTGTAGATTTTCTTATGATGCCCATTCTAACTGGTATGAGGTGATACTTCATTGTAGTTTTGATTTGCATTTCTCTAATAATTAGTGATGTTGAGCAGCTTTTCATGTGCTTCTTGGCCATTTGTATGTCTTCTTTGGAGAGATGTCTATTTACGTCTTCTGCCCTTTTTTTTGTTTTGTTTTGTTTTGCGGTACGTGGGCCTCTCACTGCCGTGGCCCCTCCCATTGCGGAGCACAGTCTCCAGACGTGCAGGCTCAGCGGCCATGGCTCACGGGCCCAGCTGCTCCGTGGTATGTGGGATCCTCCCGGACCAGGGCACATACCCATGTCCCCTGCAGTGGCAGGCAGACTCTCAACCACTGTGCCATCAGGGAAGCCCCCTTCTGCCCATTTTTTGATTGGGTTGTTTGCTTTTTTAATATTGAGCTGCATGAGCTGTTTATATATTTTAGAGATTAATCCTTTGTCTGTTGATTTGTTTGCAAATATTTTCTCCCATCCTGAGGGTTGTCTTTTCATCTTGTTTATGGTTTCCTTTGCTGTGCAAAAGCTTTTAAGTTTCATTTGGTCCCATTTATTTATTTTTGTTTTTATTTCCATTTCTCTAGGAGGTGGATCAAAAAGGATCTTGCTGTGATTTATGTCAAAGAGTGTTCTTCCTGTGTTTTCCTCTAAGAGTTTTATAACGGCCTGTCTTACATTTAGGTCTTTAATCCATTTTGAGTTTATTTTTGTGTATGGTGTTAGGGAGTGTTCTAATTTCATTCTTTTACATGTAGCTGTCCAGTTTTCCCAGCACCACTTGTTGAAGAGACTGTCTTCTCTCCATTGTATATTCTTGCCTCCTTTGTCATAGATTAGTTGACCATAGGTGCGTGAGCTTATCTCTGGGATTTCTATCCTGTTCCATTGATCTATATTTCTGTTTTTCTGCCAGTACCATATTGTCTTGATTACTGTAGCTTTGTAGTATAGTCTGAAGTCAGGGAGTCTGATTCTTCCAGCTCCAATTTTTCCCCTCAAGGTTGCTTTGGCTATTTGGGGTCTTTTGTGTCTCCATACAAATTTTAAGATTTTTCGTTCTAGTTCTGTAAAAAATGCCATTGGTAATTTGAGAGGGATTGCACTGAATCTGTAGATTGCTTTGGGTAGTATAGTCATTTTCACAATATTGATTATTCCAATCCAAGAACATCTGTTTGTGTCATCTTTGATTTCTTTCATCAGTCTTATAGTTTTTCTGAGTACAGGTCATTTACCTCCTTAAGTAGGTTTATTCCTAGGTATTTTATTCTTTTTTTTGCAATAGTGAATGGTATTGTTTCCTTAATTTCTCTGTCTGATCTTTCATTGTTAGCATATAGGAATGCAAGAGATTTCTGTGCATTAATTTTGTATCCTGCAACTTTAGCAAATTCATTGCTTACCTCTTAGTAGTTTTCTGGTGGCATCTTTAGGATTCTCTATGTATAGTATCATGTCATCTGAAAACAGTGACAGTTTTACTTCTTCTTTTCCAATTTGGATCCCTTTTCTTTCTTTTTCTTCTCTAATTGCTGTGGCTACAACTTCCAAAACTATGTTGAATACTAGTGGTGAGAGTGGACATCCTTGTCTTGTTCCTGATCTTAGAGGAAATGCTTTCAGTTTTTCACCATTGAGAATGATGTTTGATTTGGGTTTGTTGTATATGGCCTTTTTTATGTTGAGGTAGGTTCCCTCTATGCCCACTTTCTGGAGAGTTTTTATCAAAAATGGGTGTTGAATTTTGTCAAAAGCTTTTTCTGCATCTATTGAGATGATCATATAGTTTTTATTCTTCAGTTTGTTAATATGGTGTATCACATTGATTGATTTGCATATACTGAAGAATCCTTGCATCCCTGGGATAAATCCCACTTGATCATGGTGTATGATCCTTTTAATGTGTTGCTGGATTCTGTTTGCTAGTATTTTGTTGAAGATTTTTGCGTCTATATTCATCAGTGATATTGGTCTGTAATTTTCTTTTTTTGTAGTATCTCTATCTGGTTTTGGTATCAGGGTGATGGTGGCCTTGTAGAATGAGTTTGGGAGTGTTCCTTCCTCTGCAAATTTCTGGAAGAGTCTGAGAAGTATGGGTATTAGCTCTTCTCTAAATGTTTGATGGAATTCACCTGTGAAGCCATCTGGTCCTGGGCTTTTGTTTGTTGGAAGATTTTTTTGTGTGTGGTACGCGGGCCTCTCACTGTTGTGGCCTCTCCCGTTGCGGAGCACAGGCTCCGGACGTGCAGGCTCAGCAGCCATGGCTCACGGGCCCAGCCGCTCCGTGGCATGTGGGATCTTCCCGGACCCCGGCACGAACCCACGTCCCCTGCATCAACAGGCGGAGTGTTGATGCACTGCGCCACCAGGGAAGCCCTGTTGGAAGATTTTTAATCACAGTTTCAATTTCATTACTTGTGATTGGTCTGTTCATATTTTCTATTTCTTCCTGGTTCAGTCTCGGAAGGTTATACCTTTCTAAGAATTTGTCCATTTCTTCCAAGTTGTCCATTTTATTGGCACAGAGTTGCTTGTAGTAGTCTCTTATGATGCTTTGTATTTCTGTGGCGTCTGTTGTAACTTCTCCTTTTTCATTTCTAATTTTATTGATTTGAGTCCTCTCCCTCTTTTTCTTGATGAGTGTGGCTAAAGGTTTATCAATTTTGTTTATCTTCTCAAAGAACCAGCTTTTAGTTTTATTGATCTTTGCTCCTGTTTTCTTTGTTTCTGTTCCATTTATTTCTGCTCTGATCTTTATGATTTCTTTCCTTCTAACTTGGGCCTTTTTTTGGGTTCTTCTTTCTCCAGTTCCTTTAGGTGTAAGGTTAGATTGTTTATTTGAGATTTTTCCTGTTTCTTGAGGTAGGATTGTATTGCTATAAACTTCCCTCTTAGAACTGCTTTTGCTGCATCCCATAGGTTTTGGATCGTTGTGTTTTTGTTGTAATTTGTCTCTAGGTATTTTTTGATTTCCTCTTTGAGTTCTTCAGTGATCACTTGGTTATTTAGTAACATATTGTTTAGCCTCCATGTGTTTGTGTTTTTTACACTTTTTTCCCTGTAATTTATTTCTAATCTCATAGTATTGTGGTCAGAAAAGATGCTTGGTATGATTTCAATTTTCTTAAATTTACTGAGGCTTCATTTGTGACCCAAGATGTGATCTATCCTGGAGAATGTTCCTTGCGCACTTGAGAAGAACATGTAATCTGCTGTTTTTGGATGGAATGTCCTATAAATATCAATTAAATCTATATGGTCTATCGTGTCATTTAAAGCTTGTGTTTCCTTATTAATTTTCTATTTGGATGATCTGTCCATTGGTGTAAATGAGGTGTTAAAGTCCCCAAATGTTATTGTGTTACTGTCGTCTTCCTCTTTTATAGCTGTTAGCATTTGCCTTATATATTAAGGTGCTTCTATGTTGGGTGCATAAATATTTATAATTGTTATATCTTCTTCTTGGATTGATCCCTTGATCATTATGTAGTGTTCTTCCTTGTCTCTTGTAACGTTCTGTATTTTAGAGTCTATTTTATCTGATATGAGTATTGCTACTCCAGCTTTCTTTTTCTTTTTTTTTTTTTTTTTTTTGTGGTACGCGGGCCTCTCACTGTCGTGGCCTCTCCCGTTGCAGGGCACAGGCTCCGGACATGCAGGCTCAGCAGCCATGGCTCACGGGCCCAGCCACTCCGCGGCATGTGGGATCTTCCCGGACCGGGGTACGAACCCGTGTCCCCTGCATTGGCAGGTGGACTCTCAACCACTGTGCCACCGGGGAAGCCCTCCAGCTTTCTTTTGATTTCCATTTGTATGGAATATTTTTTCCAGCCCCTCACTTTCAGTCTGTATGTGTCCCTAGGTCTGACGTGGGTCTCATGTACACAGCATATATATGGGTCTTGTTTTTGTATCCATTCAGCAAGCCTGTGTCTTTTGGTTACAGCATTTAATCCATTCACATTTAAGGTGATTATCAATATGTATGTTCCTATGACCATTTCCTTAATTGTTTTGGGTTCACTTTTGTAGGTCCTTTTCTTCTCTTGTATTTCCCACTTAGAGAAGTTCCTTTAGCATTTGTTGTAGAGCTGGTTTGGTGGTGCTGAATTCTCTTAGCTTATGCTTTTCTGTAAAGCTTTTGATTTCTCCATTGAATCTGAATGAGATCCTTGCTGGGTAGAGTAATCTTGGTTGTAGGTTCTTCTGTTTCATCACTTTAAATATATCATGCCACTCCCTTCTGGCTTGTAGAGTTTCTGCTGAGAAATCAGCTGTTAACCTTATGGGAGTTCCCTTGTATGTTATGTGTCGTTTTTCCGTTGTTGCTTTTAATAATTTTTCTTTGTCTTTAATTTTTATTAATTTTGATTACTATGTGTCTCAGGTTTATCCTGCCCAGGACTCTCTGTGCTTCCTGGACTTGGGTGGCTATTTCCTTTCTCATGTTAGGGAAGTTTTTGACTTCCCTAACATGGGAAATATTTTCTTGGGTCCTTTCTCTCTCTCTTCTCCTCTGGGACCCCTATAATGTAAATGTTCATACATTTAACGTTGTCCCAGCCAGTCACCATATTTAAAAAGGCAAAAAGAAATAAGTGAAATTAGTTTTAGTAATATAATCTATTTAACACAGCATATAAACACAGTATCCATTTAACATGTAAACAGTATTTTTAAAATATTAATATTTATATTCGTTTTTTCATACTAAGTCTTCCAAGTCCAGTGTGTATTTCACTGTAACAACATATCTCAGTTTGGAGGACTAGCCACATGTCAAGTGTCTAGTAACCACATGTGGCCAGTGGCTCCTGTACTGGGGAGCACAGGCTTAGCGTGCTCAGAGCAAGGCCCTGGTGCCTAAGTGTTCGCTCTTATAGTGGCATGTTTGCTATATATATATGGTGGTATAGCTGTTCCACGGTCCTGGGGCCCAGGCACATACTTCCTTCTGAGCTCACTGCTTTTGCTCTTGCTTTCCCCTGCCTACTACCTTCACTATGGGAGGTTATGGGACTGACTCCAGGTGGGGCAGAAGCTCTGGCATCTGTTTCCTGCCAGCAGCCAGCCTGAAGGTGAGGCCCACCATACCTTAGTTTTCCTGTCTGCTAATGGGGAGCAGTTCCACTCAGCGAACTTAATTATATCCAATCAATCCTAATACAATTAGTGTGTCTGGTGAGGCTCCCCAGGGTGGGAAGGCATATTTTGGTAAGGAGCGCTCAGGAAATGACCCTTTGAGTCAGGAGAAGAGGCATGTCCACATCCCTGGCCCCCTGCTGAGGAGGAGGGAGGCACCAGGAGCCACAGTGGAAGGTGGTAATTAGGGAGGGGTTTCCAGGGCAGAGCTCTGAGTCTCTGCAGAGCTTATGATGTCTTTCCATTTCTTTCATTTTAAAAGAGTTGGGCTGGAAGCATCTGGAGCCTGGAAGGACAGTCTGCCCTTCAGTGTGGTTTCCTGCCCCCATCCCTAATGCCGCCCTCCTCTGTGCAAATACAGAAGCAGAACACTCTTCAAAGAGCAGTGTCAGGCAGGCCAGCTGCTGGCCCTTGCCCTCGGCTCAGCTGATGGCATGGGCTATTGGTGCTGAGGGCCCACTGCCTTCCTGCCCAGAGCATCTCCATGACTTGGCTTTGCTCTCCTCACGTTTCTCAGGCATCCAGATGTATAAGTTTGCTGGGGCTGCCCCAACAAAGCACCACAGACTGGGTGTTTTATCATAAAAGAAAACTATTGTCTCACAGTATGGAAGCTAGAAGTCAGAAATCAAGGTGTGGGCAGGATTGGTTCCTTCGAAGAGCTGTGAGAGAAGGACCTGTTCCAGGTCTCTGTCCTAGCTTCTGGTGGCCTCCGGAGTTCCTTGCCTTATAGATGATGTCTTTTCTGTGTCTTTACATAATTTTTTGCTCTCTGCTTGTCTGTCTTGAGGTCCACATGTCCCCTTTTTATAAGGACCCCAATCAAATTGAATTTGGATCCACCCTAATGACCTCATCTAACCTGTCTACCTTGCTAAAGACCCCGTCTCCAAATAAAGTCACCTTCTGGAGTACTAGGGGTTAGGATTTAAACATGTGAATTTTGGGGGGGGACACAATTCAGTCTATAACACCAGCCTAAGCTCTTTTGGCAAGTGTGGGCATCTGTCCTCATACCTAGGAATCTAGAAGGTGGGTGAGCCTCTGAGCCTTCCAGGGCCAGGGACCATGTCTTCAAGCCTGTAGTGTATCCAACAGAGCTGCCAGGATAATTGCCCGTAATTACAAAACCAGCTCACACAAACTCAGAATTCCCTGGGGCTGCAGGCAATACAGTGACCAACAAAACTCAGGCCCCTGCCCTTTAGGAAATGTAATTCAGTAGGAGAGATAAGACATTAACAAGATAGTAAAATACAGGACAGAGAAAGGTACAGAGAATAAAGCCATAGAAGAGGAGTA
The DNA here is from genome assembly GCF_059928025.1 of Delphinapterus leucas. NCBI lineage: Eukaryota > Metazoa > Chordata > Mammalia > Artiodactyla > Monodontidae > Delphinapterus > Delphinapterus leucas. Next base: position 87,567,529 of record NC_143137.1, on the reverse strand, counting down.
CTTTCTTGTGGCTCAGAGGTAAGTGAAAGGTTCATGGAGATTCGCTTCCAAGGGTCATTCTGATTCCAAAGGCAAAGATGAGAAAGGTTGGGCATTCCGGGGGTGGAATTCCAGGGAAAGGTGGGCCTTCCAGGGAAGACTGGATTGCATGGAAGTGGACGACGGAAGCAGCTAGGGTGAGAACAGGGTGGGAGAGCAGGACAAAGCCTAGTTGTGGTGGTCTTTTCCTGCCAGGCCATGGGGTCCATGGGGAGTTTTGCAGCAGGAGCACAACATAACGCAAATCACTGATTAGGAACATGAATCCGGTCGGTAAGAATGGGCTAGGAGGGGTTAAGATGGTGGAGTAGAGAAGGTGAGGACTTGTAGGAAGCTGGGGAGAGGCCTGAGTTAGGGCAGTTGCTGTGGAAATGCAAAGGAAGGGATGGGAGTGGGGAAGTGGGAAGAAAGAGCCCACAGAACTTGACACTTAGGTGTGGGAGGAAAAGAGAAGACAGAGGTGGCTTCAGCTTTTCAAGTCTGGGCAGTTTGGAGAGGGTGGGTACCATCAAGAGCAGGAAATGGGGAAGTCAGGGTGTGGCTGTCCTGCTGTGTCCAGACATGTCCTTCCGGAAGGGGGAGGCTCCCCCGTCCTCCCACCTCCCTTCAATTGCCAAAAGCAGGAGTGGCCTCCCCTGACCCCTCCTCGTTCCTTTTTTCCTCAGAAGCTGTATCTTAGTCATTTAAAGGTACTCTGTGGTCTCAAGGGTGTTCTTGACGTCACAGTGAGGAAATGAGAAAAGGGAAAGACGTTCAAGCAATATGAAGGAGACTTCAAGAGATTGCAGGGTGTAAAACAGATATCGGACAGCATCAGCCCAAAGCTGGCTCAGCACCCACAGAACGCCTCTGACACTGGCAACCCCCCTTTGGGGCAAAATAGACACTTGTATTCAGTTCCTAGGTCCTGGCTTTTCTCCCTCTGAAATGCATAAGATACAACTTTTGTCTCCTTATGAAAGCTTCTCATCTCCTTTGTGTATAGATTTGCCTCAGCTGTGATCTGTTATCTCTGAGGGCTAAGAGGGGGAAGCCCATGTAAGAGATGAGGCTGGGGCTCCTACCACACCTGTTTCTGGATGGGGATCATGCAGCAAAACATCTGGAAACATCCTGAGGTTGACTATAAGGGAACACAGTGTTCAAAATGCCAAGCAGTCTGGGTGGTGGGGATGACGGGGTTGAGAACTTTAAAAGGCTGCGATATCATCCCCTCTGGTCTCAGCGTCTGCCACTTCATAAAGGAATTTAACTTCCATCAGAAACAATCCAAATGAACTGCAGTAGGGGATGGGCTTAAACCACTACCTTTTATCCACACAATAAAACACGCTGCGGTCACTAAAAGGGAGTGGAAGAAGTGGTTACACGGACACGGAAAGACGTTTATGATCTATTGTTGAGGATATATACTGTGATATCTAGTTTTCTGAGTGAAAACATATATGCATTAAATGTTGAAAGTGGTTATGTCCTAGTTGTATTATGGGTGACTTCTCTCTCTTTTCTTCCCTCTGTTTTCTTCAATGAAAATACACTACTTGTGAAATTTTTAAATGAATACAATCAGCAGTTATTTAAAATGATTTAACATATGTCCTCAGAAATATTTCGTGGGTGCTTAATAGGAAAGGAGCCTTAGATGAAGAGCATCTCTTGACTGCCCAGGGCAGCCGTGATCCTCCCCACGCCCTCTCCTCACTGCTTTCCATCTCAAAGCTCCTGTCAGCAGGATTGCTTTCCTGAGCCCTGCTGGGAAGGATGTGGGGATGGCGGGGGTGGGGGTGGGGGGCTCCGATAAGCATCGCTGCCTTCATTAGGAGAGGGGAGGGGTCTCAGGCAGGTTGAGTGGCTCTTACTCTGAAATCCCCAGTTAATCGGGTACTGTAGGAGGTAGGGACTGGCCTTTCTTTCTCTCTCCTGTTTTCCAGCTGCCAGCTGCTTCTCTCATGAATAGGTTTTCTTTTGGTTTCAGTCCCATGACTTTGCTTTCCAAGTGCTATTGTACCCAAGCCAGCTGGTTAGCAGGACTGGTTTTTAGGGTTATTGAGTCTTCAGGTCACACTGGGGTTAAGTGCCATGGGAAAGGCAGAAACAAAGTTAGAAGGTCACAAGGAAATCAGGGGGCCAGGGCCAGGGTGAAAGGAGGTGGGCCTTCCTGTACCGCACGGCCAGAGGGCCCGAGTGAGTGTCCCATAAGTGGGCAGGTCACTGTCAGGGACTTGAGTGCAAGGTTCCTACAGCAAAACTCTCAGGGCCAAAAGAATGTCCAGGTGTTCCTCGAACAGCTGTGCAGACTTTTGCCACTGCTTTGAAAGGTTAAAGTGGGTCATACCCACCTGTTCAGCCCTGCCTTGCCCTCCAAGGGGCACCACGGCTGCAGGTGAGAGGTCCTCTTCTGTTTCCGTATTGCCTGCAGTGAGGAGAGCCTGGAATCGCTGTGCAGCTTTAGAAGCTGTTTGGTTACAGGACAGCTTGTTCTACATGTGTTTTTACTATGACCCAGCACCTATATCAGTGTTTTTATCTGGGGAGATCTGACCTGGAGAAAACGGGAGCCCCGAGAAAACCCAGACTCCCCAGGACCTTGGGCTGCAGCCTCTGAACTCTTCTTGACTGCTCTGCTTTTTCTTCTAAGGAGAAAAGAATTCTGACATACCAGTTCCAGGGGGTACAGTCAGAAAATGGGGAGCAGTGGTTATGAACTCTGCCTGTGTCCCTGCACTACTTTAATTTCTCTGACCCTCAGTTTCTTCATATGTAAAGAGAAAGACTAATATGCTTTGGAGCTGTCGTGAAATAATGCATCATAAAGAATTTAGAGGACAGTGCTGGGAGCTGAGGGCGCACTAAGAGAGATGGACTGGAAAAACATGTTAACAGCTAGTATGGGCAGAGACAGATGTTCCTACCAGAGTGGAGGGCAAGACTGCTGGAGCAGGTTCTGGAGCACCTTCTGGTGCCAGGCATTAACTCATTAGCTGCTGGACTGTGGGGAGTCTCCAGAGAGGAGCTGGGGTGATGAGGAAGGTAATGCTATTTATCCACCAGCGTGAAGTTACTTAAATACTTTAACAGTCGAGTATGGCAGCACACCACCTGAATATCAATTGTAATTCTAAATATTAAATATTCATTAGAATAAATAAATATTAGCTACAGGGCTTTTAAAGCTAGATTCCCTCTTCCCCAATACATGTGTGCATGCGTACACGTACACACACACACACACACACACACAAACACACACAGCTTCTTAACTTTTTTTTTTCTTTTGTTACGCGGGCCTCTCACTGTTGTGGCCTCTCCCGTTGTGGAGCACAGGCTCCAGACGCGCAGGTTCAGCGGCCATGGCTCACGGGGCCCAGCCACTCCGCGCCATGTGGGATCTTCCCGGACGAGGGCACGAACCCGTGTCCCCTGCATCGGCAGGCGGATTCTCAACCACTGTGGCACCAGGGAAGCCCGATTTCTTAACTTTTAAGACAGAAAACCCACAAAGGTAAAGGACCAATACGTGTCAGACTTGGACTGCAGCACTCAGATGCCAGTCTCTGGGCTGGGGAGTATGTGCCTCTGAGCAGCTACAATCCAAGTCTGCTCAGGGCAACTACCTCCTGATGAGCCTTGCAGTCCTGCTCTGCCCAGTATAGACTATACAGTGTCCAGATTACAGTGTCAGGGGGAGAGGGCTGGGTGGGGATACAGGAAAAGCTTCCTGGGCTTTGGTGGCAAATCAAGGTGTTCTCTATTAGTTTGCTAGGGCTGACTTAACCCAGTACCAAAGACTTTGTGGCTTAAACAACAGGAATTTATTTTATCACAGTTGTGGAGGCTAGAAGTTCCAGACCAAGGTGCCAACAGGGTTGGTTCCTTCTGAGGGATCTGTTCCAGGCCTCTCTTGTTGGCTCCTAGACAGCTGTCTTATCCCTGCGTCTTCACATCACCTTGCCTGTATGTGTCTATGTCCAAATCTTCTCTTCTTATAAGGATTCCAGTCATATTGGATTCGGGCCCTTCTTAATGACCTCATTTTAGAGCCTATCTCCAAATATGTTTACATTCTGATGTTTTGGGGGTTAAACTTCAACATAATGAATCTGGGGGGAGACATAATTCAGTCCGTAACAAGTTCATGCCTCCTACCCTGGTATACCCAGGGCAGTCTGCAGGCGTTTTTCTCTGGCAAACGTAGGGTATGTGCTCCTCTGAGATTTCTCCCCATGTGTTCTTTTTCTCACTTTTTTTTTTTAACATCTTTATTGGAGTATAATTACTTTACAATGGTGCGTTAGTTTCTGCTGTATAACAAAGTGAATCAGCTATACGTATACATGTATCCCCATATCTCCTCCCTCTTGCGTCTTCCTCGCGCCCTCTCTATCCCACCCCTCTGGGTGGTCACAAAGCACCGAGCTGATCTCCCTGTGCTATGCGGCTGCTTCCCACTAGCTATCTATTTTACATTTGGTAGTGTATATATGTCCATGCCACTCTCTCACTTCGTCCCAGCTTACCCTTCCCCCTCCCCGTGTCCTCAACTCCATTCTCTACGTCTGCATCTTTATTCCTGTCCTGCGCCTAAGTTCTTCAGAAGCATTTTTGTTTTTTGATTCCATATATATATATGTGTTAGCATATGGTATTTGTTTTTCTCTTTCTAACTTACTTCACTCTGTATGACGGACTGTAGGTCCATCCACCTCACAACAAATAACTCAATTTCATTTTTTATGGCTGAGTAATATTCCATTGTATATATGTGCCACATCTTCTTTATCCATTCGTCTGTAAATGGACACTTAGGTTGCTTCCATGTCCTGGCTATTGTAAATAGAGCTGCAATGAACATTGTGGTACATGACTCTTTTTGAATTATGGTTTTCTCAGGGTATATGCCCAGTAGTGGGATTGCTGGGTCGTATGGTAGTTCTATTTTTAGTTTTTTAAGGAACCTCCATACTGTTCTCCATAGTGGCTGTATCAATTTACATTCCATCAACTGTGTACGAGGGTTCCCTTTTCTCCGCACCCTCTCCAGCATTTACTGTTTGTAGATTTTTTGATGATGGCCATTCTGACTGGTGTGAGATGATATTGCATTGTAGTTTTGATTTGCATTTCTCTAATGATTACTGATGTTGAGCATCCTTTCATGTGTTTGTTGGCAGTCTGTATATCTTCTTTGGAGAAATGTCTGTTTAGGTCTTCTGCCCATTTTTGGATTGGGTTGTTTGTTTCTTTGATATTGAGCTGCATGAGCTGCTTGTATATTCTGGAGATTAGTCCTTTGTCTGTTGCTTCATTTGCAAATATTTTCTCCCATTCCGAGGGTTGTATTTTCATCTTGTTTATGGTTTCCTTTGCTGTGCAAAAGCTTTTAAGTTTCATTAGGTCCCATTAGTTTTTGTTTTTATTTCCATTTCTCTAGGAGGTGGGTCAAAAAGGATCTTGCTGTGATTTATGTCATAGAGTGTTCTGTCTATGTTTTCCTCTAAGAGTATTATAGTGTCTGGCCTTACATTTAGGTCTTTAATCCATTTGGAGTTTATTTTTGTATACAGTGTTAGGGAGTGTTCTAATTTCATTCTTTTACATGTAGCTGTCCAGTTTTCCCAGCACCACTTATTGAAGAGGCTGTCTTTTCTCCATTGTCTATTCTTGCCTCCTTTATCCAAGGTAAGATACCATATGTGCGTGGGTTTATCTCTGGGCTTTCTCTCCTGTTCCATTGATCTATATTTCTGTTTTTGTGTCAGTACCATACTGTCTTGATTACTTTAGCTTTGTAGTAGAGTCTGAAGTCAGGGAGCCTGATTCCTCCAGCTCCATTTTTCTTTCTCAAGATTGCTTTGGCTACTCGGGGTCTTTTTCTTTTTCTCACTTCTTACTGTGAAAATATTCAAACACATAATAGAATATATGCTGATCCATGTATCCCTCACTAAATTCAATACTGGTTAACATTTTGTCAAATATCATTTTGTGCATGTGTGTGTGTAGGAACCATTTCAAAGTTACCTTTAAATATTTCAGGATGCACTTCTACAAATAAATGATAAATAAAAAGACATTCTTTTACACAGCCACCATGCCATTACCATATCTAACAATAATTTCCTATATCATCTAATATATAATCAGTCCATATTCATGATTCTTAGACTACCACCAAAATGTCTTACAATGATCTTCTTCACCAACCAAAAGTCATACATTGAAAATGGTTCTGTCTCTTCAGTATCTTGCCTCTTTTCGTCTTAAACATTTCCCCACCACCACCTTTTCTTTCCATGACACTGACGTTTTGAAGACACTAGGCCACATTGGAATGTCCCACATTCTGGCGTTGTCTGATCATCTCCCTTGAGGTAGTGTTTTATCTCAGGTCACTATAATAAATAGCTACAGGAAAACTGTTTATTTACTGTAAAACAGTTGTGAGGACAGTACCGGGCATGACTCCAGCTCTTGATGTATGTTCCACTGTATGAGAAATTCTCACCAGGTTTTAGTACCAGGAAAGAGCTGTATCTCCCCCTACAAATGGCATTTTATTTTCTTCTGATTAGAGCTATGAAACCTACTGTCTCTCATTTTGTTCGGGAAGTGCAGAGTGAAATTTACAACTGAGGTATACTTTAGGGTTATCGCATCTGCTTCTCCTTTATTCCCTCAATCCCGGGTTCTATTTTGTTAAGTCTTTAAGGCTATTGTGTGTCTTTCATTGTAAATTCAAATTCTTTTTTGTTTGTTTGCTTTAAAGATTTAGGATGTAAGTAAGTCCAGCTGATTTCCCCAAGGTCTTTCCTTACGTCCAAGCTAAGAGAGGAAGAGCTTGCCCAGAGGTGCTTTGGAGACAACTCCTTTCAGGGAACCAGAGGATTGCAGAAAACTTCTGAAGACCGAGCCTCTCCCGCACACAGTGTGCTCGTCAAGGAAGTTACGATTTAACAGTGACCTTGTCTTCTGACAGTGAACAGGATGTCTGCTCCACTTGCTAATTTCTTAAGGTAATCCTGGCTCTCCCAGAGTAACTTCTGGCCCACATGTACCTGCCACCATTCAGTTGTTCACCAAGCTCTGTGCCAGGAATGAAGAGAAAGCTGAGAAAGCAGTTATAGCTTCTGAACGATTGGGTTTAGGATGTATGGCTCTTTTATATTTCCTTGAGATCACAATAGCTCTTGATATTCAAGGACTTAAACACACAGATTAACAGGGTTATTAATCTCAGTGGAAACTTGATAGCCAGAAATATAAATACCATGAGGTGTGGTTTAGTAGCTGCTTATTAAGTACTTATTATGTACCAGGAATGTAAGTGTATTGCCTTACTTAATCCTCACAACAATTCTGTAATATAAACATTCGTGTCAACATTTTCTAAAACAGAAATCAGAGGTTCGGGGACTTCCCTGGTGGTCCAGTGGCTGAGACTCTGCTCTCCCAGTGCAGGGGGCCTGGGTTCTATCCCTGGTCAGGGAACTAGATCCCACATGCTGCAACTAAAGATCCCGCATGGCCACAACTAAAGATCCCCCATGCCACAACGAAGATCCCACATGCCAAGACTAAGACCCAGTGCAGCCAAATAAATATTAAAAAAAAAAAAAAAAGGAAATCAGAGGTTCAGAGATGCTGAGTAACTTGCCCGAGTAAGTGGTGAAGCTAGGCTTTAAACCTACATCTGTCTCCTAAACATTATATATTTATAAACATTATAAAGATTTTTTAACATTATACCATATTGTCTGTGTTTTGTTCCTCGCATAGAAGAAAATTAGAGAGAAGAAAAACACAGCGGCTAGACTCAAGAGTGAGGGGAAAGGGAACTATTTATTATGCTTTTGATCTTCTCCAATACACATGGGGCAGGACTGTTCCAGGATGGCAGTTAGGTTGATTCTGTTTGCTTTTTTTTCTTGGCCCCTAGGCTGGAAGTGGCTTCTGACCACCCCAGCAGCTAGTGGCACCTGACAGTATGTGGGGCGGCAGCAACAATATCTGGTCACACAGTCTTCCTCCAGACGGTCTACCCACAGCCTGCTCCCCTTCACACAGGCAGAATGAAAGCATCAGCATTCCCAGACCATGACGCTTGCCAAGAACTCAAATGCTTATTCAACAGAACAAATATGGTTGAAGACAGTTTATGATCTGATTATGTGTGTAGGCAGAGCAGCTGCCCCAGCACCCTTGATGATCTGTGCTAATGGGAGGAGTTGGGACCCGGTGTGACGCCCACACCACTTGCACTTGGAGGGGTTTTATTTGGCTCGGGAAGAGTGAAGTCAAGAAATGTTAACTTAGGGCTCCTCCTGGGCTTCAGGGAGTCCCTGAAATTCTATGCAAACTTTGTGTGTATATGGATGAAGGGCTTTAATTGTTGTCAGATATTCAAAGGGGACCCTGACCCCCAAAGATTAAGAATCATTACTTTGAGACTAATTCAGATAATACTTTGTTGATTTAATATTAACTGGAGCTAATTTAAAATTAGTTTACCTTTCTGTTTGGTTATCTAGGTGGTGGGAAAATGTTAAGTAGAGTGAAAAATGTGTCATTCATTAACCAGTGGTAGTTTAAACCAGCAGTGAAGAGCCCAGGGTCTGGAGCTTTGTTTTTCTCTAGCACATGGTCTTGGGCAAGGAATTTAAACATTCTGAGCTTCAGAATGGGTTGATAACTACAGTTCTACCTCATGATGTTATTATGAGGGTTAAGCAAGGTAATAAACACAAAGTCTTTAGCACTACCTAAGGTTAGCCATTATTATTATTTGTTCTATTATTTCTTATTTAACCAAGTGGAATCATTATTGGTGGCAGAGTCTTTGTGGCAAGAAGATGTGAAGGTTGTCCTTCCAATTCCCCCACATGCTCAGAACAGGCTGGGTCCTCCCACGTGATCCCTCCTTTCTCCTCCCAGATCATTTAAAGCTGGCACAGTCTTAAGGCCAGTTCAAGAAACACCTTCTCAATATCTCCCAGCACATTGCCTATTCCAGCCTGGTTTATCTCTTCTTTTTTTTTTTATTAATTTTTAAAATTGAAGTGTAGTTGATGTAAAATATCATATACGTTACAGGTGTACAATAGAGTGATTCACAATTTTTAAAGATTATACTCCACTTATAGTTATTATAAACTATTTGCTATATTCCCTCTGTTGCACAAAATATACTTGTAGCTTATTTTATACATAATTGTTTTTACCTCTTACTCCTATACTGCCCCTCCCTCCTCTCTCTCTCCCCACTGGTAAACACTATATATATCTCTGAGTCTGCTTCCTTTTTTGTATATTCACTAGTTTGTTGTATTTTTTTAGATTCCACGTATAAGTGATATCATACAGTATGTCTTTCTCTGACTTATTTCATTTAGCATAATGCCCTCCAAGTCCATCCATGTTGTTGCAAATGGCAAAAATGCATCCTTTTTTATGGCCGATAGTATTTCATTGTATAAAATATACCACATCTTCTTTGTCCATTCATCTGTTGACAGACACTTAGGTTGTTTCCATGTCTTGGCAACTGTAAATAATGCTGTTATGAACATTGGGGTGCCTGTATCTTTTTGAATTAGTGTTTTTGCTTTTTTTGGATATATACTCAGGAGTGCAATTGCTGGGTCATATGGTAGTTCTATTTTTAGTTTTTTGAGAAAACTCCATACTGTTTTCCACAGTCCATTTTAACCATTTTAAGTCTCATTGTTGTGCAACCATCATCACTATTTCATATCCAGAGCTTTTTCATCATTCCAAACTGATACTCCGTAACCATTAAACAATAACTCCCCTTTGCCCCCTTCCTCCAGCCCCCCGTAACCACCATTCTACTTTCTGTCTCTGTGAATTTGACTATTCTAGGTAACTCATATATTGCGGAATCAGACAGCATTTATCCTTTTGTGTCTGACTTATTCCACTTAGCATAATGTTTCCAAGGTCATCCACATCGCAGCATGTATCAGAATTTCATTCCTTCTTAAGGATGAATAGTGTTCCGTTAATGTGTGTATAACTCATTTTGTGTATCTATGCATTTGCTGATGAATATTTGGGTTGTTTCCACCTTTTGGCTATTGTGAATAATACAAAATTTCTTTGAGTCTCTGTTTTCAATTCTTTTAGGTATTTACCTAGAATTGCTGGATCATATAATAATTCTAGTATCCAGAGACCTGACCTTGGGTCTTCATTGTGTCCAAAGATCTATTTGCTAAGGGTATGGGACAGGGAGCTGTTCTTCTATCTCTGCATCCTCAGTGGCTATGCAAATTAGGCTGCCTGTGATCCACCAATATAATGGTACCTTGTGTTTCCACTGAGCACTTACTTCGTGCTAGTTTCTGTGCTGAGTATAGTGTCTTTTGCATGACTCTGTGAGGTAGATTTGATTATTATCCCTCTTTTATAGATAAGGAAACTGAGGCATGGGGGTGTTTTAATTAATTAAGTTATTTATATTTTTGGCTGTGTTGGGTCTCGTTGCTGCGCACGGGCTTTTCTCTTGTTGTGGCGAGTGGGGGCTACTCTTTGTTGCGGTGCACAGGGCTTCTCACTGTGGTGGTTTCTCTTGTTGCCGAGCACAGGCTCCAGGAGTGCAGGCTTCAGTAGTTGTGGCACAGAGGCTCAGTAGCTGTGGCTCGCGGGCTCTAGAGCGCAGGCTCAGTAGTTGTGGTGCACGGGCTTAGTTGCTCCGTGGCATGTGGGATCTTCCCGGATCAGGGATTGAACCCGTGTCCCCTGCATTGGCAGGCGGATTTCTAACCACTGTGCCACCAGGGAAGCCCATGGGGGTGTTTTATAACTCTCCAAGGGCACACAGATTGCAGATTCTGAGCTAGGATTTGAACCTGGACAACATCATGGTAGCTCCCATATGTTTAACCTGTACGCAATTCTACTTTTTCAGATAGAGTGACCATTAAATTAGTCAGCCAGGATTGAATTTATTTGCCTAGAAGAAATAAACAGCTTATGTGGGATAATTACAATAAAAATCAAAGATATAAGTGAAAAAGCTAATGTAAGAAGCCTCTGTGGTTTAACAGGACCTCTGTTGGGAGCTCCCTTCTACATCTCCGTTAAAATTTTTTCTTAGCCTTTGTATATGAGAGGGGCCTTGTACGCTGTGTAGAGGAGCTAGTTTGCTTTCTATTTGGAAGCATAAATCCTCGATTCTACGAAGTTTTTAAGGGTAACCTAGCAGACCTACCAAAATGTACTCTAGGGTGTTGAAATTTGCAATGAAATGTATCACTAGATGGCAGTATAAATCAATTTTTAAAAATTCAACTGCTTTCTAACTCTGTATAGTAAATTAAGCTCTAGGAAAGCACCATCATTTTTGACAAGATCAGGGCAACTGTATTTAATTCAAAATGGCTTTTAATCACCTAGAAGAAAATTCACAAGCTTTTTAAAGTTAAAAGACCTGAAAAGTGTAAAGGCTTTTATAAGGAAAGCTGCTTCTAAAGTTTTAGAAATTCCTGCTTTGGAAGAAGACAAAGTTTTAAGTAAATGTTTTGACTTGAGAAAGTCCATCAGCAAGGTAACATCACATCCACATACTTCTGGGATTCTTTCAGTCGGCCATCTTGGTTTGGATAAGAAGCAGCCTTTAGTCCATAATTGAAAATACAGCTGTCAATTTAGTCCTTGGGGAAGTTCCTTTCAGTTAATGCCAGAGAAAAAGCCAGTATTTAAGTAATTCAGGAAGCTAGAATTGACCCCCTAGGTTGGTTTGACATCTGAGCCCCTGGGCGTATGGACTTGCGGTTGAGATAATGAAACAGATCTCACCCATTAGAAGGGAATTCCTAGCTTTTTACTTGAGAGAGTGCATGGCAGGCAGTGAGAAGACAGGTAAATGCATTTTCTCATCTCAGTTCACCAAGGTTTGGCTCTCACCAGGATGAGAATTTTTTTTTTTTTTTCAGGATGAGAATTTTAATGATCTAACTGTTACCCTGCCTAGGAGAGAGAATTAATGTTTCATTTCAGAGAACGCCTGGAGTCAAAATGGAAAACTAACTTAGAAATGGATTCTTTCTTTTTTTCTCTCCAGCTGTCATATGTAAATTATAGTCTCTTTTAGAAAGTTCACAGGGAACCAGCATCAAAGAAGTGGAATCCAGCCAATCCCTCCAAGAAACTGAAATTTCAGGACATGCCTTTCGAAAGGCAAACACAGGCTGACTCCCGCCCACACGCCATCAAGAGCCTAAGTGTATCTGAAAGCCATTGTCAAAACAGGCAGTGAGGACACCCATGGTCAAGAACATCTTGTGACCTTATGGGCAAATCATTTAACCTCTCTGAGCCTCAGATTCCACATTTGTTAAATGGGCATAATAATAGCTCACAAAGGTGTGGTGAGGGCGAATGAGATAATGGGTGTGAAAGCACTTGTAGGCTATATGGTGCCATCCATATATTGGCTATTATTGCTTTTGACATGTCAGCCCACACAACCCCACTGTCACCCTTCCTCCCTTCCCCCAACACACACACACACACACACACACACACACTAATGTAGACTGTGCATTGTCTTTGTTTTCTAATGCCCCACACCCATCAATCTTCATCTCTTACTCTCCATTTCCACAACCAGAAAAATCTCCTACATGGACTTTCTGCATCTAACCTAGCCTTGCTTGACTCCATCCTGCTCACTGCTGAAGAAATAATCCTGTTAAAAACTCACTTTGATTATATATCTTTCCCCTATTCAAAAACTTTCAATGGTTTCCTATTGTCTGCAGAATAAAGTCCAAACTTCAAAGTAGCTGAAATGAAAAGCCATTGACAATCTGGCTCTCGGACCTAAATAACATCAATGAGAGGGCCACACGGAAATCAGAATATAAGTGTTAGTGCTGATAAATGCTACGTCGGAGGATAGGTGATTTGGCCTCAAGCGTTTGCCAGCCATTTTTTCTTCCTCCTCCTTCAATCTTGACGTTGAGAAAGTCCATCTGAGGCTTGCCTTCCTCTCCGGGGTCATTTTAAGTGAACCTTCCCCAATTTTCTACGCATTCTAGCCTCCACAAGTTTCCTGTACTCACTCACCTGTCCTGGAGCATGCTCTACCACGATATTTACAATAGTTTACTTTTTGAGAGTTCGTTTTCTTTTTTTTTTTTTGCAGGCTCAGCAGCCATGGCTCACAGGCCCAGCCGCTCCGCGGCATGTGGGATCTTCCCGGACCGGGACACGAACCCGTGTCCCCTGCATCGGCAGGCGGACTCAACCACTGCGCCACCAGGGAAGCCCGAGAGTTCGCTTTCTTGATGGAAGTCAGAAACTCATAACCCACTGGCTGAACCTGACTCCTAGATGTATTTTCGATCCTCACAATGTTGGTCTGCACTGTGTTGAACAATGTACCAACTTATTGGACAATTGATATTATAAAAAATTCCATCTTATCTTGAGAAACTCAAAAAGCTAGCAACCAATTCTAGTCTCAGATTCAAATGGCTATGACTGACTTCTTGTAAAAGTTGTCTATATTGCTGCCTCCACCTCCTCAATTTCAACTCTCTTCCCTAATTCACTGCTCATATTTTATTTCTATCATTTCACAAAGACTGTTTTGCCAATGACACGTTACCCCCGTAATTTCCAAATCCAGTGGTCTCCTCTCTGCTTTGTCTTACCTGACCTTTCAGCAGCATTTGACACTTAATTACTCTTTGCTTCTTGAAATACTTTTTCCCCAGAACTTGGCTTCCATTATACCCCATGTCATGAGTTCCTCTTAGTCTTCTTTGTTGGCTCCTATCCTCTGCCCCACTTCTTTTTTTTTTTTTTTTAAGATGAGTTCAGTTTTGGGGCTTCCCTGATGGCGCAGTAGTTAAGAATCCGCCTGCCAATGCAGGGGACATGGGTTCGAGCCCTGGTCCGGGAAGATCCCACATGCCGCGGAGCAACTAAGCCCGTGTGCCACAACTACTGAGCCTGTGCTCTACAGCCCGCGAGCCACAACTACTGAAACCCACGTGCCTAGAGCCCGTGCTCCGCAACAGAAGAAGCCACTGCAATGAGAAGCCCATGCACCACAACGAAGAGTAGCCCCCGCTTGCCGCAACTAGAGAAAGCCTGTGTGCAGCAACGAAGACCCAATGCAGCCAAAAATAAATATAAATAAATAGTTAAAATGATACTTTAAAAAAATAAATTGACTTACAAAAACTAGTCTTTAAAAAAAAAGATGAGTTCAATTTAAAAAAAATATTGTTTATTTATTTTTGGCTGCATCAGGTCTTAGTTGTGGCATGCAGGATCTTTCACTGTGGCACACAGGCTCTTTGTTGCAGCATGCAGGCTTCTCTCTAGCTGTGGCACAGGGGCTCCAGAGCATGTGGGCTCTCTAGTTGTGGCATGTGGGCTCTCTAGTTGTGGTGTGCAGGCTCAGTAGTTGCGGCACGTGGGCTTGGTTGCCCTGCAGCATGTGGGATCTTAGTTCCCCACCCAGGGATCAAACCCACGTCCCCTGCATTGGAAGGTGGATTCTTAACCACTGGACCACCAGGGAAGTCCCTCTGCCCCACTTCTAAAGTCAGCGTGGTTTGGGCTTCGTCAGGGTCCTCTTCTCTATTTGTACAATCTTCCTAAATGATCATATCCAGTCTCAGAGCTTTAAAAGTCATCTATTTGCCATGTCTACTAAATTTGTTTTGTTTTGTTTTGTTTTCTACCCTGGACTTCTCCTTAGGAGTCCACGTGTCTACATCTAACTGCCTATCTAACTTGCCATCTCCTCTTGAATTTTTATAAGCATCTTGAACTTCAACATCACAGAAAAGAGTTTTTGGATTTCCATCTCCTAAACCTCTTCCTCCTCCCCTTCTTCCTATGTCAATGAATGGCACCACCATCTGCTCTCAGAGCAAAAAATCAGTAGCTCTCTTTCCTCATCTTCCACATTCAATCCATCAGCAAGTCTCCTATTCCCCCAACACATATCTGTACTAGATGCTGTGACGTGCCCCTCAGAGGGGACTAGGGGACTTATGCCCACAGCTGCTGGATGTGTTGCCAACTCACAGCCACTCTGCCCTCTCTGGAAATTGCCCTCACCTGAAGAGAGCCACCACATTCAAGGTCACACCCCTTTCCTGGGGGTAAGCAAACCATGTACAGTGACTGATGCTTGAGGCCGGACTCCTAACACAGGATGACTCTGCTAAGGCCTTCACTGAGACTGCATCACAGCCCAACTTCTCCTTCTGCCCAACCTGCTCCCTTCCTTTCCCTTTTATTTCCCTGTCAAGGGTGTTGATGCTAAGAGCCCCGAATTATACACTTACTTCACCCTGATCTTTCTCAGAGTCAGCTTCCCAGGAAACCCAATCTGCAACATCATCCCAAATTTATCCACCTCTTTCCATCTTCACTGCCTCTTCTAGTTGAAGCCACCACCTTCTCTTACCTTGACTACTGCAGTAGCCTTCCCCCAATGTCCCTGCTTCTACTGTGTTTTCCGCACAACTGTCAAGTTATCTTTTAAAATATTCAATTTGTTTTATCTTATTTCATTAGATAATATTTGATACAAAAATATGATATATATGTATGTTTTGAATCTTTAACAAAAGTGAAAAATGAATGCAAAAAGGACACAATGCAGAAAACTTAGTATGAATGTTATTCTCACTAGATGTTCAAATCTGGTATAGCTCAAGTTTTGTTTATACTATTTTGCATTTTTACAAACTTAAATCACTTTGGCTCATATACTTGCTATAAAGTGTTGGCAACAAAATTCTTCAGATTCACATTGTTTGGCCGCATTATTTCTAACAGATATAGATTTACTTCTAGTTTAAGAGAAAATAATATTTACTGTTGATGCATGGTCAAGTATATTTTAAAGATTCAGTTAGTGCTTTCATCTAAAAACTTGTTTTTTCTTAAAATGCTGACATCTTCATTGAAATATATCTATATATATGCATGCATTCCACTCAATTAAGATCTGGAACTATTGAAATTGCCTGTATACCTTTCCTTGATTATAATCCCTCCCAACTCTCCAGAAGTAATCACAATCATGAGATTTGTTTTTATCATTTCTGTACTTTTTACAACTTTATAGTTTTACCATATAGATATTTATCACTCAACAGTTTAGTTTTCCTTTGTTTTTGAGATTTATAAAAATGAAGCCGTAGTGTATCTGTTTTTTTTCCCACTCAAAAGTATATATCTAATATAATAATCATTTATGTTGATATTTGTAACTTATGTTTATTCATTTCCATACTTATAGTAGTATTAATTCATCAATTTAATAAGTTAATTATCCACATAAATAAATCCACAATTTATTTATCTATTCTCCTTTGATAAATATTGGTATTTTCCATTCTTGTACATGGTTTTTGGTGCTTATGGGCAAGAATTTCTCAAGCGTTATACCTAGAAATAGAATTGATGAATTTATTTAGTGTATGCAAATGCTCAATTTTACAAAATAATGCCAAATTATATTTTGAAGTGATTATACCAAATTTTACTTTTATTAACAGTATAAGAAACCCTATTGCTATAAATCATACTAGTGCTTTAAATTTATGCCAATAAAATGGACATTATCATTGTGCAATTAACATTTTTAAATTACTAATGAAGTTGAGTATCTTTTCATATGTCTGCCATTCGTTTCCTTTTCTATTAAATTCCTATACATGTCTTTTGTTTGATTTTTCCATTTTCTTTTTTTTTGGCTTTTAGGAAATTGATTTTCAAGAGTTCTTACATATTCTGTATTGTTATCCTTTACCACTAATAAAGTTAACAAATATTTTCTCCCAGCTTGTGGCTTTTAGCTTTCTTTATGGAATATTTTCATGAACAGAAAAAAGTCTAGTTGACTTTATTTCCTTTATGATTTCTGTGTTTTGTTCAATAAATCTTTCCCTTTTCTTAGGTTATATTTTCTTCTAAAAGTTAAATTTTTGCTTTTCACAGTTAAGTCCTTAATTCATATGGAGTAGATTTTTGTGTACAATGCAAGTAGGTATCTAATTTCTCTTTTTTTCCCAAGTGGTTAACTATGAGGAACTGTGAAGGGTCTGAGATTTATCCTACTTACAAATGAATAAGCTAGCCTGCCACAGTCTCATTTATGCTGGCAGAACACACGAGACTCCTGGGTCACAGACAAAGGACGGGATCTATTACTCATAGCACAGCAGGCAGCGTGTTGGTTCCCCTTGCCGTGTTTCCAGACAGAGGGCTATGAGAAGAGGGCTGGGTGGTAGCTGCAGTCCAGTGGGTTATATTATAGGAGAGGACACTGAGCTTAGGGAACCTGCATCTTCTATAATGGGCAATGAGTCAGCCTGATCTTTGCCCCAGAGGGAGACATTATCTTTTTAGAGAACAATAAAAAATCTACTCTCTTGCTCTGGAGGGAAACCCTGTCTCTATCCTCCCAGGCTGTTAGTATACAAAGAGTCTTGAAAAGATAGCTTGGAATAAAAGCAGTTAGTGTCTCTGCACACAAGACCTTCAGAAATACAAGAGGCTCATGTAGAATTGTCTCCCAACAACAACCAATTTGGGGAGAATCAGATCTTAATGCTAATGAGTTTTCCTATCAGTGAATATAGTATATCTCTATATTTAAAAATAATTTCTTTCAAGTCTTTCACTGAAGTTTTATTATTTTTTCCATAAAGGTTCTATACATATTTTGCTAGATGTATTCCTGGGTATCATGAGTTAATAATATATTTTTTTGAAGTTATGTTTTCTAATTGCTTGCTGTGTGATAGAGAAATACAGTTTCTTAAAAAACTTTTAAAAACTTCTAAATTGTAAAGTAAAGCATAGAAACAGAACACTAAATGAAACAAATGTAGAGCTTAGTGGATAAGTATAAGATGGATACACTGTAGCCACTATCCAGGTCAAGAAACAACTTTTCCTGTCATCTCAGAAGTCCCTCTGTATGCCCCATACAGTTCACAGTCCCCTCTCTTCCCCCTAGATAACCACTATCCTGTCTTTCATAGCAATCTCTCCCTTGCATTATTTTACGCTATAATTTAGTCTTGCCTGTTTGTTTTTTTTTTTAAAAACACCTTGTTATGTCTTTTAAGTCTCTTTTAATCTATGGATTCTCCCTCCATCCTTTGCTTTTCCCTACACTTCATCTGTTGCAAACTCAGTCTGTTTGACACAGAGTTCTACAGTGTGGATTTTGCTGGTTGCACACTCATGTTATAGTCCATCATGTTCCTGTGTCCTCTGTATTTCTTAGAAATTGGCAGCTTGATCCAGATGCTTCATCAGGCTCAGGTTTTATCCATTTATGTTTTTTTCAGGAAGTCTGGTTTTCACTCTTTTAAAAAAATATTAGCAGCCATTGATAGTCAATATTTAGACTCATTAATTCACTGTCAGTTGCAAAAAGATGATATTCTATTTCTACCATTTTGCTTTCATGTATTACTTTGAATAATTGTATGAGATGCTTCCCTTTGCCTACTAGTTCGTTATCCATGGAACAGTTTATACAGAAAAGGCAGAAAAAAATGCTTGAGTTTTTCCCTTTTACTTCCCTAGTTTTTTGTTTTTTGTTTTTTTTAGAAAGGTGATGTTTATATTTTGATCTTAAATCTAGTCATTTAATTAATGTCTTATAGATTCTAATAATTTTTACCTGTATCTTTTATGAGAGTAATTATAATCATAAAATGAAGATAGTTTCATTTTTCCTTTCATATTCTTATCCCTTTTACTTCTATTTCTTGTTTTACTCTGCTGGCGAAGATTATGTAGTATCAACAAAGGTACTGATGGTGGGCTTATCTGTCTTGTTCCTTATTTTAAGGGACTACTTTTTACCTGTCATAATACCAAGTAAAAGTATATTGTTTGATAGAAATTGTTTCTTAGGTAAAGGAAAATTGTCCTCATTCCTACTTTTGTAAAAATTCTTATTATCATCAGGTTTTAAGTTTTATCAAATGATTTTTTTTTTGCATTTATCAGGCAATCATATGGTTTTTATCTTTTAGCCTCTTAATGTGGTGATTTAAATAGATATATTTTGTTTATTTATTTATTTTTTGCGGTACGCGGGCCTCTCACTGCTGTGGCCTCTCCCATCGCGGGGCACAGGCTCCGGACGTGCAGGCTCAGTGGCCATGGCTCACGGGCCCAGCCGCTCCGCGGCATGTGGGATCCTCCCGGACCGAGGCACGAACCCATGTCCCCTGCATCAGCAGGCAGAGTCTCAACCACTGCGCCACCAGCAAAGCCCTAAATAGATACATTTTAGAATGCTGTTCCTGTTAGGATACAGAGGGGCCTGTAGTTTTCCTTTTTCAAACTGTCCTCAGAATGAGCTGTAGGACCATTGCTTCTTTCTGTTCTCTGGATAATTGTGTACTAGATTTAAATAATCTGTTAATTGAAAGTTTGATAGTTATTTTCTTTGTGGAATATTAACATTTAAAAAAACTGAGGTGTAGCACATAAGGCACGCTTTATTTTTAATTTTTCTGTGTCCTTATGTTTTATATGTCTCTTGTAAACAGCATATTGATGGGTTTTTAAAAATCGAATGTCAAAATCTCTCTTTTAACTAATTTTAATCTACTTCTGTTTATTATGCTATCTAATTTGGTTTTTTTTTTTGTATCTTACATTGTGCATTTTATTTGTTCTGCTTTTTCTACTTTTTTGTTTTTTTGTTTTTTGGGGAGGGCCTTCTTTTGTACTTATTTAGTGATTTTTTTTTTTCTTATTCCACTTCCCCTCATTGTTTTGAAACTATATCTTCTACTGTTTACTTAAATTTTTATCACTTATTTTTAACTTTCTAAAAACAGCACAGAGAATATTATATAGTGTATCCATTTTAGAGTTATATTACGTGAGTTTGAACCCAGCTCTTTGCTTTCTAGCTGTGTGACCTTGGGTAAATTATTTAAACTCTGTGCCACTTTTATCTGTAAACTGAGGATAACTATAGTATGTAACTCAGAAGGTTGCTACGAGGGTTAAGTGAGTTATTACATATGTCTAGTACACTATAAACAATCAGTTGTGAGCTATTATTCATCTAAATCTCAACTCTCTTCCCAATTAATACACATTTCTTAAACTTTGATTATCTCATCCTAATTTACATGTTATTGTTACCCAGTATTTTAGCTGTCTTTTTTTATTCCACAAATTAATGTTTTATTATTAATTTGTACAATGTTTGTTTAGATTTATTCACACGTCCCAAAGTCTTTGCTCTCTATTCCTTTGTTTTTTTTTTTTTGGTACACGGGCCTCTCACTGTTGTGGTCTCTCCCGTTGCGGAGCACAGGCTCCAGACGCACAGGCTCAGCAGCCATGGCTCATGGGCCCAGCCGCTCCGCGGCACGTGGGATCCTCCTGGACCAGGGCACGAACCCGTGTCCCCTGCATCGGCAGGCAGACTCTCAACCACTGCGCCACCAGGGAAGCCCTCTATTCCTTTTTGAATCTCAAACCTTACTTCTTTTTTTTTAAATTAATTAATTAATTAATTTTATTTATTTATTTTTGGCTGCATTGGGTCTTTGTTGCTGCACGCAGGCTTTCTCTAGTTGCGGCGAGCAGGGGCTACTCTTCATTGCAGTGCGAAGGCTTCTCATTGCAGTGGCTTCTCTTGTTGTGGAGCACAGGCTCTAGGCATGCGGGTTTCAGTAGTTGTGGCTCACGGGCTCAGTCGTTGTGGCTCACAGGCTCTAGAGCGCAGGCTCAACAGTTGTAGAGCACAGGCTTAGTTGCTCTGTGGAATATGGGATCTTCCCATACCAGGGCTCGAACCCATGTCCCCTGCATTGGCAGGCAGATTCTTAACCACTGCGCCACCAGGGAAGTCCCTCAAACCATACTTCTTGACTCATTTTCAGAAATTTTATCTGTGTTGGTCTATTGCTAGTAAATCCCCTTAGGTTTCATTTATCTGAAAATGATTGTATTCCATCTTTGGTCTTAAAAAAGAGTTTTGCTATATAATATTGTACATCAACTATAATTTTTAAAAAAACTATTAGAAAAATGAGTTTTGCTGAAACACAGTTTCAGACTATTATTTTACTTCAGCACTTCGAATATATTATGCTAATGTCTCTGGTATTTATTTTCAGTCTAGAAATTGTTCTTTTGTAGGTGGTATACATTTCTCTTTGGTTACTTTTATGGTAGTTCCTCTAACTTTGGACTACACTTTTACTGTCATGCTTGAATTTACTTTTCATTTATCTTGCTTGATATCTATCATATTTCCTATATGTGTGGATTCATATCTTTCATCATTTATGGAAAATTTTCAAACAATTTCTATTCAAATATTGTCTTTCCATTATTTTATTTCTCCTAGTGGAACTCTGATTAGACACATATATCTTCCCTGATGCTTAGCCTCTTTTTATTTTCCAACCCCTTGGCTTTCTGTATTTCATTCTGGGAAACTTCTTTAGATTTGTCTTCTAGTTCACAACTTTCCTCTTCAATTACACCTAATTTATATTTAATTTACAAATCATATTTTAAATTTCAGGGATCGTATTTTTCAATTCTAAGCATTTTGCTTCAAATCTATCTGGTTATACCTAATGGATTCTTTATATTTTTTAGAAATCACCTTTATTTCTTTTACATATAAATCATGATTATATATATTCTCTATCTAGTAACTCCAATATCTAAAATCTCTGGGACAATAAATGTTAATCATTTCTGATGATTCTGTCTCATGGTTTATTTGTGTGTTTAGTGATTTTAATATTGTGAGCACTTACTTTGTTGAACATAATTGGTGAGATCTGTGTGCCTGAGATCTGCCAGCTACCAGTGCTCTAGCAAGTTCTTTGATTTCTTGGTTTGGAGTTTCTTTGATCATAAGGAGAGTGTAAGATTGAATTCCAGACTAGAGGGGGCCAGTTTCATGGGTTAAAAATTTCAGAGGGTGACTATTCCTCTTTTTCTTTTTCACCCTATCTAGAATCAGTGTGGAGACAGACTTCTTGATAAGCTTCTTTGGTTTGCTAGCATGAATATTCTTCCTAGGCCACCCCTGTCTAAGGTTATGGCCATCTTCAAATGTCCTGGTCTAGGGTGAGATTCTCAAATTTAGCCCATCTACTTGCAGTGGCCCAAGGATTAGCCTCCTCCCATTCCCTACTCTGATATATAGATTTTGCATTTGCTTACAGTGCATGCTACTTTTTACTCTTTTTCTTTTTTATGACTTTGGGATTTCTCTTACTTCCTTGCAAGCCAAGCTGTCTATTAAAAATAAGCTCATTGTAACAAAAATAAAAAAATGGGACGTAATTAAAGTTAAAAGTTTTTGCACAACAAAGGAAACCATAAACAAAACAGAAAGACAACCTATGGAATGGGAGAAAATACTTGCAAATGAAGCAACCCACAGGGATTAATCTCCCTAACATACAAATAGCTCATGCAGCTCAATATCAAAACAGCAAACAACCCGATCAAAAAATGGGTGGAAGGACTAAATAGACATTTCTCCAAAGAAGACATACAGGTGGCCAACAGGCACATGAAAAGATGCTCAACATTGCTAATTATTAGTGAAATACAAATCAAAACTACAATGAGGTATCACCTCACACCGGTCAGAATGGCCATCATCAAGAAGTCTACAAGCAATAAATGCTGGAGAGGGTGTGGAGAAAAGGGAACCCTCTTGCACTGTTGGTGGGAATGTAAACTGGTACAGCCACTATGGAGAAGAGTATGGAGGTTCCTTAAAAAACTAAAAATAGGGGCTTCCCTTGTGGCGCAGTGGTTGAGAGTCCGCCTGCTGATGCAGGGGACACAGGTTCGTGCCCTGGTCCGGGAAGATCCCACATGCCGTGGAGCGGCTGCTACTGTGAGCCATGGCCGCTGAGCCTGCACGTCCGGAGCCTGTGCTCCGCAATGGGAGAGGCCACAACAGTGAGAGGCCCACATACCGCAAAAAAAAAAAAAAAGGAAAACTAAAAATAGAGCTACCACTTGATCCAGCAATTGCACTGCTGGGCATATATCTGGAGAAGACAATAATTCAAAAAGATACATACACCCCAATGTTCACTGCAGCACTATTTACAATAGCCAAGACGTGGAAGCAACCTAAATGTCCACTGACAGATGAATGGATAAAGAAGATGTGGTACATATATACAATGGAATATTACTCAGCCATAAAAAAATGAAATAATGCCATTTGTGGCAACATGGTTAGACCTAGAGATTACTGTACTAAGTGAAGTAAATCAGAGAAAGGCAAATGTCATATGATATCACTTATATGTGGAATCTAAAAAAAAATGATACAAATGAACTTGTTTACAAAACAGAAACAGACTCACAGACTTAGAAAACAAACTTATGGTTACCAAAGGGGAAAGTGGGGGGAGGGATAAACTAGGAGGTTGGGATTAACATACATACCCTACTATATATAAAATAATCAACAAGCACCTACTATATAGCACAGGGAACTCTACTCAATACTCTGCAATAACCTATACGGGAAAAGAATCTGAAAAAGAATAGATATGTGAATATGTGTAACTAAATCACTTTGCTGTACACCCGAAACACAACATTGTAAATCAACTATACTCCAATACAAAATAAAAAATTTAAAAAAATTAAAATAAGCTCATTGTAATTTATCCAAGACCTGGTAGAATAGTGTGAGGAAGGCTTTTTAGAGTACCTAGGTCATACTGCTAGAAGCAGAAGCCAAGAGTAATCTTTTAAAAATGTAAGATGGTTTCCATCTCTCTCCTATTAAGACCCTCAAATGGCTTTCTCTAACACTTAAAAAATGCACCATCCATTCTGGCCTACCAAACCGGAAGCTGGTTCCTGGCACAGCTCACATCCCCTCCCTGCCACCTTGCTGTTCCTCACGAGAAGTAACCTTATTCCTGCCTTAGAGCCATTACACTAGTGGCTCCCCCTGGCTGGCTTGTTCTTATCATTCAGGTCTCACTTTAAATGCCACCTTTTCAGAGCAGTCTTCCTTGATTCACCTCCCAACTTCTGCATCTCGTCACCATGTTTTAATTCCCTCTAGGGTACCTATTACCATTAACTGACATTTTCCCGATTACTGTCTTTTCCTACTAGAACATGAGACCTACAAGAGCAGGGACCTTGTTTGTCTGGTTTACCACTATCCTCCCAGGGTTCAGAACAGTTCCTGACACACAGCAGCGACTCAGTGCATACTTGGTGAATGACTAGAGCCGAGTATTGGCAACATCATCTCTTTAGACAAGACCTAGGCTCTCCAGTGCTCCACAGTGCCCACTACTTCCTATTATCTCCCCACCCCAGCTTGCTTTGCTCTGGTAATTTACTTATCTCCCTGGCTCCGGAAGGTATTGAGTTTTCAGTCCTTACCCATAAATGTTACTCTAATTATCTTCGACATTTTGAGAGCAGAGGCTGTGTTTCAAGTTTCTTTTCTTCTTCAATGTCTTGCCTATAGTAGGAGGGAAGGAATTAAAATTCTTTGAATATCTCCTACAAGTCAAGTACCAGCACAGCACTATACCTTCATTTATAGCCTCACAACAACACTATGGGGCCCAGGCATTACTGTTTGTATTCATTTAATAGGTGAGGTTAGAGTTGTTTAGGGTCACACAGTAAATGAAGGATCTGGCATTGGGACCTACCCAGACAACACATACTCAATATGAACTACTGTGAAAGGGCTGCTCATGTCTGAGGAACAGGTGGCTGTTTTCAATATGCAAAAGTCGAGATGGAGCAATTAATTGGATGTTTCAGAATATTTCATGTCAGGTTTTACTTAACAGTCTGGCTATTCATTTATCACTTTCATTCCACTGAGTCTATAAAGATTTAGCTTTAGTTGTATCTATACTTGGCGAGCAGAGGCTTTGAAGATGTTAATCGTGCTTTCCACATGATGAGGGTCCTGCACATCCAATATGTGTCTGCTGTTGACAAGTATTATGGAATCTGACAGGAAGGAGATTTTTCCGAAGACAGTTATTTCAGTCAAATCATCACCTGTCACTGGATCACTGGACAAAGACAGATGCCGAATGTACCAAATGTGTGCCACACCACCAAACAATCTTTTAAATAACAAAATCTTATTTTTATTTTTTACAGAAATTCAGATATTCCAACAAATTTCTTTATATCCTGGACCTTAAAAAAATTACACACAACTTTTGGACGCAATACAACAGAACAGAATGAGAAAGGGAGTCACTTTTTTTAAAAAAGATAAAAACATACTTCGTATACTTAACATTTAGTGATTTACATGTGTATTACCTATGTACAAATGGTACATTGTCAATGACCCATCTTCAGAGCACTATGGTATGCTAAATTACACTTAGGTTGTATGGAAAAAATTTCTTAAAAACATTTGCATGTGGGTAGGAAGCACTTTTTCATTTTCATAAACACCACTATTAGTGTTGTAGGACTCCCAGTGGAATCTGTAATTTACATTGATTAGAGAAAGCCAATACCTTCTATTTTCATTATAGATAAAATAGAGAGGTACCTCCCTTTAAATCAAAAATGAACTCTTGAAAAGTTGTGTGTAATTGAATTTAGTAAGCAGGGTGTTTTGAATGCAGTGGGAGAGTTAATATTTAAAGCAACAAATAACTCCCAGAACGGCTAATACTTTAGAGATAATAAGTATTCCCCTAATTTGGTTCTTTAGAAAATCCATATCTTTGTGAATTGAGTTTCACATATTTGACTGTATCTGTAATATACTTTTTAGCCATTTGAAACATAATCTCATTTATGGTGAAAAGATGTAGTACCAGAAACATTGGCAAAACTAGGAGTGTGGTCCTAATAGAGACAGGGTAAGAGAAAACAACCATGATCTGTATCTTGCTTGATTCTTCTTGTATTATCCTCTGTCTGCTCTTCCAGTGATATATGCTAATTGGATCTTAATTTCGAGTCTAAAAATGAAGGCATTCTACATGTTCATGTTTTCTGCTCAGGTATAGCACATGGTTTGGCTTACACTGATTACCCCACACATACATTTTAGCTTGTTTTCATTCTCAAGCAATTGGCTACTTCAATATTAAATATTTTTCTGTTGTTGCATATTGGCAGGATATGCGGTGAGGGTGGTGGTGGGGGAAGCCTGGGAGCAAAAGATTGCTGAAGACAACTGATCATTTGTCACTACTTCTAAATGCCAACCAACTAAAAAAAAATTGAGTTTTCTTGAAACCAACATTAGTAAACAAAAAGGCAACTTACTCCTATCAAGTTTCCTATCAAGTTCCTTCTGTATAAGTTTATATTCATTTATTTCTAAGGCTATTAAATTATTATTTATTTTGTTAGTATCACTCACTATCATTTAGAAATGGGTTTAATGGAATGGTGTTTTTTTAAAATAAAAATGAGTGCCTGTCAGTAAGGGAAAGAACGGATATGGATTTCTGATGTTATGTATGGCAAAGAAATAGAAAAAAAAGAAGGTATTTTAGATGCTATTTATAAAGTATATTAAATTCCTATGCATATATTAGGGAGAAATAGAAAAAGTGTTTATTTGATAGCAGCCTATACATTATATGTGAGCATCCAAGGTGAAAATGAGCTTTCTATATTTTTCAGAGTTCCTTGATGCTGTTTCCTGAAAGATAGGGAAATCTATGTTGCTCGGGAAACTATGATGTAAAGATGTACTTCCTGTAATATACAGCTTGATGGAGTAATAGTATATGTCAGAAACACTTTCTCAGTAATAACACGTACAGACAGATTAAACTGAACACAGAATTGGTAAAAAGTTTGAAGCGTTACATCTCTTAACCGAGTGGTTTTAACTAATTACACAGTGACAGAAATGAACGGCAGACATGGGAACCAAAGGTCATGGCTCCTATGAAAACATTCACAGGCATTTTCCAAGATGCCTCCTCCATAACTGATGCTTGATCAGCTTCTTGGCTATTGAAATAGGAATAATTTAGGATGGACTGCCTTTTTTAAAATAATCTTTAAAGATTAAAGCTTTCTGTTTTATTAAAAAAGGACAGTTTACAAACTTCGGTACATATATATTTTACATGTTAATTCTAGCACATTTATATTCCTTTTCCTTAAAATATTTCCTGAATGTGATTTCTCATGAATATTATCTGCTCTTATTCAATGATAGTTTCCAATGAGCTGGTGTTTAATCCGTGATCACATCTCCTTCCAGAAAATCACTCCCATCTCTGCCGATCTAGATTTAGAAGGTGCTTTGACAGTGGACGCTTCACTCTCGCCCATATCCATCTTGGTACTCTGATCTCTCCCAAGCGTCTTCCTTCTCGATGCTGATGTACAAAAGCTGTTATTCAATTTGTTTAGCTGTTATTTGATTTGTTTTGTGCTCATTCTAGAGAATATTGGCTTAGCAGAACTGCAGAAGGGGGTACGGGGTGGGGAAGAGAAAGACAAAAGAGAGAAAGAAGAAATGCATCATTTTCTGTCCTCAAGATTTTTGTGCATATTTGTCACGGAAAAACCACACCAACAAATGGTTCAAATGCACTTTAGATTTGTTATCAAAAAAGACTTGAAAAGTTTGAGGTTTCTGGTCCATTAAACAAACAGCACAGTCTTCCTGGTGAGGGGATCCCCTGATAACCCAGACATGCATATTCCCTATGTGTGGGTGAAGATTACAGTCTGCTTTGAAAGAGCAAGGAAGAATGCAAAATGATCCCAAGCATCACTGATTTTTCTGCCTGGCATAGAAAATGTCTCCTTGAGGATTTTCCTTTTCCTTCCAAGTTTTACTTTCTTATCCAATCAACATTATTAACAGCTACAAAAGGAATGATTATAAAGATGAATCATCCGTGATCCAATCACCTTGAGACACGAACGGTTTTCTTCCCATGTCTCTTTCTATTTCTTATCTAAAATGTGCACTTATTTGGTACAGTAGGAATCACAGTATAGATGACATTTTTAACATTATATTAAAAACGTATTTCCTGCGTTTCCACTCTGCATCATCAGCATCGGTTTCTCATGACTGCGTAATATTCCATTCCGTTCTCATTCCTCTCCAGTCCACGCTCAATATTACATTCTCAATGATTTCACAAATGTCAGATATGTAGGTAGGTTTCTGTTTCTTTTGTTATTATTATCAATAATGAATATCTTTGCATATAAAACTATTTGTTCTCTTAAATTCTTTCTTTAGGACAAATGCTCAGGGGATGGCTGCTTTTTCTTTTCTCCAACATATTAGGGACTGTGCCTATATTGATAGAGACCACAAACAGTATGATCGACTCCATTCTTTGTATGATTTTCATAGACTTTGGCACTGTTGACCAGGGCTTAAGGGCACGTTATATATTGTGAAGATGGATCAGTGCACCTAGTTGGCCAGATTGGGGCTGAAAGAAAAAAAGCCTGTTGGATTTTACATCACAGAGCACTTAGAAACACATATTATAATGAAACAATTGGCCCATTACTCAGTTTTAGTCCTCGTTTCACATCTCAAGATAAGATTATGCTTTTTGAATAAGTGCTAGGGAAACCTCTGAAAGATTCTGTCGTTGTTTCTAGAATTTAGTCCCTTGTTGTTTTCCAACATGCTTTAAAAAATTTTAATGCACTTTATGATTTTTAACGAACTTCTCTCAGTGAGAGAAGTTGCTTTAACGTACCCAGACTACACAGGGGATAATTGAAATATGATCATGTCATAATGACGATTAGTCTGTAATGATTCTTTGAGCTTGAATCATGCAGGCAGGGTGATTTCTTCAGATAAGCAACACAAGCAAGCCATTCATGGATTTTACATAGTGCTACAGGCACTTCTGAACTTGGTGTGGTCTCTGTTGCTGTGTCATGGAGGTGCTCTTGCTTGATGGTACCCAAAGTTGGGCTTGTGGGTCCATGATTCCACTACTCCAGCATAATTCACTCACTCTGCATAATTCTCTATTTAAAATCCACAAAGCTGCATGCCTGGGTTTTCGAGTAAGATTTGTGAAAGGTGCTAGTGGGGGAGGGGAGGAGGAGTGGGGCTGTAAGTGTAGGAAGGAGAACAGGGAAATGGGCGATGAAAAGTGGCCGTGTGTGTGTGGAAGAGAAGGTAGTCCCGGGAAGTGTACTTCTCAGGACAATACGTGTGTGATGCAGGGCAAGAGGGAGGCGAGAGGGAGTCCCCATTGTCTTAGGTTTGCAAATGAATATACCCCTGATTTCACGATAGAAAAGCCTGATGTGGTGTGAACCATTTGTTAGCATCTCGGAAACGGAGACTCCCGCTTTCTCTTTCCGCAGCTCTAAGCTGCCTGATTTGGCTTTATAACATCCCACTGGGCTGGGAAGAGAGCAAACAGTGGGGGAAGGGCTTTAGATCAGGGCTTTAGTTCTGACACACAAGCCTGGGGAGAAGGGAGCTTCCTACAGGGTAGGTACCTCCCTGGGAAGATCCTGAGCCTTCTTGTAGGAAGGGAACCTCTGTGGCCAGTCTCACAGGGTTTCCGGTTTTCGGTCCACCATCTGGGCCCATGGCGGAGGGGCAGACCAGGACAAGTCATTCATCACCAACCCCTCCTGGATCTGCTTTGGTCTTGGGTCACGGGTAGCCTCCGTGTAGCCAAATGCCTCACTGGATCCCTCGCTGTAATCTCACCGTCAATTACTCAGCCCTTCCTTCTTAAAGTTCTCTTCTTTGTTGACCACTGTCCACATTGGGACTACACTCCCCACCCCCAGTACTAACCTTGGGTGGGGAGGTGAGGAGTGAATGGGAAAAGAGAGAGTGAAGCCTGCAAGCCAGGCCTGGACTAGGGAAGGCAAGTGGGGCTCCTCGGGTACGAGATTTAAGGAGGCGCTCACTCTCAGGGTCGTGCAAATGCAGGGCGAGGGCCTCCTTAAATTTTGCATGCCAGGCTCCTCATTTGCCTCACCCTAGTCCCAGTCCTGCTGTGAGCACAGGCTGCACTGTCAGGAGGCCTCCTGGGAAAGCTGGCTGGGCTGGGGTTACTCAGACACAGCTCCCTAGTGCGTGACGCCACCATGCAACAGGAACCCTGGGGCATGCGAGAATTCTGCAGCCTGTGCTAGGCTAAAAGAACCAGCACCTGTGTTCCAGGGTTGATCAGAACACCAACACTCCTTATACAATACCAGGAGAACACTTTGCCAAAGGAGTACAATTAGAATTCTACAGCAATCACTTAAATGGCCCGCACAAAGAATTTTCCACCTGAAAGCTTGGCAGGGGCTAGCCTTTCAAACAGACGTGTGAAGCCAGCAGGTGGAATAGGATAAAGGGCAGAGTTTCCCTCTCCAGATGTCACTGTCACTCCTTCTGCCTAATAATTCTGAGACACCAGGGCCGTCTGCAGAATTTGGTGGTAGCATTAGCATGGTTACACTGTGATCTTCGCTTTGTAAAACATTCTGCTTTTTTCAAAACTTTTGCTAACATTTCCCACGCACCATGGATGTTGCAAAGCTCAGGGGAGGCGATTTAAAAGCTGTCATCTTCTCCCAGGTTTGTACAGAGCAGGGCTGAATAAATAAGTCATTCAATGCTGCTGTGGATCTTTGTTCAGCCGGGTTTGTCCTTGTAACACGTCATGGGCTCTGAGTCGCCTATGTTCCATTTCCAAAGGGTTCTTTGCAAACCCTTTACGAAGCTGTCATTTGAATCGCTGTTCATGAGAGCAGCATTTATAACGGCCACATTGTCCAGGCTGTCTAAATGCTGTGGTGTCGTTGAATTTTCTATGTGTTTGCCGGCTTTGAAAGGTCTCCTGTGATCTGCTTCTGCGTATTGTTCCTATCCGACCTATTCAGTTAGGGCTTGGAGCTCCCACTGTCAGGATAGCTGAGGGGCAGGCACTGTCTAAGTGAGAAAAATGCTTCGTGGGGGTGGTCAGGCTTTTAGCAGAATAGCTTGCTGAATCTTTGTTGTGAAAATGAGTAAGGGCGGAATTCCAGGCCATTTTTTCTCATCGGCTGTACAAGCTTAGTCATTTTCTCTCACTCTATTGTTTCAAACTGTGCCCACCTCTGATAGTGCCTTCTGACACCCTTCATCTCTGGGAGGTTGAATACAGTCCCCTGGAAATAACACCTCACCATCTACACCCTCAGGTGCTGTAGACAGGATCTGCCCCACAGTGGGTGTGGCAGGGTAGAGCTGGCTGCAGATTCTCTGCCTTTCCTCTCCTTGAGAGATGGCGTCTATGTTCCCCTCCCCTTCAATCTGGGCTTTAAGAGTACTGGTGGTTTATTTTTTAACATGGTAAAAGAAAAACACATAAAATACATTTACCCTCTCAACCATGTTGAAGTGTACAGTCCAGTAGTGTTCGGTATATTCGCACTGTTGTGAAACAGATCTCCGGGACTTCCCATCTTGCAAATCTGAAATCCCATACCCATTACACAACATCCCCCTTTCTCTTAGTAACATACCCCCATCCCTTAGTAACCACCATTCTGCTTTCTGTTTCTATGAATTTGATGCCTTTAGATAGCTCCTTTAAGTGGAATCATGCAGTACGTGTCTTTTTGCAACTGGTATATTTTACTTAGCATAATGTCCTCAAGGTTCATCCATGTTGTAGCCTGTGACAGGATTTCCTTCCTTTTTAAGGTGGAATAATATTCCATTATATGTATGTAACACATTGAGTTCATCCATTCATCTGTTGATGGACATTTGGGTCCCTTCCACCTCTTGGGTATTGTGCATAGTGCTGCTATGACATGGGTGTGCAAATACCTCCTCAGGACCCTGCTTTCAATTCTTCTGGATATATACCCAGAAGTGTGATTGCTGGATCATATGGAAGCTCTGTTTTTAATTTTTTGAGGAACCTCCATACTGTTTTCTATTGCACCATTTTACAGTCCCACCTATGGTGTACAAAGGTTCCAATTTCTTCCCATCTCTCTGACACTTGTTATTTTCTGCTTTTTTGAGACTGGCCATCCTAATGGGTGTGAGGTGATATCTCACTGTGGTTTTGACTTGCATTTCTCTGGTGATTAGTGATGTTGGGACCCTTTAGAGAACTGGAAGTTTCTGATTCCCCTGCTGGAGTGACCACATAGAGAGAGGCCTTGGTAGTATGTGGAGAGGGAGAATGGCCTGGCTGAGCCCACCTTCCCAGCCATTCCTGCAAGGGCCCCACCTATGCATGAAGCCTTCTTGGACCCTCCATACTACTGATCTACCTGCCAAATGCCACCAAGTGACCCTAGCTGATGCTACATGGAGCAGAAGAACTGCTCAGCTAAACCCTTTCCGAATTCCTGATCCACACAATTGTGAGATATAATAAAACTGGGTGTTAGTAGCTATCCTAATGGGTGTGAGCTTTTTCAACAAAACTTTGACAAAGTTTTAAGCCACTAAATTTGGGGATAGTTTGTCATGCAGCAAGAGATAACTGGAACAGTGGGCAGATGCCCTTTCTCTGCCTGTGGTTTGGATTTGCCGCATTAAATATACTGTAAATGACACGAACAGCTGGACAGCCGGCACAATGCTCACAGGTCAGGAAGAGTGCGCCATCTTTGACTTGTGCGTTCCTTCCTGACACATAATTTCTAGAGGAGCAATACCTGAAACCCTGTCCTCCACCTACTGGTCTATCCATAGCCTCTCTTTGGGCAATCATTGGGTTGTGCCTCAGGTGGTCGAACTGTAGGGCATTAGGATCTGTGCTGAAAATAAATGCATGCTCACAACATACTTTTGTGCTGAACTAAGGCCTAACACTGATTTTGCTGCAGGTTAACACCAGCACTATAGGTGATGAGAAG
Organism: Delphinapterus leucas; assembly: GCF_059928025.1. Taxonomy (NCBI): domain Eukaryota; kingdom Metazoa; phylum Chordata; class Mammalia; order Artiodactyla; family Monodontidae; genus Delphinapterus; species Delphinapterus leucas. The sequence goes on along the minus strand of NC_143137.1, from coordinate 87,534,607 downwards.
GCCTGAATTTGTTGTGATTGCACGTATCGATATATGCCCATTGCTCATCTTTACTTGCAGGCCACCCTCCCACTCATCAATCCCCATCAGCACACTCTCTGGCCCGTGACTGCAGTGATGCAAGCAAACAGTGAGATAGGAAGCTACACACCAGTTACCAGCCCTTCGATATTCTCTAATGCCTTTTTACCCCAACCAGAAAGGTAACACCAGTACTTCTTCCTGGGCTTTATAATTCAGTTTGCATCCAAATTCTTAGCTGCTTGCAGCCTGGACTTTTCAATGGGCCTGGCAGTGACTGTACCTGCTAGGTGGCATCTATAGTTTCAGGGCTGGTGCCAGAGGCAGAGGGATGGGGAGCGGGGAGAAAAGGAAAGGAGGACAAAGTATTATAATCTTTGGCTCTTTTCACATAGGACCAGTGACTACGTTTCCATTTTTAGAACAGAAAGCTAGATACAAAATAGAAATAACTTACTCCTGAAGGCTTCCACCACCCTACCTGTCATAGTTCATTTTGGTTTCTTTCTATCATATTTCAGTTTATTTTTTCAGTTTATTTCAGTTTATTCATATTTCAGTTTATTATTCATAGCACTACGCAAGACCTGTAACCATCTCATGTATTTTCTTCTTTTCTGCCTTTCTCCCTCATGAGAATGTGAGCTCCAGGTCGTCAGCACCTCCTTTGTCTTGCTGAACAAACGGAAGAATTGAGAAACAGAAGGGCATCTCCCTCTCCCCTGCCAATAATTTACTAGGTCAGTGCTTCTCAAACTTCAATATGTTTAAGAATTGCCCAGGTAGCTTGTTAAATATGCAGATTTTGATTCAGCAAGTCGGGGTGAAGCCTGGGAACCTGCATTTCTAACAATCACCCAGGTGATGCTGCTGCTGGTCTCACACTCTAGGATGCAAGGCCCTGGAATGAACTCCCTGAGGAGAGACTGTGTCCTATTCATCTTTGTACTCTCAGCTCAATGATGTGCTTGGTATATAATAAGTGCTCAGAAGTTGTTTGCTGAATGAATGGCTGAAACCAACCAGTCACAGGAATCTATGAAAAACCCAGCAAAGCAAATCTTGAGAGATTGGTGGAGGTACTCAGTGACCTGAAACCTCAATGTGGACTTTTGGGGGCTTTCAATTCCTTCCACCTCCATTAAAGGGCTGGGCAGAGGGAGCCGAGGAGGGGGAGGGGTTCTCCTATCCTGAACCTACAAATAGAGATTTTAGCACTTGGTTGTCACAATAATTTTTTTTTTTTTTTTTTTGCGGTACGCGGGCCTCTCACTGTTGTGGCCTCTCCCGTTGCGGAGCACAGGCTCCGGACGCGCAGGCTCAGCGGCCATGGCTCACGGCTCATGAGAGCTCATGGTTCTCAACCACTGTGCCACCAGGGAAGTCCCACAATAATTTTTTTAAAAATATAAATACATAGAGAGGTAGCTAAGAAATGAAAAATGTACAGCCTGAGACAGACCTAGTACATTTTCTTTTTCCTTTCTCCACCTAGCTTCTCCTATTTTTTAGCCTTTATATTCTCTGCCTTTCTTTCTCTTTTTCTTTCTGTCTGTCTCTTCCAACTTCATTTCCATCTGACACACTATTTTGAACACAGGAGAGTTGGAGGATAACTGCTCAAACTGTTTTTCTGACTCCTCATGCAAATCTTCTTTGCTGAGATGGGGCAGAAAATGGTCTGAGGTTCAGGTCCTAGTGACCTTGCACTATTCCTGTGTGCAAGGGACAATTCACCCTTGACATCAGGCACAACACTATCTCATATGACTTTTCCTAGAAAATAAACAATTCATGAGGAGGAATTTCGATTGTTAATTCATGAACATCTCTTTTCTCTTCTTCCTCCCCTTGTCCCCATTAAGGAATACTGTAAAATCTATTAAAAACAAGAAAACAGGCACAATTACTTGGTAGGCCTCCCCCAGCATGTTGAGAATAGAATGTGAGTGCTGACTTATCAATCCTAACAATATTCACTGTCCAGCTTTAACAGGAAGCCATTCCGTACTTTACACAGGTTGAAAGGCTTTTAATAATGAGGTCCAAAGACACGCCCGTCGGAGGGGGAGAGTGTAGTACCCTCATTCTTAGTGTATTTCACGAGAACTCATAGATTGGGTGTCAATCTTACTACATCATCCCTGCCTTAGTGACTTCTAAGCACTCTTCCGTGCATAGAAATTACAAATTTTTCATAGTTGTGTTGCCTTTGCATTTCATGAATATACTGAAAATATGTGTGTAATATCTGCTCGGCCCTACAAAAATGTGTAACTTCATTCTGTCTTTGCAGACTGACTGTGATGTGCACCACATTCTGGTTTAATGCTTATTCAACAATAAAACTCTTTTCCTTTTCTACTACTTTTATGGAGAGATTTTCTGGGTTGGGGGATGATTTTGTTTATAATCATACTACTCAGACAATGTACATTGATATATCTCTATTTGTGCACCTAAATGCTTTCTTTAACACCTGTCCTCTTTTAGGACAGAATTTACAATAAGGAAGGAAATGTCTTTTGAAAATTTCTCCGAGAGTGCTAGAATCAGTTTTATTAAAAAGGGCTTTACTAACAATTACCTATTAAAGCCCAAATGATGCTCCCCTTTCTTCTTTCTAACTACTCTACCAGCTTCTATGAAATGATGGTAAGGCACAACTCTTTAAAATCATCAACTCATCCTCTCCTTCAGGAAGTGGTGAGCCTTTTGTTTCTTAGGATGTGGACCTATGGTCTTGAGTAGTTTTTAGCAGACAGAGTTCAAAGTCATGAGGCTTCACATGCGCTTATTACCACAAATTTAACAGTCTTGATCCTAATTATCCATATGGGTGTTGGCTGTAATGAAATAAGACATTCAAGTATGATGTATGCTTGCTCTGTAGACCAAAGGGAAGTAGACCACAGAGTCCAAAAGGCAATTTATAATCAAGATGTAATTCACACACACACACACACACACACACACACACACACACACAGTAGCCCCCTGTCAGAGGAGAAATCAAGAACTAATGCATTTGCAACAAGGATGGATGTGGAGGGCATTATGTTAAGTGAAATAAGTCAGACAGAGAAAGACAAATACTGTATGATATCACTCATATGTGGAATCTAAAAAATACAACAAACTAGTGAATATAACAAAAAAGAAGCAGACTCACAGACACAGAGAACAAGCTAGTGGTTGCCAGTGGGGAGGGGCTGGTGGTGCCATACAGGGGTGGAGGAGTGGGAGGTACAATCTACTGGGTGTAAGACAGGCTCAAGGATGTGTTGTACAACACAGGGAATATAGCCAATATTTTGTAATAACTGTAAATGGAAAGTAATCTTTAGAAATTGTATGTATATATATAAAAAGAGACCTAATGCGTTTAGCAAATGTGTAATCCATTACTGATTGGCTGACATCAGTTAGCCACAAATGACAGAGCGGTACAGGAGGGACAGAGAACAGCTGAACTGCAGAACATTAGAGCTTTTTAAAATGCAGAAAGGAGTGGACTATTCTTCAGCATAGAACTTTTTAGAGGTGACCCTTTGCTGTCAGATAAATCCATGTGCTCAGCACTGCCCAGGAGGCCTCCCGTGGCCTCACCACCACAGCCTCTCTTCATGGGTTCCCCACTTCAGACTGTGCTCTGGCCTCCTGAATGTGACCTGCGGGTCTCGGAAGGAACCCTCCAGGCCTTTGCCCCTTCTGCCAAAATGCCCTTCCTCCCGTTCTCTAAGTGCCGAATCCCTCTCATGTCTCACATCTCATCTCAAGACACTAGTCCTATAGGATTAGGGCCCCACCCTGATGACCTCATTTAACCTTAATTACCTCCTGAAAGGCCATATCTCCAAATACAGTCATACTGGGGGTTAAGGCTTCCACGTATGAATTTGGGGGGATACAAGTCAGTCCATAACAATGCCTAGGGCTCCTTTCAAGAAACATCTGAGGTTTGTTGAGCATCTGCTGTGCACTGGGTGCTTGGGACACAGAGTACTATCAGAAGCAGCCCTTGCACTCACAGAGCTCACTGTCTAGCAGGACTAGGCAGGCTGGTTAATGCATGACTGGTGCAAGATGGGGACCAAAAGAGAGAAGGGACGGGTCAGAAAATGCCGGGAGAAAGAAGAGAAAGTGACACCAGGGGTGCGCATGCATGTAAAAAATGCCATGTGAGGACACAGAAAGAAGATGGCCATCTGCAAGCCAAGGGGAGAGGCTTCAGCAGAAATCAAACCTGCCCACATCTTGATCTTGGACTTCCAGCCTCCAGAACTGTGAGAAAATATACTTTTGTTTAAGCCACCTAGTCTGTGGTATTTTGTTATGGCAGTCCTAACAGACTAAGACAGGTGTCAACAAGGCTAACCTCCACCCCTCCCCACCCCCCCTTTTTTTTTTTTTTTTGCAGGTAAGCACTCTGAGACCTAGAGAAATGAAATTGCCCAAAGTCATCCAGCTAGTTAGCTGAAGACTTGAATTAGCCTTCTTTTGACCTAGAGTGATGTTCCTTCTCCACTAGTTTTTCATTTTTTTCCCCCAGTGAAACACTTTTTTCAAGTGAATCTTTTAGGAATTCCAGTTCTACACGTGAAACAGAACTCAATGCAGCTGCCCCGATCAAGGGCCCAGAACCCCACTCTGCCCAGTCTTCCCCTCTTCCCCTGTCCCTCCTCTACATCACACCTCTGCATATCTCCAAGGATTCATGGAATCTAGTGTGAAAAGTACTGCTGTACCCCACGCCACCTCCTCCACATGATACCACACATCTCTCAGTTTGCCATGTTCTCTCTCACTGATGTAAGGCATTAGAAACCTGTTCTGAAGTAGGAAAGCCAACTGGGTCAGTAGAAGATAAGACAAGGCAGCCAGAGGATGGACGACTAGGATTTCTGAGATGGAAAGGTCACTGCAGTTGATCTGGCTCTGTCCTGGGGAGATGGTAGAGACCTCAACAAGTACAGTAGAATCATTCAGAAACCAGGTGTGCCCCTACCCTGGTCTGGGACTCATTTTCTAAGCAAGCAAATATCCAAAACATACACATGGCTTCGATTCATTCCAAGGTGTACTGATGTTACAGTAAAGGCATTTTACTGATGACCGTGGGAGAAAATCCCATGGCCTTGGGGATCCCTGCCGCAGAAACCGGGCTTTGTGAATGCTATATGGCCAAGGGCAGTGCCTCCTCTGGACCTTCTTGGATCTCAGTCACCTGGGTATTTGTGAATATGCAGATTCCAGAATCCCAGGTAGACCTACTGAGGCAGTATCAAGCCCCCAATGTGTACATTCAAATTTAAGATGGTTAGTACTTTGGCTTTGCAATCAGAGGAAAGTTTGAATCCCGGGTCGTCCACTTCCTAGATGTGGCCAAGTCATTTTACTTGCTAGAGCTTTGGCTTTCTTATCTGTAAAGTGGACATAATACCTATTTTACAAGTTTGTTTTGAGAAATCAAGGTCAGCATTAAACCCTCACCCTCCCCGGGGGAAAGAGAGAGAAGAGAGGAAATAGAGTCAAATTGAGAAAAGCAGTTTCTAAGACTTCCCTGTGAAGTTTCTCCTATTTTGACAAATAATAAAATAAGAAATCCACATAGTTTCTTGGTGCTTATTTGGAATTAAGCACTTTAAAATAACCCTTGAGGGTTTTATAGGCACTAAGGATAACACCCAAGTGCTGGAAAAACAACTTCATTGGGGTAAGCATTTGGCTGGAAGCAGGAGGGAAAGAGGCAACAGACTTAACCCCCGGAGAGGTCTGTTTGCTATTTTATGGACATGGTCATAACCTGAGTCATACCCCAGTCAGAACATCTCCCCGAAAAGCTTAGAAATCAGCTGTGGTCCTTGTTCTCTGTAAGACTATTGGCTGGGATTTTAAGGTTTCTCTATGATGATAAAAGCTACCTTTATTGAACACCAACTGTATGCCAGGCATGTACTAAGTGCTTTACATCCATTATGCCGTTCAATCCCCACAGATACCCCTGTGGCAGTTAATATCATTAATTCCATTTTACTAGTAAGAAAACGAATTCAATGGTTATGACTTTGAATAGTATATACCAATAAAGATAACAAAGAACAAAGGCAAACAAGATCCAGCTCTGTTTTCTCAACCATTCTACTTTGATATTACTTCCCCAGACATGTCTGAGTCTTGAGACAGTCTTGCCTGTCACTCTACTCCTTCCTCTGATTTGCACAGATGAGACTGGGGTCTCAGTTAATACCAGGTTGTGAGTGTAAAGTCCAATGAATGGCATTTAATAAATGTTTGTAAAAAATCCTCTGAATATACTATTATAACAACAGAACAAAGTTGTACACATAAGATTGTTTATTATGGCAAAAAATTGAAAGTAAGTGTAATGCCACAATAGGAGATTGGATAAATAAATTGTGGTACTTTCCTACAACCATTTAAAGTGAATGTAGACTGACAAAGCAACCTTGAGAAAGAACAGAGCTGGAAGTATCATGCTCCCTTACTTCAGACTACACTATAAAGCTACAGTAATCAAACAGCTCGGTACTGGTACAAAAACAGAAATATAGATCAATGGTACAGGATGAAAGCCCAGATATAAACCCATGCACTTATGGTCAATTAATCTACAACCAAGGAGGCAATAATATACAATGGGGAAAAGACAGTTTCTTCAATAAGTGGTGCTAGAAAAACTGGACAGCTACATGTAAAGGAATAAAATTAGAACATTTCCTCACACCATATACAAAAATAAACTCAGAATGGGTTAAGGGCCTAAATAGAAGACTGGAAACCATAAAACTCCTAGAAGAAAACATAGGCAGAACACTCTTCGACATAAATTGTAGCAACATTTTTTTGGATCTGTCATCTAAGGCAAAGGAAACAAAAGTAAATATAAACAAATGGAAACAAATTAAACTTAAAAGCTTTTGCACAGCAAAGGAAACCACTGACAAAATGAAAGACAACCTATTGAATGGGAGAAAATAACTGCAAATGATGTGACCAATAAGGAGTTAATATCCAACATATATAAAGAGCTCATACAACTCAATACCCAAGAAACAAACCACTCGATTAAAAAATGGGCAGAAGTCTTGAATAGACAGTTTTCCAAAGAAGACATGACAAGCAGGCACATGAAAAGATGCCCCAAATCACGAAGCATCAGAGAAATGTAAATCAAAACCACAATGAGATATTACCTCACACCTGCCAGAAATGGCTATCATCAAAAAGACCACAGATAACTAATGTTGGCAAGGATGTGGAGAAAAGGGAACTCTTGTATATTGTTGGTAGGAATGTAAATTGGTGTAGTCACTATGAAAAACAGTATGGAAGTTCCTCAAAAAACTAAAAATAGAACTACCATATGATCTAGCAATTCCACTCCTAGGTATGTATTTGAAGAAAATGAAAACACTAATTCAAAAAGATACATACACTTCAATGTTCATAGCAGCATTATTTACAATAGCTAAGATACGGAAGCACCCTACGTGTCCATCAATAGATGAATGGATAAAGAAGAAGTGGCATACACATACAATGGAATACTACTCCCCCATAAGAAGAATGAAATTTTGCCATTTGCGAAACCATGGATGGACCTGGAGGGTATTATGTTAAGTGAAATGAGTCAGACAGAGAAAGACTAATACTCTACGTTATCTCTTATAGGCGGAATCTAAAAAATAAAACAAACTAGTGAATATAACAAAAAAGAAGCAGACTCACAGAAATACAGAACAAACTAGTGGTTGCCTGTGGAGAGAGGGAAGGGAGGAGGAGCAAGATAGGGATAGGGGAGTAAGAGGTACAAACTACTGTGAATAAATTAAGTAAGCTACAAGGATATACTGTACAACACAGGGAATGCAGCCAATATTTTATAATAACTTTAAATGGAGTATAATCTGTAAAAATTTTGAATCATTATGTTGTACACCTGAAATTAACATTACAAATCAACTATGCCTCAATTAAAAAATTTAAAAAGTAAAATGAATGTAAATCTATATTTTTATTTATTTGTTTGTTTTGTGGTACACAGGCCTCTCACTGCCGTGGCCTCTCACTGCCGTGGCCTCTCCCGTTGCGGAGCACAGGCTCCAGACGCGCAGGCTCAGCGGCCATGGCTCACGGGCCCAGCCGCTCTGCGGCATGTGGGATCCTCCCGGACTGGGGCACGAACCCGTGTCCCCTGCATCAGCAGGCCGACTCTCCACCACGCCACCAGGGAAGCCCTAGATCTATATTAAATGAGTGATATCCATGACATATTAAATGAAGAAAGCAGGTTATTAAATAGCATGTATAGTGTGATTCCATTTGTGAAAATAAAACACATTTATATGTGCATAGGAAAAAAAACGTGGAAGGATCTACCCCATAATGTGCTAATTAAGCTCTGAATGACAGATTTATGTTTTTTTTCACTTTCTGTATTGTCTGTTTTTTGTTTTCTTACAGTGAGCTGAGCATGCATTACTTTTATAATTAGAAAAAAATGTGCTATTATCATTTTGGAAATTAAATGCCTTGAAAAGAAAAGGAAATTGAACATTCTACCATCTTCATAGTCTTCATGAATTTGTGTTTGTTTCTCCAAGAGGGAGATTAGGAGATGGTCTGAAACTCTGAGCACACCATAGGGATAGCTATGTTTGTATTTCTAAGCACCCCTTTTGCTACCTCCACATATACTCGATATATTTTTCAATATGCCACTCAATACATTCTTGCTGAATGAATGAGCACTAGAAAGAAAATCTGTGATCGATATACAAAGTATTGCCAAAGAAGCACAATTTCATAAGGACTGGAAGAAGCTATAACAATGGAAAAGAATAACTTTCCATTTCTTTTTCTTGGATTCCTGGTAGCAAGATTAACTTGTGTTCAAAGTAATTCCATGAATGATTCTACATCCTAGAATCAAGGCAGACCAGGGTGGTAATTGTTTAAGTCACTGTAAGAGCTGCTCCCAACAGACGTTTCCCATCAACCTGTCTATACTACATCTCTCTTCCTCGTTATTGCTGCCTTTGGGGGCTGCCACAGATAGGAGAGCTGCCATGCCATTTGTCCAGTGCATGTTCACTATAATAGAACATTCTTCTTTCACAGATAGGGAACAGATTTCTGGTTCTTAGAAAGGCTTCTCAACCTCCAAACAGACTTTGATGATTTTATTTGTGATGCAGGGGAATGGGTCTTGGTCAATACAAAAGAATACCAATTCAGTGACCATTCGAAACAGACTCAATTTGGCAATCAGATGTCTCTGATGTGAGACGAAAGTTGAGGTGTAAGTAGGCAGGGCACCAGATCAGCAGAAAGGCTCAAGAGATTAACCCTGACAGTTGCAACAGGTGCTACAGTAGCCGAAGTAGAAATAAATTATCTACTGTGTCACATAAAAAGACTAAACATTCAGTGGCCACCCACTCTGGTCTGTGGCAGGCATGATGAGAGGTGAACAGGGGCATGGCTGGTAAGCTTCCTCACCCCTTGTCCTGTCTGTTCTCATCAGCCTTTGAGGCAGGGAAGCACAAGCAGTACACCCACAGGCTTTCCTGGGGGCCATATTCAATCTCTATCTCAGACAAAGGAACACAGTGCAGAGGTGGTCCTCACTGCCCACCTAAACCTGCTCAGCTGCTAAAGGTGGTTTTGGCAGAGCCTGGCTTCCCTCCTGGTCCTTCCAGGTCTCCGGCCTGAAATCGTTTCCTTCCTGCTAGCAGTTTATCTCAGCACTGGGCACTGAGGTTTGCACCAGCACGTGTTCAGAGCCCAGTGAGGGGGAGGGGCTGTCAGTTACAAAGGGACAAACATACACCCAATTTAGCCACTTAGTTGCAGCCCCTCCATATAGACATCAAGCCAGGAGCTCTGGGGCAGGGTTACTGCTCCAGGCAGTGACTGGGCAGTTTTTCCTGAGTTCTACAGGGAGTTGTAATGTGGGGAAGGGATAGGATGGAGCCCAGATTAAGATGAACAGCTCTGACGGCCCGGTGATTACTTAAGAGCCTTCCTCAGAGTCTCTTCTGCTCTGCAGGGAAGGGGCATAAGAAGGCCCCCAGCATTATTCTGCTGAGCTGTAAAACATTCTTCTTAGATGTTTCCTGCTTCCAAGGACTGAATGAGGAGAGAAGACAGAAAGAAAGAACACCTCTAGGAAACAGAATTAGAATTGCTCCTTAAAAAGAAAAACCGATTGAACTTACTTAATTTTGAGATGGGTACAATATACCAGGTAGAGTGTAGCAGCCTGAAGTTTTAAATTTCTATTTTATCAAGGCAATATGTGCATATTGCTAAAAAAATCAAACCACAGAAGTGATCTTGTGATGAAAGAGTCACCTGCTTCATCCCTTCTCATACCCAGTCTTACTCCCCCAAGACAATCTCCTTTAATAGTTTGCAGTTATACTAGTTACTTTGGTAGTCAAAATCATATGCTAATATTCCCCTATTTATTAATATATCAATTTTGGATAATATCTGTTGAATCGCCTTTAGACAAGCGAGGATTTGCCTCCACTACTCCTCACCTTCTTTCTTTCCCAATTTTGAGTTGGCTGCCTTAAATACTATGTATACCTTTACCTCTTTTTCTTGTTCTCTTTTTTCTTTTAATTGAAGTACAGCTGATTTATAATGTTGTGTTAGTTTCAAGTGTATAGTGAAGTGATTCAGTTGTATATTTATATATATAAATATTCTTTTCCAGATTCTTTTCTATTATAAGTCATTACAAGATATTGAATATACTTCCCAGTAGGTCTTTGTTGTTTATTTTTTATATAGTAGTGTATATCTGTTAATCCAAAACTCCTAATTTATCCCTCCCCCACCCCTTTCCTCTTTGGTAACCATAAGTTTGTTTTCTATGTCTATGAATCTATTTTCTGTTTTGTAAATAAGTTTATTTGCATCATTTCTTTTTGGATTCCACATATAAGTGATATCATATGATATTTGTCTTTCTCTATCTGACTTGCCTCACTTACTACGATCATCTCTAGGTCCATCCATGTTGTTGCAAATGGCATTACTGCATTCTTTTTTATGGCCGAGCAATATTCCATTGTATATGTGTACTACATCTTCTTTATCCATTCGTCTGTCGATGGGCATTTAGGTTGCTTCCATGACCTGGCTATTGTAAATAGTGCTGCAATGAACATTGGGGTGCATGTGTATTTTTGAATTATGGTTTTCTCTGGGTATATGCCCAGTAGTGGGATTGCTGGATCATATGGTAACTCTATTTTTAGTTTTTTAAGGAACCTCCATACTGTTCTCCACAGTGGCTGTATCAACTTACATTCCCACCAACAGAGCAGGAGGGTTCCCTTTCCTCCACACCCTCTCCAGCATTATTTATAGATCTTGTTCCTTTTCTGACTGTAGTCAGACTCATCTCTATTTGAGATGAAGCTATCACATGACTGTTCCTTTTCCTTCTACCTTTTTACCTCTGATTCTCTGACATAAGCTTGACTTTCCGAAAGTCAACTGGGGATTTTCAGTACATTAATCAATGAAAACAACTTAGAGAAGAACCTCCCCTCTGCCTTATCAAGGGTAGTTTAAGGCCTCGTCTTTTTACATGTCTACATGATTGTTTGTGCCTTGTTCACACATATAGCGATGGCTGCATTGTATTGTCATGGATCTATCTGCAAGGGTATCTTCCTCACCGGCATTATGTGAGCCTGGATGATAAGAATTGAGCATTTGACCTCTGTATCCTCATGACCTAGTAGCATGCCTGGTGCATGGTAGGCCCTCAATGTCTGTTTGCGGTGGAATATATGTACTTGTCTCTATTTTTATATAACTAGACTATTGAATGGTTGAAGGGGTGAGGTAACTTAAAAATATGTTCGAATATGGAAAAATTCATCAATGCTGTGTCTCTACTATCATGGTCTCCCAAGTGAGCATGTGTGTATGTGTACATGTATCTGAGGTTCTTGGTCTTGGAAAGAGTGGTCAGAGTGGCTCTGTAAAGGGGCAGCCCTGAGCAGGTGGCTGCCTTTCCGACAGCAATCCCAGAGGAAGTGTCGGCACCTTCCAGAATGAAAGGCAGGGCTGGTTTCCGCAGTAAGGCACACCAGATCTGCTTTTCTTCGTAACTTGTTCTGACTCTCAAGCTGTTGAGAGCTGTCACAAGCAAAACCCAACCCCAATCCAGAAAGTCCCAGTCCACTCAACCTGAACCACAATAACCTGCTTCTGAACATATCTCCAAGATTTCAGTTCTACTGAAAACTGTCCAGAGTTCTCCTGTTCAGCTTTGTTCACACACAAGATGACTTCATGGGAGAACATCCATTTTTTAGGAAATATTTTTTGCAAAAGTCAATATTCGTAGCAAAGGCTGTCGATTCTCTGCTGCTTTCCCCTTGGGCTTTACCATTTCACTATCCACTGGAACAGTGTCCAACTGCCCACCTCAGCATCCTTCTGCCTGAGGACTTTCTCTGGACACGAGAGCCCTCTCTGCTTATGCATGGGGCAGACCAGAAGTGCCAGGGAATTAAGTCCCCTCCCCTCAGCAGTCCTCAGTCGATGACTGGTGAGAATTGTTGTATACATAGTACCTCCTTTGCCCCTGGACTCCCAGGCTTCTCTGGTGGGATTGAGCTCCAGTTACCCAAGAAGTGACTTGAGGCTTCCCTCCCTTTCAAGTCTCCCCTTCTCATGTCTTACCAGTGTTTCCTGGGATTGCTTCCCCAACAAACCACTTACACTTGATTCCTGGTTTCACGGACTGCCTATGGGGGAACTCGAACTAAGATCGTATCCTTACAGAATATGTTAGTCACCTTCCCTTCACTGCAGCTGTTTCCTACAAAGGAATCAGTTTTGCTTTTTCCTCTGCTCTGTGGAGCTGATGCTGACGTGCCCCTAGCGGAAGTTGATACCCATCTTTGTGGGAGAGTTTATGGGGAAATAGCTGCTAGCATAACAAGCTTTGGCATGAAAAGAGAAAATGCCATGGATTCCTTTAAGACACAGCAAGAAAGTCACAAAGCAGATTCTCCATCCATAGTTAGATGTCGAGAGTAGTAAGCTCTTTCGTGAAGTTACATCAGGCTTCCCTTCCATTCACCCCTGACACCCAGGGAGGCCTGTAAGAGTTTTAATGTGATTTCTGGAATGTGCTTAACTTTCAGAGAGGGAATAGTTTAGCCCCTGGGAGAATTCCATTAGTATAATTTTGCAATAGAAAAGCTTCCTATTGCCTAATCTTATTAGCTGTTTATGGACAGTAAGTGGGTAAAAGCTGAGTTTGTGACTTGGTAATTGTGAGTACATAGTTTTTGAGTGCTTAGAATGTGGACTAAAGAAGAGATTATTTATGTGTACAGAGAAGAGGTACAGAACTCCAGAAATGACCACTATTGAAATAGGGGGCACGTCGTGTCCAAGTAGCCACCATAAAATAACACAAGGGAGGAAAAAAAGAGAGGAACTCGTTACTCCAATCTTTCTCCAGCTCTCCTAATAAATAAGACCTTCGATGTAACCTTGAAACCACTCGTCAGTAGCCGTCCTCACTTACGTTTGAACTTTTGCTTAGTTTCGTATCACTCACTCAACAAATATTAATTGAGCATATATGGTGCATCAGGCACAGTTCTAGGCACTAGGGACATACTGGTGGACAGAAGAGAATAAGTCCCAGCACTCACAGACCTTACACTCAAATGGGGAGGGAGACAATAAACAAATAATCATACACTATAATATATCAGGTCATTTTAAGTGCTATGAAGAAAAAGAAATCAGGGTAAGAAAAGAGTTGCTATTTGGGGGCAGGAGGTCAGGGAGGGCTTCTCTGCATGAAGTGAGGGAACAGACACCTGGGGGTCTCCACCTTCTGGGTGGAGGCATCGGCAAAGAGAAAGGCAGGAGGAAGAGCAGGGAAGCCAGGGTAGCTGGAGACAGGAGGTGGGTCAGCGAAGTGGATGGGCAAGTCCTGTGGGATGCACGGACCATGGTAAGGCATCTGATTTTATTTTATTTATTTATTTTTATTTATTTTTGCAGTACGTGGGCCTCTCACCGTTGTGGCCTCTCCCGTTGCGGAGCACAGGCTCCGGATGTGCAGGCTCAGCGGCCATGGCTCACGGGCCCAGCCGCTCCACGGCATGTGGGATCTTCCCGGACCGGGGCACGAACCCGTGTCCCCTGCATCGGCAGACAGACTCTCAACCACTGCGCCACCAGGGAAGCCCTGATTTTATTTTTAAAGTGCTGGGAAGTCATCGGAGGGTAGGGAGGCAATGAGAATTATGTTATAAAAAGTTCAACTGGGGCTCTTTTTGGCAACCAGACTGTAGGGGTAAGAGTGGAAGCAGGGAGGACAGTTAGGAGGCAACGAAGCAGCCTGGGTGAGAATGGATGCTGGCTCGGACTAGGCTGGTAGAGGTGGAGGTAGTAAGAGGTGGAGGTAGTAAGAGGCAGAGCCAGCGGGATTTGGTGATAGGTTGGACAAAGTGTGTGTGTGTGTGTGTGTGTGTGTCTGTGTGTGTGTGTGTGTGAGAGAGAGAGAGAGAGAAAGAGAGAGAGAGAGAGAGAGAGAGAGAGAGAGAGAAAGAAAGAGAGAGGGAGAGAGAGAGACTGACTCATGGATGACTCTGAAGTTTTTGATCCAGTCCATTTGGGTGAGTGAGATGCTATTTACTGGGATGGGGAACACTGGGGGGAAAACAGATTATTTGAGAAAAACCAGAAGTTTAGTTTGTATGTGTTAGTTTGAGCCACCTATTAGACATCTAGGTGGAGGCATAGAGGAGACAGACACACGGATCTCATCAGCAAGGGAGAGGCTGTGACTGGAGATACATATTTAGGAAATATCACCTGTACAGATGGTATTTAAAACCATGAGCTAGGAAGAATTCACTTAGGGGCTGTAAGAGAGAACGGGAGAAGCCCAAGAATTGGGGCCTGTGCCATATCCCCCTCTAGAGGGAGAAGTGGTCTGGGAAGAACAAAGAGAAGCAAGGGGCTATTACCCTCTTGCAGCTTTATATTAGACTGGGCAACTGGGCAGCTTCGTATTAAAAAATCAAACTGAGTAGCAAATAAAATAGAAGCCTCAGTTGTGATTTTCTCTGGGATAGAGTGAAAAGGATAGCATCTGGGTTCGTTTTCCAGCAGTACATTCTGCACTTGGATGAGCCTGAAGCACTGAATGCTGTGAGGGTATTTGGGAGGATTTTTCTTCCTGTCCACCCATCCCCAACTCCTCTGTTAACCCTTCCTCCATCTCCCATTCTTCCTCCTTTGCCTTCTACTTCTCTTCCTCCTCTCCACCAGTCAGTAAACTTGGGACTGAATTTCAGGTGGTTCTAGGGCATATGCAGTCTTCCCTGAGGTGTGGGTCATGGGCAATGTCGTTTTTCTTTAAACATCCATCTCAGACGGTTCACTAATTGGAAATTCATTAAGGTCTGCAAAATGTCAGAATGCAAATTCTCCTGAAAGGAGAGTTTATTTGTTCTTCACAGTTCAGCATGAATTACTTTAATCCGATAATCAGCTAATTTCTCTCCTAGCAGCTGGTTGAGATCAATCTGTACTACATTCTCTATTTGAAAAAAAAAAAAAAAATCTCACCAGGAATACGGCAGAGATTCTCAAGCTTTATCACGCATTAGATTGACTTTGGAAGCTCATTAATATGCAGAGTCCTAGATTCCATCCCCAGAAACTCCCACTTCCTGGGTCCAGATGATTCTGATGCAGGTGGCTTTTGACCCACATGGGGAAATACTAGGGTAGAGAGGATTGAACAGAACTTTGGGGATCACAGAGTATTCCTGTGGAGAACATGCTTGGCAAACTGTCAGAATGAAGACTTCTGAACAGACCAAGAATGAAGTAGGTCTCAGGGGGTCCCTGAGGAAGGAGAGAGGAGGGGGGAAAAGATTGCAGAATGGAAAGGAACAGAAGGAAGCTAATGCCTTCTCTGTGATGTTGTTAGCACCCGAACCCACCTTTGGCTTCCAGGGTGTACTACAGGCCTAAACATTTATGACGCAATACGCACGGGATTAGGTATTAAGCACTTTCCAGACACTGTCTCATTTAATTCTTATCACCTGCCTCTGAGGGAGATACTTTATAATTCCTGTTTGCGGACTAAAGAAGCTGCAAGGGTTTTAAGCGGGACAGATCTGAAACCCTTGTCTGGCTGACTGCAAATGCATGAGCTCACCCACTGGGTCGCACTGCTGAAAGGCGAGCTCCAGGCTTGGAAGCTCAAAGGGTAGTCTGTGATGATCACCCAGGAGTATCAATGACTCAGGGACGAGCACAACGTTCCTCCGGGATGGGCTTGCTTTGGTGCCCCCTTGTGGCCACTAACCTGTAGTGCTGAGAAGTGGCGGGGAGAGCCATCGCTGAACTGAGTCCAGGACGCAAATTCGATTATCCAAATACCGCTCCTCTCACCTGGTAAAACACGCAGGCCCTTGACTCCCTGTACCTGAGCATTGCCGGGGAACTCGCGTTAGAGCTACGTCCCTCATATTCTGCCTCAGTGACACATGACACACTAATTTCCAAATTACAAGCCACAGCCTTTTAACCTGATCACACAGCGGCACACACCTTTCCTCCAACCATTTGGGCTCAGAGAACCGGCTTCATTTTCATTCATCAGTAAGGAAAAGCACCCCGGTTTCCCTACTCTACAAGGCCTGCTTCTATTTTTTAACAGCTGTCTGCCAAAGCACTAGTGTGCTAAAAATACTTACTTACAATACAATTCATCATGTACGCAGCTGCCAGGAGGAAGCTTAGTTTTAAGCTTCATCCAAGATGAAACACCTCTAAGAAACACATTACTTCATATAACTATTTATTAATATCATTTTTAAAGAGTTCTCCGATATGAACCCTTTGTTATAGACCTTGGAAATGAGAGAACTTGAGGCAGAAGTTTGTGAAAAGAGGTTTCTGCAGAACTATTTGGTCACAGTCTTGGCCAAGTTTATAAAATACTTCAGGAGCTCTTTTCCTTAACTTCAAACTCTATTTGTATCTCTTTGATTTTTTTAACCTTAATTCTAGATCTCTACTTCAACTTGATCTAGGTGAACTGGATCACCTTGTAAAACTAGAGTTGCCAGGTTTAGCAAATAAATATAGGATGCCTAGTTAAATTTCAGATAAACACTGAACAGTTTTTTAGTGTAAGTATGTCCCAAATAGCCCTGAAACTTCTGTGTTTGGGAACACCCTCAGTCCCAGGCAAATGAGGACAGTTAGGTATCCTAAATACAACATAAGCTATACACTCCTCTTGAGGATTTACCACCCACTGAAAAGTCCTGTGGAAGAGAAACTCTTTCCTTTTTGTAACAGCTCTGAGATAAAATCCACATACCATAAAACACCTTGTAAAGTGTACAATTCATTGATCTTTAGTATATTCATCGAGTTGTGCAACCAGCACTACTAACTAATTGTGGAGCATTTTCATCACCACAAAACCCCAACACTTCTCCATTGTCTCGTCCCTCTGGCCTTTGGAAACACTCATCTACCTTTTGTCTCTATGGATTTACCTATTCAGGGCATTTCCTTTGTGACTGGCTTCTTTCACCTAGCTTAAAGTTTTCAAGGTTCATCCATGTTATAGTATGACTCAGTACGTCATTCCTTTTTATTGCCAAATATTATTCCATTGTATGCATATACCACACTTCGTTTATTCATTCTTCAACTGATAGTTATTTGTTCCTACTTTTTCTGGAGTTTTAAGAGTTCTTATATATTTTGAAACATTAATGAAGGAAATTAAAGATGATTCAAAGAAATGGAAAGATATCCTATGCTCCTGGATTGGAAGAATTAATATTGTTAAAATGGCCATACTACCCAAAGCAATATACAGATTTTATGCAATCCCTATCAAATCACCCATGGCATTTTTCACAGAACTAGAACAAATAATCCTAAAATTTATATGGAACCATAAAAGACCCAGAATTGCCAAAGCAATCCTGAGGAAAAAGAACAAAGCAGGAGGCAAAACCCTCCCAGACTTCAGACAATACTACAAAGCTACAGTAATCAAAACAGTATGGTATTGGCACAAAAACAGACATATGGATCAATGGAACAGAATAGAGAGCCCAGAAATAAACCCACACACCTATGGTCAATTAATCTTCAACAAAGGAGGCAAGAATATATAATGGGAAAAAGTCTCTTCAGCAAGTGGTGCTGGGAAAGTTGGACACCGCATGTAAATCAGTGAAGTTAGAACACACCCTCACACCATGCACAAAAATAAACTCAAAATGGCTTAAAGACTTAAATGTAAGACAAAACACCATAAAACTCCTAGAAGAAAACACAGGCAAAACATTCTCTGACATAAAAGAAAACATACCAATGTTTTCTTAGGTCAGTCTCCCAAGGCAATAGAAATAAACAAATAGGACCTAATCAAACTTACAAGCTTTTGAACAGCATAGGAAACCATAAACAAAATGAAAAGACAACCTATGGAATGGGAGAAAATATTTGCAAATGATGCAGCTGACAAGGGCCTAATTTCTAAAATATATAAACAGCTCATACAACTCAACAACAACAAAACAAACAATCCAATCAAAAACTGGGCAGAAGACCTAAATAGACATTTCTCCGAAGAACTCATAGAGATGGCCAATAGGCACATGAAAAGATGCTCAGCATCACTAATCATTAGAGAAATGCAAATCAAAACTACAATGAGGTACCACCTCACACCGGTCAGAATGGCCATCATTAAAAAGTCCACAAACAATAAATGCTGGAGGGCGTGTGGAGAAAAGGGAACCCTCTTGCACTGTTGGTGGGAATGTAAGTTGGTGCAGCCACTGTGGAAAACAGTATGGAGGTTCCTCAGAAAACTAAAAATAGAATTACCATAAGATGCAGCAATCCCACTCGTGGGCATATAGCCAGACAAAACTATAATTCAAAAAGATACATGTACCCCTATGTTCATAGCAGCACTAGTCACAATAGCCAAGACATGGAAACAACCTAAATGTCCATCAACAGATGAATGGATAAAGATGTGGTACATATATACAATGGGATAGTACTCAGCCATAAAAAAAGAACGAAATAATGTCACTTGCAGCAACATGGATGTAACTAGAGATTATCATATTAAGTGAAGGAAGTCAGAAAGAGAAAGACAAATATTATACGATATCACTTATATGTGGAATCTAAAATATGACACAAATGAACCTATCTACAAAGCAGAAACAGACTCATAGACACAGAGAACAGACTTCTGGTTGCCAAAAGGGAGGGGGGTGGGGAAGGGATGGACTGGGAGTTTGGGGTTAGTAATGAAAACTATTACACATAGAATGGATGGACAACAAGGTCCTACTGTATAGCACAGGGAACTATATCCAATGTCCTGGGATAAACCATAATGGAAAAGAATATAAAAAAGGATGAATATATATGTATAACTGAGTCACTCTGCTGTACAGAAATCAACATAACATTGTAAATCAACTATACTTCAATAAAAAAATAGTAAAAAAAAAAAAAAGAGTTCTTATATATTTGGATACAAGTCCCTTATCAGGTATATAATTTGCAAATATTTCCCCCTGTCTGAAGTTTGTCTAAGAAATCTCTTTTTAACCCACTGTTCCCCAAATGGAACATTGAAATTCTTTATTCCAACCACCTATTAAATATTGAGTTTACACTGTGTGCCAGGCCTTGAGGGTCCCAGGATGAAGAGGAGCTGTCAGGAGAGGTTCATAGCCTTGGGTGTGGGGGGAAAAGCATAAAAGCAAATGACTATGGGGAGAGTGGGGAGAGGAAAAGTTTTGTAAATATAGAGTATCTTCATCTATCTCTAGTATTTGGTGCAATGTGGAACACACAGAAGTGACTGAAAAATATTTAAAATAAAGATTAAATCAGTAGCTAAATAAACTGGGGACCCTCCTGCCTCTCTTTTTTGTGGGTGCTGAGTTGTGATGTTTTTTATTATGTTTGTCACATAATTTAAAGAATTCTAAAAGGCTTGATGAGGTCTGAAAAATCTCTATCTGCTACGAACAAGTAACACTTCCATCACCATTAAACACCCCTAAGGCTTTGAAGGTCTTGGTTAAAATGAAGCTATGTTATCTGGGATTATCTGGGAGCTATTATCAGTCAGGTAACAGATCTAATGACCCGCAGAAGTCAGGACTGGTAAATTTTGAAGGACTCAGGCCAGGAAGCACAGAGCTGGTGTAGCTCTGGTGAGCTGGAGGGAGGGTGGCAGGAGGTGTGAGGATCTGACGGTAGGCAAAGGAGGCATTGACAAGGTTCGGGTGGACAAAGAAAGGAACATGGAAGAGCATCAAAGATGATTTTTTTTTTGCGATACGCGGGCCTCTCACTGTTGTGGCCTCTCCCGTTGCGGAGCACAGGCTCCGGACGCGCAGGCTCAGAGGCCATGGTGCACGGGCCCAGCCGCTCCGCGGCACGTGGGATCTTCCCGGACCGGGGCACGAAACTGCGTCCCCTGCATCGGCAGGCGGACTCGCAACCACTGCGTCACCAGGGAA
Source organism: Delphinapterus leucas (assembly GCF_059928025.1). Taxonomy (NCBI): domain Eukaryota; kingdom Metazoa; phylum Chordata; class Mammalia; order Artiodactyla; family Monodontidae; genus Delphinapterus; species Delphinapterus leucas. The sequence goes on along the minus strand of NC_143137.1, from coordinate 87,513,956 downwards.
GCCCCAAAGATGAATTTTGACTGCGCAATTGTGCTTGGGACCTGCCCTATTTATGGGGAATGAGCATTTCACCTTATAAACTGAAAGGATAATTCATGTAATATTATTTTCTGCAAGAAGCACCAAACCGCAGAGTTTTAATGTTGTCGGATTAAGGGTGATGAATTAGCGTGAATTAACATGTATGTATTATGACTCTGACAGCCTCTTGAAACCCAACTCTTTCGAATATAAGAAAGAATACCTTAAGGTAAAAAGGCTTTCTTTTAGGCACTAAAACACTGTCAGTAGAAAGACACTCTTGAAAAATCTCTCCCATGTCTTATTATATAAGTCAAATATTAATTAAAGCAAATAAATTAGATTGCAATTATTTGCAACTGTGAATTGTAGTATTAAGAGGAAATGCTCTTAAGTTCAGTTAATTGGCATCAATTGTGATTTATTCAAATTAATTTAATGTCCAGAGGTTAATGTTTTGAACATTCTAATAATAAGAAGAATTAGAGAAATGAGATTAGAGCAGCTGCCAGCTATAGATGGATGACATTTCTTGGGAGTCCTATCACATTTCTGGGGCTTCCTTCTACTCACCCCAACATCAGTGAGGGAAGACCCCATAGGCCAATTTTCACTAGGGATCTCCAGGAGCTTGGGAAACTACTCATCCTTCCCTCCTCTCTGCTATCTGCCCCACAAAAGCACTGTCAGACTTTCCCATGACATTCTGAGAATGACCAAGACTAGCTTCATAAAATGGGTGCAATTAAAAGTCTCGCCAGGGGCTTCCCTGGTGGCGCAGTGGTTGAGAGTCCGCCTGCCGATGCAGGGGACGCGGGTTCATGCCCCGATCCGGGAAGATCCCACATGCCGCGGAGTAGCTGGGCCCGTGAGCCATGGCCGCTGAGTCTGTGCGTCCGGAGCCTGTGCCCCGCAACGGGAGAGGCCACAACAGTGAGAGGTCGGCGTACAAAAAGTCTCGCCAGGGGCCATGCCTCCCGTGCTGAGAATCTCCCACCCTATGAAGGCAAACAGTGGGCAAAGGCAGTTTGCTGGCAGTACCCAGAATCCCCCTGGAAGTAAAATGTGTGCATGGGAGTGTATGAGCACATTTCATATATTGTTAAAAGTCAGAATTAAAAAAATTAACAAACTGGTTTCAGGTTTTGTTTTTTTTTTCCTTAACAGGATCGTCTGTCACTGTTTTTCTTTGAAAATAATCTTAGTAACAACATATTACTTGACACATAATCCTTTTGGGAAGATGAGTTGAAGACCAAATAAACATGAGAGAAATATTCATGTACACACACACACACTCACACACACACCCCTACTCTGTCTTCTTTTGAAAAGTTTAAGCGGCCCAGTGCTTCAACCTGCACTGGCTATTAACAGGATTAGAACCCCCCTGTCAAGTATTTGGGCAGCTAGGGCGACCTTGGCCAGCAAGGCTGACCCTCAGTCCAGTGCTGTTACTTGTTCCCGCCCCACCTTGAACTAGAGAACGAGGACCTCTCAGAACTGGTACATCTACACTGCCCATGTAGTACCCCCTGGCCTCACTTTTTGGTGAGAAAAAGACATCACAGTTGAGATCCCTTTCTCCTCTTTGGAGGGTTTTTGAGGACGCATTTTTCACACAGGAAGGTGGGGATGGCCGAGTCCTCCAGACACCCAGGTTCTACGTTCCAGTTTGGGAATATCTTAGGGTGGCCATCCTGGAGGAAGCCAGACTCCTTAACGAAACCACTCTGAGCTTCTTTCCTCGATACACAAACCGGGCCGTCAGTCTCTGGTGAAGTTCCTGCTGTCCCAGGCCCCTCTGCTTTAGGGCTGGTAGAATTTTCCACTCAGGCTTTTCCACCTAGCTGAAAGTTTCATGAAGTCAGGTTCTTGGACGTGGGACAGTGCCTATGACGACGTTAGCAGTTGCCATTTATTTTGCTTTTGCCATGAGTGAGGCAGGCTCTGTGCCAAGAGCCTTCATACATTTTCACCTGTAGCCCTTGCCCTGTGAGACAGGTATCACTATTCCCATTTCACAGATGCGCAAGCAGGCTTACGGGAGGGAAGCAGCTTGCTAGCGGCCACAGGGTTGGTAAGCGGCCAAGTTGAGATTTGCACTTGATCTGTGTGATACCAAATGCCATGCCCTTAGCTATTAGTGCTTGTTGCTTCTTGGTTTCAGGGCTGTTTCCTGCACAGAACATCTGCATAGAGGGGGCCCCTAAATGTTTGTCGACTGAGTGAAGAAGAGTTAACAGTTATATACTGCTAACTTTGTACCAGGCAATGATCTGGGCACTTTATGAACATATACATCCCAACAATTCCAGGAGGCAGGTACTACTGATATCCCCATTTTATAGATCGAGAAGGGGAGGTGTGGAGAGGTAATATAACTTGCCCAAGTTCCTATAGCTAGCAGGTGGTAGAGCTGGGATGTTATCGTAGGCAGTTTGGCTGCTCCAGAGTCTGTGATCCTGAACATTACACATATTCCCTCTTCTGAATGAGCATAAGTACATCCAAAAAGTGGCTGTGAGACGTTTATTCTGTTGGTGTGAGGGTGGGTTATGCTGGATGAGGAAACTACTCTTGGAAGCTTTCCTGGCCCCTGTAGGCCTGTTCAGCTACTTCCCCCTCTGTGTTCTGGGAGCATCTGGTGCTTAATGGTTTTCTTGTCTGTCTCTCCTTGGTATATAGTAGGTGATTTGGTACATTTTAAGTGAATTATCAGCTAAATGCAACCTCGTCCACACATTTCTTGACTGGGCAAGAAGTTAGCTAAGAGGAAAAAAGGGAAGTTGAGAAATGATTTTGGAAATGAGGAGAATGATAAAAGCTGGGAAGAAAGATAAAGGTGGGACTGTGAGAAAAAGAACAGCAGGACCTAAACAAACAATAACACTAAGTTAAAAAATGGAGATTTTTTTCCCCCCAGAGAAATACATGTGTCTGCATCAGGAGGAGACTTGCTCAGCAAAATATGAGAAACTTCTTCTGCAGGGCTGCCTGCTTATCATGAATGACTGACCCCAGTTTCATGCAGTTCAGTGCCTGGTTCCCCCAGAGGTGAAGCGGTGTGAGGAGCATGGCAGAAGGAAGAGACAATGCACTTTGTAACCAGAGAGAACTGGGTTCAAATCCTGACCCAGCTAGTGACTCACTGTGTGAGCTTGAGCAAGTAACCCAATGTCTCTGGGTCTGTGCTGTCACCTCTCCAATGAGGACAATAAACCCTACCTATCCCATAGGGTTATGTTAGAACTAAATGATGATAATTGAACGAAAGTGCCTAGCATGCGGTAGTTATTCCGTAAAAATGTCATCTACCTTTTCAGCTGCACCCTGCCATCCTGACTACAAGCTGCCCTGAGGCAGCTCAGGGCTTTTTCCACACAGATCCCAACTGAAGAGGAACTGGTATGAGTGAGAAGACCCTAAAGACACAGTGCTTGCATTTTGGATAGCCTTTGATGTCACTGAAGCAAATGCAGAGGTCGTAACTGTGCTGATTTGCAATTGGTTAGTGACCACAGCTGTTGGCAGATGTGCCTTGAAAATAGAAGCAGGGGAGTCAATTCTGTTTGGCCAAAATGGAATTCAATACACTCATAAGAATAAATCGAAATGTTTCCAACTGGAAAATCACCTTCTACCCATCATTTTTGCATTGCTCACTTTATAGGATTTTTGAGATGAAGAGAGAGAAGTTAAATGGAGGTCAAGGAAAACAAGGAAAACTATGATCTGGAATCAATAACACAAAGCCACTTCTATTCTTAGTTTCTTTTGGGGGAGGTCAGGGGCTCTAATTAGAAAAACCCACTAAGCCAGATATGAAGGGCAATTAACAGAGCATCATGCAGCTCTGCGTAACTGGGCTTTGCTGTCTACCTCTGAGATAGCGACGGCTGTTTACAGACACTCAGTTTTTCAACTGTACAACGTCTTTCCTCATGTGCTGTTCTGGGACTTTGCAGGGATGGGGGCAGTTGGACCCGGTAACCAGTCGGGGACCTGGGATCCTGGGCAAGACCAGCAGCTCATACATAGGCAGGTAGACCTGCCCCTCTTCAAATCACAGAGGCCGAAGCATCAGGCCTTCTGCTGCCTGGAGGGGAGTGGCAGTGTGATCCTGTGTTTCCGGTCAGAGAAAGCTGGGCTCCAACGCAGCGCTATCAGTGTGTGACCCTGGGCAATTGCTCATCATCTCACAACTTCATTTCCTCCTCTGAAAACTAAATTGAAGATAATACCAGCTAACTGAAAGGTAAATAGTGAACAGAGGTAATGTTTTAAAGTGCCTGGCACCTGGAGGTGGCAGTATGTGGCAGCTCCTATATCCGTTCCTTTCAAGTCCACCCCTGAAGTTCATTTTCATCTCATTTCACCTGCATTAAAATTTAGGGGATGGGGATTCTAACTAGCCCTGGTCTGTAACTCCCAGCAAAAGGTGAGGGGCTGATTCTTCCAGCTGGCAGACTGTATGGCATTTTGGGGAAGTTGTACTGGAGGCTTAAACTTGAAGGAGGTGAAATTTGGAGAGTATTTTCTACCCCTGAGTTGATTTGTCTCCTCTTACGCCCTGATAGTAGAAAACAAAGGGCTGGACGATGGCGGAAGGGAGGCACCGCTGAGTCACTTCCCAGAGCGAGTTCTGACCTGCTGCCTGTCGGGACCCCGTGTCTCCATGAATGAGAAGTCACAATGCTATCATAGCAGATTGTCGGCTCAGCCTGATCACCTGCTGATATGCCCACCAAAGTCCATGAATTCTATCGGTCTGCATTGTTGGACCCTAGCGCTCCCTGTAGACCTTGATGGAGAGAATAACCTCCAGATACCCGTGCTGATCAGAAGCCTGCCTGACAGAAACGCTACTTAGGAAGATCATCTCAGAGGGAAGGACTATCTCCCCTCTTCCCTGATGTTCTCTAATGTCTATCACCGACCATGTTAGAACACCAGGAGGCTCCACACTTGGACCATCACCTTAGCTTCTCCCAGAATCACCTTTGCTCACATGTGCTTTTATGCCCTGATTTCAAGAACTAAGCCATGGAAAACACTCCTTTTTATCATACAGTTACAAAGCTGTTGTCAAGGACACTGTCCATTATGCCACTCATTGTCTCACATAAAAAGAAGTTCCTTCCATAAGAAACTATAGAATATTTTTAAAGGAACATTTCCTTTTCTGCCCTGAGAAAACAGTATGTTGCTTCTTTTCTGCTGAGAAATGTGCTTACTGATGCCAAGAAACTCAGAATCAAATCTGATGCTCAGCCGCAACAACTAGAGTAACTTTTATGATTAGCGTATCTGAATTGTGTTCCATCCTTGGTTCGGATTTTTCTTTCTCTTTTAGTAATATATGTATCTTTTGTTGTATATATATATATCCTTTATTATAAATAATATATAGAAATATATGCATGTATACTCTGCACACATACTTTATTTTAGATGGAGTCAGATACTTTTTTGGAGATGCAATTTCCTGCCCAGTAGAAGTGGCCGGATGATGATAATGTTTAAGACTCATTAGTTTACTCAAAGAGTTCATCTTCAAATAACCTTTTTTAGCATTTGTCTCTCTGGGACATCTCACAAATCTAATAAATTTGGGTTATAGCCTTAGACCCTCTGTGATCCTTTGAAAAGTTATTTGACCTCAAGCCTCAGTATAAAACCACTGCCCCATTTACTGAATAAAGTGCTACAGCGATCAAATAAAATCACGATTCCCTTTGAACTGAGGCTTTTTTGAAAAGGTAAAAGAGTGGCTCAACAATTCTCAATGTACAGATCAGTGTTGCTTGATGAGGAAAATGCATCTGGGGGGGAGTGAAGAAGAAGAAGAAAGTATATTAAGCACTTTGCTTGGTATTTTCTGGTTGCTCTTCCAGCTCCCTTCTCCTCCACCCAGCCCTACATCCTAGGACGCTGACCCCTTTAGACTGCATCAGTTGGCCTCTTTTGCCCTCTTGGCTGCAGCTAATAGGAAACACTGGCAGAAGGTTGGAGGACGGAAGAGAGGTTGGGGGTTTTTCTCTCCTAAGGATCACAGGTTGGGTGGCAGCATCCTTCTACTGAAGGCCACAGCTCCTGTGAGGGGGCCTCTCCTACAGCCAGCTACTGAGAGAGCTGTGGCTACATTTCTCTCCAGCTGTTTGTAACCACTCCCTATGTAATGGCTACCTTTGCTGGTAACCTGGGAATGCCTCACCATCCCTCTCCGTTCTCTTTAGTCCTGCCCACATCTTTGTAAATAGTTGCTTCAATAAACCCTCCTAATTACCCTGATTAAGGGTGCCATCTGTTTCAGTTCGGGATCTGTTTGTGTCCCCTCAGAGGCACAATCCGCACAAAATCTCCTTGAGGTAGATAGGATTGTTCATTTTATAGATGAGAAAAAGATATGGTTAAATAAATTTCCCAAGGTCATGTAAATTGTAAGTTGTAGAGCTCGGTATCAAACCCATATCTCTGTCTTATGCCCTTTCTATCCATCTTTTGTTCTCATAGGTGGGTAAAGTGTTTTTGATGCTATATTAGAATCTCCAGCATAATGCTTAATGGTAGTGGTGGTCAAGGCATCTTGTTCTTGACCTTAAAGGGAGGACTTCCAATGTTTCACAATTAAGAATGATGCTTGCTGGGCTTCGCTGGTGGCACAGGGGTTAAGAATCCTGCCAATGCAGGCGACATGGGTTCAAACCCTGGTCAGGGAAGATCCCACATGCTGCAGAGCAATGAAGCCCGTGCACCACAACTACTGAGCCTGTGCTCTAGAGCCTGCAAGCCAAAACTACTGAAGCCCATGCACCTAGAGCCCATGCTCTGCAACGAGAAGCCACTGCTATGAGAAGCCCACGCACTGCAACGAAGAGTAGCTCCAGCTCGCCGCAACTAGAGAAAGCCTGCGCACAGCAACGAAGACCCAACGCAGCCAAAAATAATAAATAAATTAAAAAAAAAAAGTTGAAAAGAAACCAGCAATTGTTGGGAGTCAAAATGTGTATGATGGGCTTCCCTGGTGGTGCAGTGGTTGAGAGTCCGCCTGCCGATGTAGGGGACATGGGTTCGTGCCCCGGTCCGGGAAGATCCCATATGCCACGGAGCGGCTAGGCCCGTGAACCATGGCCGCTGAGCCTGCGCGTCCGGAGCCTGTGCTCCGCAACAGGAGATGCCACAACAGTGAGAGGCCCACGTACCGCAAAAAAAAACCCCATATATGACTATTAAAAAAATAATAAAAAAGAATGATGCTTACCATTTTTTTTAGTGGATACCCTATAATGAGTCAAGGAAGTTGTCCTGTATTACAAATTTTCTGAATTTTAAACTTTTCTTAAATCACTGAATACTTTCTTTTCCTGTGGCTATAAGAATGAATGTTGGATGTTCGTTACAGCACTATTTACAATAGCCAGGACATGGAAGCAACCTAAGTGTCCACTGACAGATGAATGGATGAAGAAGATGTGGCACATATATACAATGGAATATTACTCAGCCATAAAAAGAAATGAAATTGAACTATTTGTAGTGAGGTGGATGGACCTAGAGACTGTCATACAGAGTGAAGTAAGTCAGAAAGAGAAAAACAAATACCATATGCTAACACATACATATGGAATCTAAGAAAAAACTGTTCTGATGAACCTAGGGGCAGGACAGGAATAAAGACGCAGACATAGAAAATGGACTTGAGGACACGGGGAGGGGGAAAGGTAAGCTGGGACGAAGTGAGAGAGTGGCATGGACATATATACACTACCAAATGTAAAATAGATAGCTAGTGGGAAGCAGCTGCATAGCATAGGGAGAGCAGCTCTGTGCTTTGTGACCATCTAGAGGGGTGGGATAGGGAGGGTAGGAGGGAGATGAAAGAAGGAGGGGATATTGGGATATATGTATGCATATAGCTGATTCACTTTGTTATACAGCAGAAACTAAGACACCATTGTAAAGCAATTATACTCCAATAAAGATGTTAGAAAAAAAAAAAGAATGAATGTTGGCTTTTCAACTTTAACGTGATATATGATGTGCTTAGTTCTAGGCAGATAGAAATAATCAAGGATCTTGGTGGTGGAAGATACGTGAAGAGAGGAAGCTGAAATTTCCATCTCAATATCCACTGAACTTGGAAACTTCCCCTAATTACCTCCCAAAAGTTCTTTCCATGTTCTGCAGCTCAGAGAGTTGCAGAGTTCCTCACTGGCCTGGGATGAACCAGTATTCTGTAGGGCCTCCTCCTGGTGTCGTATAACATACCTACAAAGAACCTGTCTAATCTCTCTTCCTCTGGATAGCCCTTAGCACACAGGCAGAGGACCTGTTTTAGGTATTTTTGTCATCCCATCTGTTCCTTTCTGAACACCCACCAAGTGTTCTATACCCTTGCTTTAAATGTGGTGTCCAGAGCTAAAATCAGTACCGCAGGCCTGAATCAAATACTGCTAAATGGAGGACACACCCTTCATTGCTCTAGACATTTTATCTTTTACAGCCTGAGATTCCATTAGCTTTTTCACAGTATTGGCGCCCAATGACCTTGCCATTTAACTAAATCCCTTGTGCCTTTCCTCCATACAGCTCCTGACTTGTGGCTTGTTTGTGTGGTTGGGTGTTGAGAACAAAGGTCAGGTCCTTATTGTTTAAAAATTGTTGAATTTCATACTATTAGGTCCAACCTGTCAAAATCTTTTGGATCCATATTCTGTGACCCAGCTATATGGTACCTCACACAGCTTTGTGTCCTGATACTTAGTCAAAATCATAGAGACAAAGAATAGAATGGTGGTTCCCAGGGGCTGGGAGGGAGGGGGAATGGGCAGTTATTAAAAGAAAAAGAACTCAGGAGGAAGAGTAGTCTCTGGGACAGAAACAGGACAGATTCAGTGGTGAGGGAATAACAAAAGTGTGAAAATAAAGATTTGAGACGGACAGGAAGGGATCTGAAGCTGTTATTGGATGAGCATGACTCCGGCAGAGAGGCTGGCCTGGGTCCACCGAGGGTGGAGGTGTATTTCGAACTTGAGCAAAGAGGAGGAAGTTTGGAGCCACTTCTGGAAGGGAGGCATGAAGGACCAATGAGAACGGATGAAGGAGGTACCCAGTGGCAATGAGTGCTCAACAGAGGTTAGTTGTGGGGTCTTTCTCCAGCTATGCTCGGCTACCTAGGAACAGAGGTCGGGCAAGCACACGGTGTTGGTGGTGATCCTGGACGCAGGGTTCCCAAGGTGGGGGAAGCAGCTTGGGGTGCTTACAAAGTCTGAGCAGGGCAGAGAAAGACACCCTCTCTGTCTATAGTTATGTTTGGGAGGAGGGTCTCTGAATGTAGCTTTGCTTTTGGGGACCAAATTGTGAGGGGGCAAGGAGACCTGTGAATTGTAGTTTGCTGTAAGACCTGAGCCTGCCCCAGGTCCCACAGCCTGTAACTGAGCCCCTAGGGCTGTTTTGTCCCTAGGAAGCCCCCATAGGAACACCTGTAATATAAGAGGGGTGAGGAAAAGCCTTACATGTTGACTGGTTTGGGGTCAAAGACATCTGCAATGCTAGTTTTCAGGGCAAGTCTAGAGGGTCTTCAAGATATTTTTACAGTGTCCTATTGACAGTGAGATATTCTGGTTTGTATTCAGCCTTCATAGCAGGCTTGGACACAGCTAGAATTTACCAACTTATTTTAACTAGACTTTAATTGTCACAGAAGCTGCTACGCAGTAATGATTTCAAACCACATGCCCCACTTCTCCTGCAGAACCTTCAGCTAGAAACCTCCCTGCTATTCTCGGGCATAGCTTCGCTCTTTATTATCAGGGATGACATCGAGGGGGCCGGTTTTGGGAGCCCAGTAAATTTTATCAGCATTCAGAAAGGAGGAAAAAGATGGACTTTAACACACTGAAAGATGTTAAAAATTACAGTTCCCCACATTGCATGACAAAGAGGCTTCAGTTCCAAATTTACTGCCCCCAGGAGTGGTTTTGCTTGAGTAAGAACAGCCCACCTGGCAGTTACTCTGACATCACACTAATTCAAGGGAGTTGGAAACTCCTTCCCCTGGCAGAATTTTAGGAAGGCAGGCCACGCAGCTAAACGGGCTCAAAATTGCTCAAGGAAGTGGGGGGCGCTGAGTTTTAATTCTGGACTTTCCATGTGACTCAACATTTTAGTAACTGCGAGCTTCTTGACACACATTGATTCTTTTTGTACCCCCAGAGTCTGGAATGCATGTGTGCTTCATGGATTTAATACACAACGAATCACCATTGTAACAGAAATTGGGTGGGCACATGGTGGCACAAAATATTCACATTTCATCGCATCACCTCTTAGTTTCTGCCTTATAAGGGAAAGGAAAACTACCATGATGGTTGGAATAGTGTCAAATAAGAGCCTGCATTCTGGAAACAGACTGTTGAGAGGGAATCCCTGCTCCACTGCTGACTAGTCGAACAGCCCTGCTGAGCTATAGTGTCCTTGTCTGTAAAATGGAACAATATACTTAACCCTATTTCATAGGTGATTGTGAGGAAGAAATGAGATAATACAGGCAAAGCCCCTGGCATACGGCAAAATCACAGGGATGCAAGGGAGTTGGGAGTCTCTTAGCCATTACCACGATTACCTTTTTCTCTAATCCTCCTGAAGATTCACTTCTCAGTGCTTGCTTCCACCCTGAGGTTTTCCTAAGTACACCAAACACGCAGGGTATCCCTGCTCAGAGAGAAGCCATGAGGATCAGTTAGCTCACAGAAGCCAGCACAGCGCCCAGGTCATAGTACCTCCTCAATACGTGCTTACTAGGAGGGTGAGTGCTGAAAGATATCTGCTCTCAACCTCTGGGAATTACAAAACATACATATTAGCCTTACTAAGCAAGAGATTTAAAGATTCTCATGCATACAATAGAATCATTGGATCATTAGGCTTTGAAAATACAATAACTCACTGAAATTAATGAATTGTCTGGAGGCCAGTAGTTCTCAAATTTTACTACCTAAGAGTGTCCTAGTAACTAAAAAATTCCCAAAGAACCACAATCGGTAGATCTGGGCAGAATGCAGGCTACAGCATTTTAAACCAATCCCCCAGATACTTCTGATGCAACATTTTAGGGCAGCCTCAAGGCCTCCACTGAGAAACCCTAGGGGTTACTTAAAGATGTGATGCGCGCTGATGTTCTTTTACTCTTAGGTTTCCTTCTTTGTTCAATGGATGAAAGAGTAATAGGACTGAAATCACCTTCAGTCATAGACTGGGCTGGGAAAATCTCGGCCCAAGCAAGTTCTGGGATTGTACAAGCACGAGCATGCTTAAAGGATTTGCCACAATGCTCTAGAGTTATTTGGACATCCTCTATGCGTGGAAAACATCCAGAAGGGCTATTCTTTCGATTGTTAAGCTAGGAGCCTATCTGTTTCTCAGTGTGACATTTCAGGAGGGCTGTATTTTCTCTTTCAGGATTAAAGGAAGAAATACTCTGCAATGCCTTATAAATGATTCAAAATCCAAGAGGGCTTAATGTGAACCACAAGACTATGACCTGCAATCACACTCCAAGTCCAAGAAGAATGTGTCTAGATCACCAATAAATGTATATTACTAGGAAATAAATGCTAGGCCCATCAGTCTGCAGGGGAGAAGTGACTGTGTATTTCTGTGATTTTTCTGAGGAATTAAACTTCCCCAGAGTCTGGACTCTACCTTTAACACCTCCAGTTGAGGTCACCAGTCTGTTCTACCACAACATGGTGCTATGTGGCTTCACTCTCCCTTCCCCACTAATCTGTTGTTGTAAATGTTGCCTTGAAAGGGTCTTAAGATTCAATTATTAATCAGAACTAATTTAACAGGCTGTTGATGCCAGGAATGAAATTTTTTCAATTTGCAAAGCTGGGATTAGCTGATCAAGGAGAATGGTATGATTTCACAGGATAAACATTAAGCTTCCCACGCCAGCCTAAAGAGCTTACTGGGATTCGCAGGAGGGCAGAGAAAGGTGTGTTTGGGTGGATACATTACTGTTCCATGGAGAGTAATTATGAGGGATTTGCAAACCATAGAAGGCCTCAGTTTAGACAAACTTTTCTTAACCAGAAAGGGTCACAATGCTATACTCTCTTTTAAAAATCTCATTTAAAAGGCAGCCCCACAAATTTTACTTTGACAAATGGTGCTCCAGAAATATTTTCTGCACTGAAATCTGCTTTATTTCCTTTTTTCATACTAAAGTGATGAGAACTTACAACCTTCTTAATTATCTTTGGAGGCACCAGACTTCAGACAGGAGGCTGATAAATGACCTAAATCATTTGCAATATACTGGAAATACAATCTGTGTTGAGTGTGAGAAGCTATGTTCTTGAAGACGTTTTCTCATAAATTAATGAACTGACCTCACCCAGGAACTCTCACACTGCCCTGTGCGTATCTGAGGTCACCGAGAAATGTGATGGGTGCTCATCTAAATGCAAGAATCTTTTATCTTTTTTTCATTCAAGACTCTCTCTTTTATTTTCTTTTTCATTCTTAGGTTTCCTCCTTTTTTTCTCCTGTAGATGAATGGATACTAAGGTTGAAATTACCTTTAATCATAAATTGGGACCTTTTCCCCCCACAGGATTAGAATTTCCTCTGTAACACTGTGTAAGTTTGAACTTGATCATCTCCAAGTCAGCAAGGATTATGAGCTGCACCATTTGCAGGCTCAGTGTTAAATGAAAATCGTTCATAAAGCAGGCTTTTCCCTTCTTTCATGTGGTCTCTCTCTCTAGCCTTGTCATGATGCTTGTTTGTTTTCATTCTTTTTTCTTTTTTCTTACTGTAGTAACATACATATAAAACTCGCCACTTAGACTTTTTTTACATTTACACATTACATGTACACCTTAAGCGTACAGTTCAGTGGTATTAAATACACACTCCCATTGTTGTGCAACTACCACCAGTTATGGTGTTTCTTATTTCCTATTTAATGTCATTCTAAGTAAATAAAAATTTAAATGGTTAGCATGAATTTACCATGCATTTTTACATCATGCAATGCCAGTTTTAAGTGCAAATGTTAAGAGCATTTAACTCGTTTGTGCAATCATTGAAATCACACAAATGTATTTTGCCCCCGGAGGATGCCTTGAGCTGGCCAGAAAAAACAAACACAGACAGATTCAGGAAGACTGGGAAGAAGAGAGTGTCCCCCAGGCACAGAGTGGGCTCGAGAGAGTGGCTGGGGGTGCGCCTCTGGCTCAGGGATACTTCAGAGCCTCACAGGCGCCCAGGAGCCCTGCCCTCTGTGCCCTCTCAGGTCTGACGGCTGTTGGTATTCCCCCTTCCACCGGCTGATGGACCGACACATTGTTCCCTGGCTTGGGGCAGGCCTTGGGGGATCTCCCCTTCCCATGAGGAGATATATGGGTGGTATCCCCAGCCCACGGCAGATGGGTGACCCCAGGTACTGCAACCTCTGTACTAGGTAAATGGATCAGGGGTGGGCAAGAGGTTCTTCCCTCCTTGAGTTGCGACCTCCTACCTGCTGCCCACCAGACACGTTGCAGACCTGCTAGTCCTGGGTGGGAAGGCCACTGCTGTGCCCGGCCCCAAGATGCAGCAGGACAGGTGCACCCAGACATGACCTTCCCCACCTGCACCCGGGCCCTTCCTGGGGCACAAGGAGGGGAGGCTGAGCAGGGCCCAGGTTCCAGGGCGCAGACAACTGGGCTGAGAACCCATCCCCAGGGAGCTGGGGACAGGGCGGGGTAGGGAGGGGAAAGGGGGAGGGGGAGGCAGCAGGATGCAGGGCACCGTGACCAGTCTCCAAGCCTCCCCACACCCTACATGCTCCAATGTGCCATCGCCCCGTAAGACGTCACTGACAAAACACAGTTTCAAGACCGGGGCTGCAGAGCATTAACCCCCAAGCACGGGGCCCTTCTGAGCTTGGGACCCTGTGGACTACACTGGTCGTGCACTCATGGTGCCCTGGGTGCAGGAACAAAGAACAAGGAAGCAAGAGGAAAATCAGTGCTGCCCACCAGCAAGGCTGGCCCCACCCATTCCCAACTCCCAAAGGGAGTCCTTCCTGACCCAGGAACATCCCTGGGAAGAGGGGATTTATGCTCTGGACAAAAGCCGTCTCCTCCCTTTACTACTGCCCTATTTTCAACATGGCCCTATTTTCTTCCTCCTCTTCTCTTTCCTGCTGACTCAGGAATTTAAGCCTGATGCTTTGACCCGACCCCCAGTGCTGTGGACAGTGTGGGCTGCACTTCTTCTGGACACAGAGTTTAAAATTCGACACTGTGGCTTCTTTTTGGATTTTCCTTTGCTGCTCTTCCCTTCCTTGCGTCTCCCGCTGTCTGAGCGAGGGGAGATGTGAGATCTGTCTTTTAATTATGCTTTCCAGTAAATGAAGGTGACATTCCCTGCCCGGCAGGATGCTTGTAGCCTCCGCAGTTAGCGCTGGTGAGGCTCTTGGAGTTCACGGGGTGGGGTGGGGGCTGCTTTTCAGGACTGTGGGAGGCCCGGCGAGATGAGAGGAGAGGGGAGGAAAAGCTGGAGAAATTCACAGAAGCAGAGGAAAACATGGGAAAGGGAGCGTGGGAAAATGGGTGAGGGGCAGAAGATGGAAGGAAGGTGGCAACGAACAAAGGGAGGAAGGGAGGAAAGAAAGGGGCCAGCATTTTGCCTGCTCTACCCACATGATTTTAAAGACTAGAGTCTTGACCTGGTAAAGCTGCTGCCCCCAAGCAGACAATACCCGTGCACACAGGCGCCTGGATGAGGACTGAGAACCCTAGGTCGCGACAAGGAGTGCCAGCACCATGTCTGCTCTGCTCCCATCAGATCCTTGAAAAACGTGACTCTGCTTACGTGTCTTCCCAGAGCACAGCCCAAGGAATTAGTACCCCATGAAGGTGTAGTGCTCGGGAGAGAACTGAGAGAGGTGTTCAAATGGGAATGTTACATGGGACAGAAGAAGAAAGAGGGCAAATCCCCCCTGGAGCTCCCAGTAGGGCCCAGAGCTGTGTTGAGAAGAGCTGGGACTTTTCATTCACAAGAATCTTCACAAAAAGTGAGCCCTGTTTTTCCAGGGTGATCAATGCAGAGGCTGTATAAGCCAAGTGTACTCATAACCTCAAGTCTTGAAAACCCCTTCCTCCTAGCAGTATTATAATAAACCAACGTCTTGGGTCTTGTTGAGAAAGTACCACTAAATCTCGAATTTGTTCGAGAAGGGAGAATAAAGGGCAACTTTCTATCTGACGGACACACAGCCCAAAGATGACACACAGCTTCTCAGTCGAGCCTGACATACCACCCAGAGATCCAGACTCAAAGAAGCTACAGGTCTCCTGTTCTTTCTGTTCTCTCAGGAATTATTATCTCTTTCCAGAGGAAGATTTCACTTTTGGATTGTGATATGGGTTCTACTGAGGTTTTCCTCACAGCAGCAGCAAAACCTCATTTGCCGAGGGAAAATATGACCTGCTTCAAAGATCTGGAGTATCTGATATGTTTACTGACGTCTCTCTCGTGATCAGTGAGATATAAGAACAATATTTATTGCTAATTCAAGAGAGGAAGCAAAACTGTTGTGGTGAAGATGGCCCTGTTCTTTTTTTTTTTTTGCGGTACGCGGGACTCTCGCTGTTGCGGCCTCTCCCGTTGCGGAGTACAGGCTCCGGACGCGCAGGCTCAGCAGCCATGGCTCACGGGCCCAGCCGCTCCGCGGCATGTGGGATCTTCCTGGAACCGGGGCACGAACCCGTGTCCCCTGCATAGGCAGGCGGACTCTCAACCACTGCGCCACCAGCGAAGCCCAGCCCTGTTCTTTTAAAAAAAGACTTTTTCAAAACAGTGGTCTGTGGATCTCTTGCATCAGAATTACATGGAATGATGATTTAAGAATCAGATTTCTGCATCCTCACTGCAGAACTACTAAATCTCTGTGGGTAAGGGGTCAGCACCCACATTTAAATAAGCTAAGAGTTTGTCATCACGTACATACTGACATCTCTGAATTAATGCTTGGAGCAGGGGGCCTCAAACTAGGGCGAGCCTCACCGTTGTCTGGAAGCCTGAGAAACACAGGTGGCTGGGTCCCACTTGCAGAATTTCTGATTCAGTAGGTCTGGGGCGGGGCCTGAGCATCTGCGTTTCTAACAAGTTCCTGAGTGATGCTGAGGCTGCTGGTCTGGGGACCACACCTTGAACACCACTGGGTTAGAACAATGAAAACAATCCAGCCTTGTGTCAGTCAGGTGTACCCTACTTAACTGTTCTCGGGAAGCCCCAACGATCAGAGTGTGGGTGGTGGTGGCAGTGGTGGGCTGGTGTTCTGTCCCTCCGGGAGATGAACGTCTGGGGAAGCAGTGCAGAGCCACCTGGCCTTCAAGCCAGGCCAGTCTACACAGGACTCCTGGGGGCAAATGTGGGTTGGTACACGCGCGTCTGTCAGATAACCAGGCTTCTGGTGGCTGGCTCTTCAGACTCGAGGGAGCTCAGTTTGGTTTCGGGTAACAATGGGGTTACAGGTATATCTTAGGGCAAGTCAGGAAGGATCCAGCAGATCCCAGAACTAAGCTGGTATAACAGGAGGTAGAGTCCTCCTCACCATGACTAACTGGCCAGCTGGGCATGTTCCCATGGCGACAGACCACTAGGCCTCCAGGCTGATATTTCAGGGGCCTCAGGCCTCTGATACACCCTTTCCTCCATCTAGAAAGTATTTCAGGCTGAGGCCTCCTCAGACCACCTAGGACATGCTTGGCTGTGTTTTGGGGCAGCCCACAGTGTCTGACTTCCTCCCCTCCTGCCTCAGACGCCTGTAGTGACCAGTATGGCCACTAGAGGTCTCAGCAGGACAATTATTACCCTAGGAAGGGGCCAGGAAGGACCTGGGAGAAGCCAGAAAAGCGCGTCTTCCCACGACCCCAGGGATCTCCGGCAAAGGGAAAAGTAAGGTGAGGGGCTCATGACCTCTGCCTGCCTGTCCAGCATCCTCAGCATGACAACTGGTCTTGTGTGGCTGCCCAAGGATGTCATTTTCCTCTTCATACGGCACAACAGTCACCATGGGAGAAGGAATGGTAACACCAGGGCAATGATGGTTGCCAAGAAGGGGCCTTAATTTCCAACAGCTGCTCCCTCCCAATGACATGGTCGATTGGCATTGTTCAATTTTATGTTAAGTGCCACGCAAATGCAGCTTTAAGAGTCCTCTAGAACAACCCCTCCAGCCAGATTTGCTGCTGCCTGCAAAGCCCTTATTCCACCAAAATCCTGAAGCTGAGATTCTGTCCCAGTAATATTTTCCAAGGTCGCAGCTCTTTGCAGCTCTCCATTTTGTCCAGCAGCGTTAGAACCTAAGACACACACAGGGAGCTTATCCACCTCTGTATTCATTCCCCCTCCCTGTCCTGCTCTTCCCACCAGATCCAGGCGAGACGGCTGCAGACCTGATGGGCTATCTTGGAAAAAGTTGCATGTTAAGCCAAACTTGATCTGTGGACAACAAAAGGGGCCAAATGTTAAATTAGTGATGATTCTTTGCTTTATAAAAAAGATTGATTATGAACATGCCATGGATTTACCATGGAAAAAGAAAGCTCTGTTAAAATGACATTGCACCTTTGGTTAATCTCTGTATTTCTATAATTTTACGTAAACAAGGAGTGCATCTCAAAACTCTGCTGCAAACTAGCACGTGTGGGTCTCTACTCTTGCCTTAATTGGCTTTCAAATTATTCTCGGACTGCCTCACTGACTTCCCTGGCCCTGTTAGCTCAGTGAGCAATGCATCGAAAGGAGAAAATGTGACTTAGCTCACCTACTGAGTCTCCCTAAGCTCCAGAGCTCTAATCAGTGATATCTTGGAAAGGAGAGAAGTGGATATCAGCCAGATAACCTCAGACTGCAGAAATCAGCTTATCTGAGATGATCACACCTGGAGTCGGCCATGTCCACCTCCGTGTGGCAGGTCCGTGTAAGGGGGGCAGGCTACTTGTCTCTCACCTGCACCTTTCCCTCCTGCCCTTGTCCTTCCTCAGTTAATAACAGAGACTCACAGAGCTCTTGCTCCTGTAGGCTGTCCCCATTTACACAGCCTGACTAACTTTTTCCATAATCCTATGGTTAGAAATGAATACTGCTGGGAGGAAGCTGCATGAAAACAGCCCGAGGTTAGGAGCAAACTGAGCGTCATGTGCTTTTTGAAATTAGCTGTTGTCAAAGTCGTTTTACAGATGAGGAGCCCAAGGTCCAGAAGGGCAGAGTAACTTTCCCAAGTTCATGCAGATATGTAGTGGCAGAGCCAGGAATGGGAACCGGGGTCCCTTCTTGGGAGGGAGACTCCTTCACTTTCATTCACTTCCTGGTTGTGTACATGGTTCTCTCCCAGACAAAGATGAGCTGGGGCAGCACAACGGTAAGATGCTTTGATGGAAAGAGAACTGAGTTATAATCCAGGCTCTGCCCCATTTGGGCAAGTTACTTTCCCCCTGGAGGCCTCAGTCATCTGTGAATTAAGGGGTTTGGAGTGAAGAATCCATCTCTAAGGACCCGTAAGCTCCAGCATCCTGTGTATGTCTAAACGACAGGCTCGAGTCCCAACACTGCAGGGGACTAAGTGCTCCGTCACATCTCATGAGAGAGCCCCTGCACTTTTAAATTCTTGTCATCTCTGACAACTAACTTGGAAAGTTTCCTCCTCACTCCCTTTCGACATGCACTGGAAACTTCTGGGAGACGGAGGACAAGAGGAAGTTCCAACCCTGAAATCACGGTCAGGTGGGGAAAGCTGTACAGTAAGACAGGATACTTTTTGTCAGGCACAAATTCCTCCTCCCCAATTTGTTACTCTGTAAATCTAGTTTATCACATATTGAATTTGTGTGTGTGTGTATGTATGGGTGTGTACAATGAAGGGTCAATATAACCCATATTTGGCTTAGGAACCATTATCCTTTCTCATTGATAATCACAGGTTTGTTCAATATATGTATATGTGTCCATCATATACACAGGTACAGAGAAAACAATAAACAAATGAGAAGATGACCACTTTTCTCCATGGCTCATTTTAGCCCTGTTGCATGGTATTTATTCTCACAGAGCATTCACTCTGCAAAGGCTCACAGAGCAATAATCCGTTTAGGCTGGTGGTCCCAGAAGAACACTGCACAGCAAAGATGTAATGGGTGCCACAGCCTGCATGAGGGGCCGACACACGTTTCTGCTCTGTGGAGTAGAACGTTGCTGTGAGAACGTGGATACTAGCCCGGAATCCTAAAATCTGACAACATGAGGGCTCACTGTCAGAGAACAATAACAAAACGCATTCCCCGGGTGTCCCCAGCTCCTTCCTGGGGAGGTGTCAGGCAGACAGCGGCAAGTTCTCTAGGGATTGTGGGAAAGAGAAATACAAATACAAAATCAGGAACAAAGACATAAGCTCTACGGCTTAAGAGCGACGGTTCATGCGGCCCCAGGGGCAAGCGGCGAAAGCGGGAATCAGAACAGCAGAGGAAACATGCGGGGATGGTAGGCAGAAGCGCACAAAACACAGTCGGGCCCAGAGGAGCCATGCTCACACTTACATGGCGTGGTCTCACACTACCTTAGTGTGCTTTAAGCATTTCCATCATCTGAGAGTTTAGGAGGGAAAAACAGAATAGTTAAAGGTACAATAAGTTAAGAGCTTGCACTTTATTTTTAAAGGTTAATAATAACGGTGTCATTCCTGGCCATCCGATTCCTAGTGTGAAGAGCAATACGTGTGACAATTCATAGTGCTGAGAAGCATAATTCTGAGAGCCAGACTCTGGTTTCATATCTTGGTTCTGCCACTTGTAGCTGTGTGACTCTGTGTAAGTGTCTTACCTTTCTATGCCTCAGTTTCCTCATCTGTAAAATGGGCCTAATAGTACCACTTACCTCATAAGACTGTGGTGAGGGTGGAATAAATTAATACATGTAAAATACTTGAACAGTCCTATTCAAGACTAAGCATCATCTAAGTATTGGTTATCACTGTTGTTATTTTGATCTTTAGCTTCCTCAGGCAATACCACCCAGAGTATATGATCAAAAGTTTACAGAAAGCTAAGGACTTGGTGAGAAATTTAGATGCTCAATAAGAAAAACAACTGAAGAAATCAAACATTCAGGAGAAAAACAGACAAAGTTAGAAATGCACGGGTTGAGCAATAGTTTCTGTGTTGTTATAATTCTCTGAGGGTGTCATTTCAAATTCCAAAGCAATTCAGAGTAGCTTTTTAAGAAAGATAAATAAAAATCAACGGCACACACACAGATCGATCAGAACCCTGAGGCCTGGTTCACACTGGACAATTCCAGGCTGTGTACACATCATCAGGTGTTAACCTTTGGACTCGTGGCATCTAACGTGTTCTAACTTGCTTCTGCCCAGTGCCTCACACAGTAAGCGGATTGCTAAAAGGTGCCAGCACAAGGATTCTGGGTCATGAGTACCAAGTCATACAGAAGAACAGACTCCTCTATTCTTTCCCAGAGCCATTCTGTCAGCTTTGGCTTCACTTGGCAGGATATGGTGGTCAAGGAAAATATGGGACCTTAGCCTGAAAGGAACCTGCAAGCAAAGTGCTCTGAGGATAACCTGGGCTGAGTCTGCCTTTGTTGATTACACTCTGAGTCCCTGGGTGGCCAGGACCAGTGCCCTGCTAGTGCTTTACTTGCCCCCAGAGGGAACCCCTCCCCCATTTCCATCTCCTACTGGTGCATCTGCACACGGAGGCAGGTCTTATTTAAAAACATGTGGCAGATGGCCAAGAGGCACATGAAAAGATGCTCAACATCGCTAATTACTGGAGAAATGCAAATCAAAAGTACAATGAGGTATCACCTCACACCGGTCAGAATGGCCATCATTAAAAAGTCTACAAACAAACGCTGGAGAGGGTGTGGAGAACAGGGAACCCTCTTGCACTGTTGGTGGGAGTGTAAATTGATACAACCACTATGGAGAACAGTATGGAGGTGCCTTAAAAAACTAAAAATAGAGCTACCATACGACCCAGCAATCCCACTACTGGGCATATACCCTGAGAAAACCATAATTCAAAAAGAGTCATGTACCACAATGTTCACAGCAGCGCTGTTCACAATAGCCAAGACATGGAAGCAACCGAAATGTTCACTGACAGATGAGTGGATAAAGAAGATGTAGTAAATATATACAATGGAATATTACTCAGCAATTATAAAGAATGAAATAATGCCATTTGCAGCA
This sequence comes from Delphinapterus leucas, assembly GCF_059928025.1. NCBI lineage: Eukaryota > Metazoa > Chordata > Mammalia > Artiodactyla > Monodontidae > Delphinapterus > Delphinapterus leucas. Next base: position 87,492,664 of record NC_143137.1, on the reverse strand, counting down.
ACATGGAGGGACCTGGAGATTATCATACTGAGTGAAGTAAGTCAGACAGAGAAAATATCTTATGATATCGCTCAAATATCTTATGATATCGCTTATATGCAGAATCTAAAAAAAATGATACAAATGAACTTATTTACAAAACAGAAATAGACTCACAGATTTAGAGAAAGAACTCACGGTTACCAGTGGGGAAGGCTGGCGGGGAGGGAGAGACTGGGAGTTTGGGATTGACATGTACACATTGCTTGCTTGCTTGCTTGATTTATTTATTTATTTATTTATTTAATTTATTTATTTTTGCGGTACGCGGGCCTCTCACTGTTGTGGCCTCTCCCGTCGCGGAGCACAGGCTCCGGACGCGCAGGCTCAGCGGCCATGACTCACGGGCCCAGCCGCTCCGCGGCATGTGGGATCTTCCCGGACCGGGGCACGAACCCGCATCCCCTGCATCGGCAGGCGGACTCTCAACCACTGCGCCACCAGGGAAGCCCACACATTGCTATATTTAAAAGAGCTAACCAACAAGGACTTACTGTATAGCACAGAGAACTCTACTCAGTATTCTGTAATAACCTAAATGGGAAAATAACTTGAAAAAGAATAGATACATGTATATGTATAACTGAATCACTTTGCTGTGTACCTGAAACTAACACAATATTCTTTTTTTTTAACATCTTTATTGGAGTATAATTGCTTTACAATGGTGTGTTTTCTGCTTTATAACAAAGTGAATCAGCTATACATATACATATATCCCCATATCTCCTCCCTCTTGCATCTCCCTCCCACCCTCCCTATCCCACCCCTATAGGTGGTCACAAAGCACCGAGCTGATCTCCCTGTGCTATGTGGCTGCTTCCCACTAGCTAGCTATTTTACATTTGGTAGTGTGTAATGTCCATGCCACTCTCTCACTTCGTCCCAGCTTACCCTTCCCCCTCCCCGCGTCCTCAAGTCCATGTTCTACGTCTGCGTCTTTATTCCTGTCCTGCCCCTAGGCTCTTCAGAACTTTTTTTTTTTTTTTTTTTAGATTCCATATATATGTGTTAGCATATGGTATTTGTTTTTCTCTTTCTGACTTACTTCACTCTGTATGACAGACTCTAGGTCCACCCACCTCACTACAAATAACTCAATTTCATTTCTTTAATATTCCATTGTATATATGTGCCACATCTTCTTTATCCATTCATCTGTCGATGGACACTTACGTTGCTTCCGTATTCTGGCTATTGTAAATAGAGCTGCAATGAACATTGGAGTACATGACTCTTTTTGAATTATGGTTTTCTCAGGGTATATGCCCAGTAGTGGGATTGCTGGGTCATGTGGTAGTTCTATTTTTAGTTTTTTAAGGAACCTCCATACTGTTCTCCATTGTGGCTGTATCAATTTACATTCCCACCAACAGTATAACACAACATTCTTAATCAACTATACTGCAATATGAAATAAAAATTAAAATAAATAAAAACATGGGGCATTCCATGAAACCCAGATTAATGGGCTGTCCTGTTCTTCTGACCCAGGGATACCTGATTCCTTCCCCTCTGACACCTTGCATCTCCTGCTTCCCATTTCGCCCTCTCCTGACTTCTCTAGTCTGGTTGTTACCTGACTACGTCACTTCTTATTCATCACTGGTCTGAGAAAGTTTCCAGGGTGGAAGCTGTTGGACTCTCTGTCACTCTGAGTTCCCTCACACCCTTTCTCACTTCCTCAGAGGACTGTGTTGGCCCTCACTGGGATGTAAGCATTCGGATGAAGCAATGGGATCCTTTAAAGTTGGAATGTTGGGTGCTAAAAGCATCATTTCGAATGAAAAATGAAAAGCAACACTGGAAGTCTTCAGCTGGTCAAACACAGAAGGGAAGAGTGACAAGGAAGATGTCAGGGTCTGTTAGGAAGCCTGGCTTAGCCAACTTTTGCCAGAAAGGGTGAGTCATAGGCTGCCTGGGCAGGAAGCACGCTCACCCCTGGAGCACAGACCCCATGATGGTTCTCGGCTTCCACAGAAGTGCATTTTCCCACCAAGCAGTGTGTGTGTGTGTGTGTGTGTCCCCGACCACAGACTGCTGTGCTCTGACAAGGCCTCTGCTTTGAACAGAGTTTTAACCTGGCTGATATTCTTTTGTGTAGATGTAACTCCAGCTGCCAGTTGGGCTGTGGGCTCCTAAAGGCTGGGCCTGGGTTCTTCTTTCTCGGGCAGCCTCTCACCCCGTCAAGCACAGTAGCAGTAGGCTGTCTACGGCAGGAGCAGGTTAAGGCTGCTGGTGACTGCAGCTTCATTTGTCTGGCAGGGATGCTGGTGTTTTAAAGACACACTCTCAGATCTTTCCCAATCGCAGGTACTGCCTCAAGGATGGAGACTACAGTGCCTGGGCTCTGGAACACAGAGAGACACCTTGATCTGTCCAACACCTCTTTGAATGGATGTTATTTACGTCAACAGAATGTTGCTCTGGCAAAATTACAAACGGGAGAAAGAGGCAGAGGATACTTAGAAAAGCAAAGGAGTTTCCAACCAGAAAAAGTAGGTCTAATGATTTAATATTTGCAGCAGTGGAGACATTTAAACAGAATTATTAAGCAATTAGCCAAATTTTAACTAGAATGGGAACTACAAGATGATTTCAGAGGGAACCATTTCAAGTTAAGTCATTCTCTTGCCTTGGAGGGCTTTCATTCCATGCTGACCAGAAGGTCATTATTTTAACAGAAGAGACAGAGGCAGTCACATTTTCCTTGCTGATGGGACAAGCAATGCCACGTATCCTGGGGGATCAGTGATCCTATCAGGCCACAGGACCGCATCTGTAGAGCTGGGGCCCTTGCTGCAGTGAAGACAGCTGTGGTATCATCATCCTGCACGGGGTGAATTTTAGTGAAGAGTTCAATGGCAGTAGCTTCTAAGTTCTCCTCTAGGTCCCAGGACCCAATGCTCTCCCAAGGCAGGACAGACATTTCTAGGTGTAAGCTGTCAGGCTAAGTTTCAGTGGGCAGCTCATGCAGGAAAAAGGCCAAAAGAATGGGTTCTATTGCTAGATGAGGGGCTGATGCCTGAGTAATCTTAGAGTATTTTGATGCTCTATGCTGTGTCTTGGCTACAGAGGTCTCAAGGCAAACCTCTTCTGGGTCCCTCTGAACCCTAAGAATTATCCCACAGACTACAGGTATGATATTCCAACCACTGCTGAGGCAATGGGGCATACTCTATGTGCACCCTTCCATAAATGTGGGAGAGGACTCCTTAGAGAAAAGGAATAGCATTACTTCTACCAAAAGGCAGCAGTGGCTTGGTGGTTCCATGCACATGCATGGCCAGCGCACTTTTCTTTGCTACAGACACAGACAGGCCTTGTACCATCACTGCTCATATGGGACACCTTTGAAAGTGCAGAGCTCACGACATATGTGTCACTCTCAGAGTGGAATATCAACCAATAGGCTGAGAGTCCACTCATTAAGTAATTTTATTTATGTTACTCAAAACATAAAAACAGACATAGCTTTTGTGTTTCCATTTGATTTACTCACACTCGAGTGAACAGCTGTCTCATTCATTGGAAACTTTATAGAAACCAGCCCAAATGTCCCTCTGAGATTTCTTTTGTATCTGGGTGATTTGCACTGAATCCTGGGAGTCTGGGTTCTATAGTTTAATTTCCCACTTCCTAGGTGGTAGCAGATAATAGATGGAACGCTGAGCTTTACTCAGTGAGTAAAGTTGAGTGTTGACTGATTTTTTTTTTCCTTCAAATGCATCACCTCCTGACCCTTCAGTGGTCCGTGGTGGAGGGTAACAAAGAAAAGAACAGAAACGAAAGAGAGTCCTAGTGAAAACTACTTTCAATTGAGAGGCCTTTCAGAGAAGACATAGGAGATGGCGCTGCAATTTACTGTTATAGTCAAAGAAATCTAGGCTGGATGTGACCTTGGTAATTCATTATCCAGTCCCTCGCTTCATTTTACAGATGAGGAAACAAAAGCTCAGAGAGGACAAGTGAAAGCCAGTTGGAGAGTCAGGGTTAGAGGGAGACCGCCTGACTTGTGGTCCAGGACCACCCCACCTATCACACCACTTCCCATTTGCAATAGAAGGGCACAGTTTTCTAAGCAAGGACCTCCATTAGGGAATATAATAGGAACAGTATGCCCAACCTGCCCTCTGAGTTTGGAAAGGTTTAATCTTTTCATGAGCAAGCTAAAGGCAAAGTTGGAAAACTGCTTCAACTCTTCCAACAAGATACAAATCAAGGGGTGTGTGTGGTCTGCCTCTAGGTCACTGATCTCCAAATCTGAAGAAACTATGGACCCCTTTAAAGGAAAATAATCCTCTATAAGACCTATGGTAAATTTTCTTAACCAGCATTTGAGAAACATTTACTTAAGACAGCTGAAGTCTCATTCTTTGAACATGATTTTCAACTGAGAAGTCTCACTGAAGAAAAGACAAGTTTTCTGTTTATAATCGGTAAAAATGAAAGCACAAAACCTAAATGTCCTTACTAAGCCCAAAGAACCCCATCTCCCCGCAAGCATATGTGCCTGAAATCTGATTTGAGAAATACTGTCCTAGCTCAGAATTCATTACTGCTCTATTGTCTGGCCCATGAATGAACTTCTTCAGTTTACATGCCTCCCATCTTCGCTCCTTTGGTAGCTACTTCTTTTGTACCGAACGGATTTTTTAGTTCACATTTTTGCAATGGGGCCTGTGTGTCCTGTATTCCTGTTGCCTCGTCACCCTCTCTCTTTCTGAATCTGGGGTCACTTTGTGATTTACCTAATATTTGCTTTAGATGAAAATTCAGCACAATCCTGCTTTTGTGGAACGGTGTTTGTAATGAAAATGCTAGTTTTCTAAGGTGAAGGCGATTCAGGTTTCGAATCTGACATCTAGGTAGCATCAGTCCCCATCTGGATTTCAGCAATGAAGTTCCATCGGTTAAAATGCACTTTAAACACCTCAGTTGGACTTGTACGGTAGTTAACTTCCTTGTTTTACAATCTTACCAATTTAACATTGCCATCCTGTCCTCCCTCTGGGGTGACAGGTGGCTAAAAACACATTTAGATTTTCCTCTGAGGGGGGATTTCTCTCTCCTTGACAGTCTCTCTCTGCTCTGTGTCTCACAGACAACTAGGAATTTGCCATGGAGCTCCCCTTGCGAATGCCTCTTTCCTGCCTCTCTCCATTCATCTATCCTGGGTCAGAATTTTCTTTTTTGTTAAGAATTCATTCCCCAGTGGAAATGTAAGCATGGCAGAGTTTCTTCCACTCTCTTACAGCGTTGTTGTTGTTTTCTGCTTTGGATTTTATGGAAAGCGATTAAAAAAATGAGACAGGTCCTAGTTCTATACTATTTTGGCTAAAAAAAAAAAATGGAAGCATGTTTCTCTATACTGTACTGTACTTGTACATTCCAATACGGCAGCCTCTAGACACACGTGGCTATTTAAATTTAAGTTAATTAAAATAAAATACAGTTAAAAATTTAGTTCCTGGGCTTCCCTGGTGGCGCAGTGGTTGAGAGTCTGCCTGCCGATGCAGGGGACACGGGTTTGTGCCCCGGTCCGGGAGGATCCCACATGCCGCGGAGCGGCTGGGCCCGTGAGCCATGGCCGCTGAGCCGGCGCGTCCGGAGCCTGTGCTCTGCAACGGGAGAGGCCACAACAGTGAGAGAGGCCCGCGTACCGCAAAAAAAAAAAAAAAAATTTAGCTCCTCAGTCTCACTAGCTACATTTCAAACGCTCAGAAGCCACATGTATCTAGGACACTGTATTGGATAGAGCAGACAGAGAGCATTTCCATCATTGTTCTGTGAGACAGTGCTGCTCTACATTTATTATGCTCTAATAAAACTTTAATGTAAGCCATGTACTATGCTGTAGAAGTCTAATTCTGAAAAAGATACAATGAAACATAAATATGTAAGTATGTAAGTCATCTTCAGTCAAAACCCACCTGTAAAGTCCTGAGGATAATTATTTAATATATTTAATAAGCAATACAGGGACTTTCCTGGTGGCTCAGTGGTTAAGAGTCCACCTGCCAATGCAGGGGACACGGGTTCGAGCCCTGGTCCGGGAAGATCCCACATGCCGCGGAGCAACCAAGCCCGTGCGCCACAACTGCTGAGCCTGAGCTTAGAGCCTGTGAGCCACAACACTGAAGGCCATGAGCCTAGAGCCCGTGCTCTGCAACGAGAGAAACCACCGCAACGAGAAGCCACCGCACCACAATGAAGAGTAGCCCCCGTATGCTGCAACTAGAGAAAGCCCGAGCGCAGCAATGAAGACCCAACGCAGCCAAAAATAAATACATAAATAAATAAGTTTATTGAAGAAAAATAAGCAATACAGGTAGAAGTCTGGGCGTCTTTATGTTCAAGTCAGCCACATAAAGCCTCATCATTTAATTGAGATTCTAAGAAGATCAGCCTTTATTTAAATGAAAAGATAGAACTGACTTTCTCTAAATGGAGGTAGGTGTCTGGAGTTGTGGACTGTGGAAGTGTATGGGGAAATGTATCAGAAACACCTGGAAACTTGCATCAACTTAGACAATTCCTCCTCTACCCAGATAGGATCAGGATTTGTTGGGCGAGGGGATGTGCTGCATGTGGAACTTCTGTAGTGTGAAAAAGCTCATCGGGTGGTTCTCATGTGTCTTCTTACTCCATCCCTCTAGATGGGAACCACTGCTCCCAAGAATGGCTAAACTGGTTGAGGAGACTTGCCTAATTACAGAATATCAAGGACAATTTATGTAAGTCAAGTACGTAAGTCTTTATATGGGTTATATTAGTCAGAGTTCTCTAGAGAAGCAGAACCAATGGGAGATAGATACACAGATGGGGAAACTGATGATAAGAATTGGTTCATGTAATTATGGAGGCTGAGAAGTCCTGCAGTCAGCTATCTGCAGGCTGGAGAACCAGGAAACCCAGTGGTGTAATTCAGTCCAAGTCCAAATGCCTGAGAACCAGGGGAGCCGATGGTGTAAGTCCCAGTCTAAGTCTGAAGGCTGAGAATCAGGAGTGCTGATGGCACTTCTGAGGGGCAGGAGGAGACGGATGTTCCACCTCAAGCAAGAGAGCAAATTCACCCTTCCTCCAACTTTGTGTTCCATTCAGACCCTCAACAGATTGAATGATGCCCACTCACACTGGTGAGCGTAATCTTTTTTACTCAGTCTACTCTGTTCTGGAAATACCCTCACAGACACACCCAGAAATGATGTCTTACCAGCTATCTGGGCATCTCTTAGCCCAGTGAAGTTGATCATAAAATTAATGATCACATAGTTTAAGTTCTGGCTACAGGGGATAGTCTAATGGGCAATTCTGCATAAAAGTCTAAATAGAGTAAAGCCTTCTGGTTAGCAAGGTTACACTGCTTCTCCAAAGCAGTATGAGTAAAGTCTGAAAGCAAGTCAGCAGAGCATTAAACATTTATTCATTCAAGAATGACTTATTGGGCTTCCCTGGTGGCGCAGTGGTTGAGAGTCCGCCTGCCGATGCAGGGGACACGGGTTCGTGCCCCGGTCCGGGAAGATCCCACACGCCACAGAGCGGCTGGGCCCGTGAGCCATGGCCACTGAGCCGGCGCGTCCAGAGCCTGTGCTCCGCAACGGGAGAGGCCACAACAGTGAGAGGCCCGTGTACCGCAAAAAAAAAAAAAAAAAAAAAAATCACTTATTGAGCATCTAATAATATCTGTCAAACACCTTGATATGTACTGTGACTACGATAAAATAAGTAAGGGATGATTCTGGAGTGTGGTAGCTGAATTTCTGCATGGGCTTTGGAGTCAGCCTGGGTTTATATCTGGTACATTCTAGCTGTGCTCTCAGGCAAATTACTGAACTTTTCCAAGGTTCAGTTTGTTATTAAATTGGAGATAATGCTAGCACTTATGCCATGGAGTTATTATCAAAATTGAATAATATAAGATGCATAGTAAACATTCAGTAAAATTTAGTGACTACAGATTATTAAAGAGCATACAGAGGGCGGAGTCAACATGGCAGACTAGGATGACACAGGATTTGCGTCTCCGCACAACTGGGGCACCTACCAGGCACCGGTGGGGGACCACAGACGCCTGAGGGAATGGGAGGAATCCCCAGTGACTGGGTAGGACGTGGGGTGGAGCGAGGGGGGAGAAGTGGAGGCGGGACAGGACCTGCGCCCCTGAGGGGCGGCTGGGGGAGGAGGAGGGATCCCACACCAGAAGGGGGATGGGGGGGACGATGGGAGGGCAAAGGATCAAAAGGCAGCATGGCCAGCATTTCCCCTGCCCACCTGGGCCCCCCAGGAGCCTGCTGAGATCCTGGGCCTGATCCTCTGCCCACCAGGGCCCCCTCCAGCAGCGAGGGTCCTGAGGGAGTGGGAGGGAGGGAAGGGGGAGCAAAAGTAAAGGCCAGACCTCCGGGGAACTGCACCCCTGAGGGGCAGCTGGGGGAGGGGAGGAGTTCCTACACCCAGCAGGACCCACCCACAACGGGGGAGACCCTGCGGGGGGCGGGAAGTGCGGAGGAACAGAAGGCAATGCAGCCAGTGCTGAATCTAAACTGCTATACTAACAGAGAACCTCAGACCCCAGGAACTATTAATCAGAGTGAGGCCTCCCAGAGGTTCTCATCTCAGCACCAAGACCTGGCTCTACCCAACTGCCTGCAAACTCCAGTGCTGGACACCTCAGGCCAAACAACCAGTAAGACAGGAATACAGCCCCACCCATCAAAAAAAAAAAAAAAAAAAGAAATGACAAAAAAAATATGTTACAACGAAGGAGCAAGGTAAAACCCTACAAGACCAAATAAATGAAGACGAAATAGGCAAACTACCTGAAAAAGAATTCAGAGTAATTATAGTAAAGATGATCCAAAATCTCAGAAATAGAATGGAGAAAATACAAGAAACGTTTAACAAGGATCTATAAGAACTAAAGAGCAAACAGACAGTGATGAACAACACAATAACTGAAATTAAAAATACCCTGGAAGGAATCAATGGCAGAATAACTGAGGGAGAGGAATAGAAAAGTGAGCTGGAAGATAAAATGGTGGAAATAACTGCAGGGAGCAGAATAAAGAAAAAAGAATGAAAAGAATTGAGGACAGTCTCAGAGACCTCTGGGACAACATTAAACGCAACAACATTCGAATTATAGGGGTTCCAGAAAGAGGAGAGAGAGAGAGAGAAAGGACCCGAGAAAATACTGGAAGAGATTATAGTTGAAAACTTCCCTAACATGGGAAAGGAAAGAGCCACCCAAGTCTAGGAAGCACAGAGAGTCCCAGGCAGCATAAACCCGAGGAGAAACATGCTGAGACACATAGTAATCAAATTAATAAAAATTAAAGACAAAGAAAAATTATTAAAAGCAACAAGGGAAAAATGACAAATAACATACAAGGGAACTCCCATAAGGTTAACAGCTGATTTCTCAGCAGAAACTCTACAAGCCACAAGGGAGCAGCACAATATATTTAAAGTGATGAAAGGAAAGAAACTACAACCAAGATTACTCTACCTGGCAAGTATCTCATTCAGATTCGATGGCGAAATCAAAAGCTTTACAGACAAGCAAAAGCTAAGAGAATTCAGCACCACCAAACCAGCTCTACAACAAATGCTAAAGGAACTTCTCTAAGCGGGAAACACAAGAGAAGAAAAAGACCCCCCAAAACAAATCCAAATCAATTCAGAAAATGGTAATAGGAACATATATATCGATAATCACCTTGAATGTAAATGGATTAAATGCTCCAACCAAAAGACACAGACTGGCTGAATGGATATAAAAACAAGACCCTTATATATGCTGTCTACAAGAAACCCACTTCAGACCTAGGGACACATACAGACTGAAAGTGAGGGGATGCAAAAAGATATTCCATGCAAATGGAAATCACAAGAAAGCTGGAGTAGCAATACACGTATCAGATAAAATAGACTTTAAAATAAAGACTATTACAAGAGACAAAAAAGGATACTACATAATGATCAAGGGATCGATCCAAGAAGAAAACATAACAATTGTAAATATTTATGCACCCAACATAGGAGCACCTCAATACATAAGGCAAATGCTAAGAGCCATAAAAGGAGAAATCGACAGTAACACATTAGTGGGGGAATTTAACATCCCACTTACACCAATAGACAGATCATGCAGACAGAAAATAAATAAGGAAACACAAGCTTCAAATGACACAATAGACCAGATAGACTTAATTGATATTTTTAGGACATTCCACCTGAAAGTGGAAGAATACACTTTCTTCTCAAGTGCACATGGAACATTCTCCAGAATGGATCACATCTTGGGTCACAAATCAAGCCTTGGAAAATTTAAGAAAACTGAAGTCATATCAAGCATCTTTTCCGACCACAATGTTATAAGTTAAGAAATCAATTACAGGAAAAAACCTGTCAAAAACACAAATACATGGAGGCGAAACAGTGCACTGCTAAAGAACCAAGAGATCACTGAAGAAATCAAGAAGAAATAAAAAAATACCTAGAAACAAATGACAACGAAAACACGATGATCCAAAACATATGGGATGCAGCAAAAGCAGTTCTAAGAGGGAAGTTCACAACAATTAAAGCTCACCTCAAGAAACAAGAAAAATCTCAAGTAAACAATCTAACCGTACATCTAAAGCAACTAGAAAAAGAAGAACAAAAAATCCCCAAAGTTAGTAGAAGGAAAGAAATCATAAAGATCAGAGGAGAGATAAATGAAATAGAAATGAAGAAAACAATAGCAAAGATCAATAAAACTAAAAGTTGGTTCTTTGAGAAGATAAACATAATTGATAACCCTTTAGCCAGGCTCGTCAAGAAAAACAAGGGAGAGGACTCAAAACAATAAAATTAGAAACAAAAAGGGAGAGATTACAACTGACACTGCAGAAATACAAAAGATCATAAGAGACTACTACAAGCAACTTTATGCCAATAAAATGGACAACCTGGAAGAAATGGACAAATTCCTGGAAAGGTACAACTTTCCAAGATTGAACCAGGAAGAATTAGAAAATATAAACAGACCAATCACAGGTAATGAAATTGAAACTGTAATTAAAAATCTTCCAACAGACAAAGGTCCAGGACCAGATGGCTTCACAGGTGAATTCTATCAAACATTCAGAGAAGAATTAATATGTATCCTTCTCAAACTCTTCCAAAAAATTGCAAAGGGAGGAACACTCCGAAACTTCTTCTACAAGGCCACCATCACCCTGATACCAAAACCAGACAAAAATATCACAGGAAAGAGAATTATAGAGCAATATCACTGATGAACATAGACAAAAAAAATCCACAACAAAATACTAGCAAACAGAATCCAACAACACAATAAAAAGATCATACACCATGATCAAATGGGATTTATCCCAGGGATGCAAGGATTCTTCAATATATGCAAAACAATCAATGTGACACACTATATTAACAAATTAAAGAATAAAAACCATATGATCATCTCAATAGATGCAGAAAAAGCTTTTGACAAAATTCAACACCGATTTTTGATAAAAACTCTCCAGAAAGTGGGTACAGAGGGAACCTACCTCAACATAATAAAAACCACATACGACAAACCCACAGCAAACATCATTCTCAATGGTGAAAAACTGAAAGCATTTCCTCTAAGATCAAGAACAAGAGAAGGATGTCCACTCTTGTCACTATTATTTGACATAGTATTGGAAGTCCTAGCTAGCCACAGCAATCAGAGAAGAAAAAGAGATAAAAGGAATGCAAATTGGAAAAGAAGAAGTAAAACTGTCACTGTTTACAGATGACATGATACTATACATAGAAAATCCTAAAGCTGTCACCAGAAAAATACTAGAACTAATCAATGAATTCGGTAAGGTTGCAGGATACAAAATTAATGCACAGAAATCTCTTGCATTCCTATACACTAACAACGAAACATCAGAAAGAGGAATTAAGGAAACAATTCCATTTACTATCGCAACAAAAAGAATAAAATACCTAGGAATAAACCTTCCTAAGGAGGCAAAAGACCTATACTCAGAAAACTATAAAACACTGATGAAAGAAATCAAAGATGACAAGAACAGATGGAGAGATATACCATGCTCCTGGATTGGAAGAATCAATGTTCTGAAAATGACTGTCATCTACAGTTTCAATGCAATCCCTATCAAATTTCCAAGGACATAAGATATTCCAGATATCTCAAAATGGTTCAAGTGGGTGTTCCAGTGATGGCAATAAGAAAAAAATGATATTGGAAGGACTAGACCCAGATCTTCCTGAGAGGCCAGATGCCCCAGTGCCTGATGTAGAAGGTGAAAAAAATACAGAAGAAAGTTCAGACAGCGAATCTTCTTTTAGTGACTAAGCTTAATTTTGATAACAATTACATATACATGTGTTGGTGCACATTTACATTCTCTAAGAAAGAGAGCCTGAACTTTAACTCTTAGTCATAAAAGCATCAAATGGCTACATATCCACCACCAAGCTTCCTCTGTGAAAAAATAAATAAAGCATTTATAACTAAAAAAAGAAATTACCAATGGCATTTTTCATAGAACTAAAACAAGAAATTTTATGATTTGTATGGAAACACAAAAGACTCCAAATAGCCAAAGCAATCTTAAGAAAGAAAAATGGAGCTGAAGGAATCAGGCTCCCAGACTTCAGACTATACTACAAAGCTACAGTAATCAAGACAGTATGGTACTGGCACAAAAACAGAAATATAGATCAATGGAACAGGATAGAAAGCCCAGAGATAAACCCACGCACATATGGTCACATTATCTTTGACAAAGGAGGGAAGAATATACAACGGAGAAAAGACAACCTCTTCAATAAGTGGTGCTGGGAAAACTGGACAGCTACATGTAAAAGAATGAAATCAGAACACTCCCTAACAACATACATAAAAATAAACTCAAAATGGATTAGAGATCTAAATGTAAGGCCAGACACTATAAAACTCTTAGAGGAAAACATAGGAAAAACACTCTATGACATAAATCACAGCAAGATCCTTTTTGACTCACCTCCTAGAGAAATGGAAATAAAAACAAAAATAAATAAATGGGACCTAAGGAAACTTAAAAGTTTTTGCACAGCAAAGGAAACCATAAACCAAACGAAAAGACAACCCTCAGAATGGGAGAAAATATTTGCAAACGAAGCAACTGACAAAGGATTAATCTCCAAGATATACAAGCAGCTCATGCAGCTCAATATCAAAAAAACAAACAACCCAATCCAAAAATGGGCAGAAGACCTAAACAGACATTTCTACAAAGAAGACATACAGATGGCCAACAAATACCTGAAAAGATGCTCATCGTCACTAATCATTAGATAAATGCAAATCAAAACTACAATGAGGTATCACCTCACACCGGTAAGAATGGCCATCATCAAAAAATCTAGAAACAATAAATGCTGGAGAGGGTGTGGAGAAAAGGGAACCCTCCTGCATTGTTGGTGGGAATGTAAATTGATATAGCCACTATGCAGAACAGTATGGAGGTTCCTTAAAAAACTAAAAATAGAACTACCATATGACACAGCAACCCCACTACTGGGCATATACCCTGAGAAAACTGTAATTCAAAAAGATATGTGTACCACAATGTTCACTGCAGCACTATTTACAATAGCCAGGACATGGAAGTAACCTAAATGTCCATCAACAGATGAATGGATAAAGAAGATGTGGCACATACATACAATGGAATATTACTCAGCCATAAAAAGGAACTAAATTTAGTTATTTGTATTGTGGTGGATGGACCTAGAATCATACTTCATACACAGTGAAGTATGTCAGAAAGAGAAAAACAAATACTGTATGCTAATTCATATGCTAATGCATATATATATGAAATTTTAAAAAGCAGTACTGATGAACCTACTGGCAGGGCAGGAATGAAGATACAGATGTAGAGAATAGACTTGAGGGCACGGCGGGGAGAGGAAGCTGGGATGAAATGATAGAGTAGCATTGACATATATACGCTACCCAATGTAAAATGGATGGCTAGTGGGAAGCTGCTGCAAGCACAAGGAGATCAACTCAAGGCTTTGTGACAATCTAGAGGGATGGGATAGGGAGGGTGGGATGGATGCTCAAGAGGCAGGGGCTATGGGGATATATGTATACATATAGTTGATTCACTCTGTTGCACAGCAGAAACTAACACAACATTGTAAAGCATTTATACTCCAATAAAGATGTGGGGAAAAAAAAAGCATATAGTTTAGTAAGGAAGACAAACTCATTTGATCTGTACTCTTCAGTGCAGAGATGGCTGGTTCAACTGATAATGAAATGGTGCTAAAGAAGTCAGAGGTACAGATTTAATCCCTGTGTGGTCCAATAAGCTGTACAGTATACCAGATGCCCCTGCCTTTAGCCCTATCATCTCACAAATGTGGACCTCTAGGAAATGAGGATGATGGTATATGGACAATCAAAAGTGAGAGCTGAGAATGATCCAAGATGGAGTTGGTCCAAGTTTCTTCCTTCAGAGATAAGCAGACTAAGGTTCAAAGTAAAAGTACTTGGACAAACTTTAAACATAACCCCTTGGTGACAGAGCTGAGGTCAGAACTTAGAGATCCTGATTCTCTGCTCAGTGTTCAGTGTATATGCACTGATAGTTTCCTAATGCAAGAGAAATCTTCATCACCGTGAAATATTAGGAAAGGTGCTCACCTTACTATTAGGAAAGATGCTTACCTTACTTACTGGGCTGTGGGGTTATTTCCAAACCCACTGCATTAGCTTCGGAACCCAGACACCACACTGGGTACAATTTTCATTTGTCCTCAGAAGAAAACTGACATCCTACGAGACATAGCTCCTAGAAGGGACTCCATGCAGACTCACAATCTATTACAGCCAAGTGTTCTCAGGATCTAGTTTGGGGTACATCCCAAAGGTCAGTCTGGCTCATCAATGCTCAGCAGGGGTAAACCTTCAATTCTTTCTGGAATATTGGAATGACTGGGACCACACAGTGAACTAATGAAAAACAGGGTGCAGGAAGGTAGGAGCCAATCTTCATGTTCACCACAGCTCTGACACTGTCTTTCCCGGCCTTTAATTCTCAGGGCAGATGGTCACCTTCCTACTTCAATCACTGCTTTCACTTTGTCACCTCCTAAAAGCACAAATGATGAAAGAACAGTGGGCTTTTCTGAATGTGATGGCCTCTTGGTCTGCTGAGCACTTCTTCCTGTGGCTGTATGGGATAGCTTCTTCCAAAGACAATAAATACCTCATCATAGAGGGCCAGCCACACACAGTGACAGTAAAGAGAGGTATAAGACAGCCAAGATGCACCTTTAAAAGTTTAACTCAGATTATATTACTCCCAGTTCACAGCCATCCAACAGCTCCCATCACAGCTGGAATAAAATCCAAACTCCTTTCCCTGGCTTATAAAGCCTTTGGACCTGGCCTTTGCCTACCTTCCAGCTTTATTTCACACCACTCTCCCTCTTACCTAGTACTATCCAAACTGGCCTTCTTTCTGCTTCTCATTCCCATCTTTGGAACTTTGATCTTGTTCCTCCCACTGCCTGGAAGTCTTTCTCATGACTGTTGTTGGATCAGTCTCTCCAGATTTTGGCTTAAATGTCACAGCCTCAGAGGCCCTCCCTGAACATCCAACCTGGGGGAGCTACTTGGTCCCTGTCTATCATATTACCTGGTTTAAATTCTCTGCATAGCATTTTTTACTCTCTGATATTTTCTTGCCTCTTAAGTTTATTTATTGCCTGTCTCTCCCCAGCAGAAAACAAACTCCAGGAGAAGTGGGATTTGTGTCTACTCCAGGAGAAGTGGAATTTATCTCCATCTTCCAGAATGGTGCTTAGCACATAGTAGGTGCTCAATGTTTACTGACTGAAATTAATGGATGAACAAGTGACGACCGTTTGAGGATTAGAGCTCATCTCAGCTTCCTTTCCTGCTGTTGGTCTTCATGCCTACAGTGAATTTCCTAGGCTCTGGACATTGGCTGCCTAGATGCAAAGTGTGGAGCGCCCTGGAGAGCAAATCTAAAAATCACTCTTACCAGCAAAACACATAGCAAATGTTGGCTGATTGAACAATACTTAATGAGTGCTTACTCTGTGTCTGATACTAGGGTCTTTATGAGCACTCACTCATTTAATCTCAATAAATCAATCAGTTAGGCACTATTCTCATTTCCATTAGTGAGCATCAGTAGACTGAGGTCCTTACAGTTAAATGTATCACCCATGGCCACAGATATACTAAATGGAAGGGTCAAGACTTGAACCCAGGGCAACTGACTCCAGAGGCCACACTGCCACCTGCTACAGAAAGTTCACAATGGAACCCACACAAGTGAAGAGAATGCAAGGAAGGAATGAATGGCAAAAAGAAAGTGCCAGAGAATATAAATTTATATTTGTTTAATGAATATAAATCTGGCTGACAACTGTCTTCTACCTGCATCAAAATAAACGGTATCCCTACCACTCCAAGGCTACAATGGTCTAAAGAGATTTGAGAACATCCATTGAGATGAACAAATGTCTCAGCAGTATGGAGACCTAGTAAAGGAATTCCCTGGGCACATTCCATCCAAACCATCGTGTAACTGAAGCTGCCTTCTCTGTCTCCAGACCTGAGCAGGTCATGCTGAATGGATTGTGCACATGTGTGTTGATTAACTAGTCAATGGAACATTGGGAGCCTGTCAGCTAGCTTTTGGCCCTAAGCCTTCCTTCTGCCCACCTCCCAGTTGTTCAAGTGTTTGTCTCTACTGGACAATGACAGCTGCCACATCTTATCGGGCATCTGGACTCGCCATCTTGATCCCTCTTGCCCAGCCAGACCCCAATGATGTCTACTAGGTCCAAACAGGTAATTTTAGGAAGCATATGATGCTATAGAATATTTAAGTCAAATGACAAAAGCACTGGTGATGTCCAAGGGCATCCAGGAGATACAGGAGAGGAAGAGAGGTGAGGATTCAGAAGGAGCTTGCAGTTCATCCGTGATGGAATCCAGAGACAGGAAAGTCCCGTCTGGTCTGACTTTTGCATCAGGTAGAAATACTGAACGGAAGATCCTAAGACAAGGTGGTGAGCCATGACAGGAAAAGAATTTTTTTTTTTTTTTTTTGCGGTACGCGGGCCTCTCACTGTTGGGACGTCTCCCGTTGCGGAGCACAGGCTCGGGACGCGCAGGCTCAGCGGCCATGGCTCACGGGCCCAGCCGCTCCGCGGCATGTGGGATCTTCCCAGACCAGGGCACAAACCCGTGTCCCCTGCATCGGCAGGCGGACTCTCAATCACTGTGCCACCAGGGAAGGCCAGGAAAAGAGCTTTTTGAGGTGGATGAAAAGCATTCTAAGTGAGAAATAACAGAGTAAAAGAAATGCTTTAGGACTCAATTTGCTGGGTTCAATATGCTTTACAGTAGTATTACTCTCTGGCACATTTGGACAGAATGAATATTGGTTATGAAGAAAATTCTCTCCTCAGATGTATGCACTCAAGCCTTATGAATTAGAATCACTGAATGTGTAGCTGGGAGCAAAATTTGGTCCTTTATAGCTACCTGTTTTGTTTTGTTTTTTTAAAATGTTCCTGGAGAATGTAATACTATGGGTACTAATATCGCCTGATAGGAAGATGGACAATGCAACCAATTATAGATTCTCCACCATGAAAGGCCAATGACAAGTTATCTGGTGCAGCTAAACTCCTAAACATTCGAGTCTATCTTCTGTACCAAGCTCTTTAACTGGAGAAGAAAATAACAAAGGACAATGCTGATTTCTGTAAGTTTCATTCCATTTCAAAGTTTTCTCCCTGTTCCAGCGTGGCTTTCACCAATATATACTGAAATGGCAAAGGACAGGAAAATAGGAGAAGTGAAGGGGCTGGTAAAATTTACATAGTGTACACATCATTAGTCCCTAAATAACTGAAGGGCTGATCAGGCAGAGGGACTGAGACTGTCTACTGTATGACGAGGATTTCCTTGTGCCATCTTTAGTCCATTTCCATGACACCTTTGAAGGCAGATATTATTAATCCTCCTTTTACAGATGAGGACGGTAGGTCCCAAATGCTTTAGCCTCTTACCCAAAGTCACCTAACTAGAAACCAGTAGTGCAGGTTCAGTGGGGATTCAAATTCAGGGCTAGCTGCTCTGAAGACCATGCTCTATCGCGTGCCCCACGTGCGTCATACAGAATTCCGAAACACTTTCTTCTGATGTATTAAGGTGCTCTATGCGACTTTACATCATTAATCTTTACAATCATTTTGTGATGCAGGAAAATCCCCACTGCCTCTACTTTTTTTTTTTCAATGAGGAAACTATGCTGCAGGGAGGCTCTCAGAGAATCTGACAATCTGACTGGGGTGTCTGGTGGTTTGCTGTACACAGGCACACATGGGGATTGTGACTGAGCGAGGGGCGGGTGAGGGCACCCTGGAGGAGAGGGGGCTGCAGGCCACTCTCCCTAGTGGCAGTGCTTTACGCTTGATTTTCTCTCTGATACAGGACGTGGTTACGCATAGCTTGACATACACCTTCAGGCTCTAAATGTTCTTCCTTGCTCAGTTTGAAAGTTTTGGGGTTTCCTTCAAAAGAAACAAACTCAGTTTTTCTCAAGGAAAAATGCTCTCAAGGACATGTTTTGAGAGCACGATTACATTCTTGCCAAAGATCTCTTTACATCGTTGGAACTGCCTGATCTGAATTTCCAAGCAATCTGGGAAACAAACCTGTGTAGACTGCACTTTCACCAAAACTCTCTCTGCTTAGGCAGACACTGGAATGCTATCGTGCTGGAGGATGCTGCTGTGAAAGGTACATGCTTTGCTTAGTCAAACTTCTACTCTGCCAGGCACAATGATGAGCATTATATGTTTAATTTCTCATGTAATCTTCCTCAGACCCCCATCAGATGGGCAACAGAACACAGTGGTTAAGAACTCAGGTGTTGGGCTTCCCTGGTGGCGCAGTGGTTGAGAGTCTGCCTGCCGAGGCAGGGGACATGGGTTCGTGCCCCGGTCTGGGAAGATCCCACATGCCGCGGTGCGGCTGGGCCCGTGAGCCATAGCCGCTGAGCCTGCGTGTCCGGAGCCTGTGCTCCGCAACAGGAGAGGCCACAACAGTGAGAGGTCCGCGTACCGCAAAAAAAAAAAAAAAAAAAAAAAAAAGAATTCAGGTGTTAAGTAAGAGCTGTGCAATCTTGAGCAAGTGCCTTAACCTCTTGGTTTGCTCTGTGTAAAAATAAGGATTATATAATAGCACCTTCCTCGCAGGGTTGTTGTGAGGATTAAATAAGTTAACATACGTGAGCCACTGAGAACAGTGCTTGGTCAGTAGAACATGGTTGATAAATACTAACCATTCTTCCTATCATTCCCATTTTATCAATATAGAAACAGAGGATGATATTGATTAACGCCACAAAGAGAGATGAAAAACCAGACTTTACACCCAGTTCTATCGAGTCTAAGGCCTCTGCTCCTTCTCTATGTTGAGCTGCCCCGCTTAAAGATCAATAAACAAGTCCAGGAAAATATGAATGCAGCCTTTGAATAAACAACAACAAAGTTAAAAATCATCAAAAACTATGATGATACTGCACTGGTTTCAACAAAAATTATTAAACCTATTATAATTATTTGTAGACTCAAACCATTTAAAAAAGAACTCTCTCTGGTTACTTTTAGTATTACCATTATGTATGGATAATATTTTTTTATTAGGAATAAAAGTGCAACTTGATGACATACAACTTATATTAAGATAAATTAGCTTGGATAAGAGTATAATTTTTAATTTGTAAAGATGAACATGGTTACATGGTAAAATGGTCAATGTCTAGCTATAAATATACTATGATTATAGGAGAAAAGTGATGAAAAGAATAACATTATTCTTTCTAGTCCCTCTCCAAGGTAGAGCTACCATATCACTTGTGGTCCAATCAGGTCCATTTCAAGAGTGAAAGTGGATGCTATTCATAATTATGTCAGGTCAGCAGATATAAACTGGGACTCTCCCAGGAAAGTCAGGATGGATACCCATCCTAGCCAAAGGGAAACCACTTTTTTTTCTATATATTCCATGAAAACCCAGCAATCCATGACTTAAAAGGCACCTGTGACTTCTATCACTCCTCACAGCAAAGTGGGTCCTTTTATATTTTTTCTACTCTCTTCCTTTATAATTTCACATTTCTACTTGCCTTTGACGGTGGGCAAGCCAGGCTGTGGACCCTTGGTCAGCAAGATAGGGGTGCTCTATCTCCCCAGGAAGCAAGACCTGAGGCCAGGAGCTTGGGGCCAAACTGTAGCCTGGGCCTCATAAGGATGAGCTCTGGGAGTCAGTATGTTTTGGAGACAAATTTTCCTTCTTGCTTTTCTACTTAGGCCATCTGTCTGGCTAACCTCTTCAGCTGCTCTGGCCTGGGGAGCCTTCACCCATCTTTCCTGTGGCTGAGAACAGGAGGGCTGCTGGCTGTGCCTTACTGAGCCCTGGCTGCCTCATCCCCTGGGAAGGGCCATCAGGCCAGTACCCCCTGGGAATAAGTCCTGAACCCCTGGAACACTGCTCCTTTGCTGGAAGAGTATCCGGGCATCTACGTCTCTTGATTTCAGACAGGAGGGTAGGGGAGGGAGCTAGATTTGAGTTACTGAGTTCTCTGCTTGCTGGGGCAGGGTTCTCTCCTCCCCATCCTGTGAGGCTGTGTCCTTAACCCTTTGCCTGCCAATTCTGTGAACAGACAGTACCCTCTGCGGGTCTGAGGAGTTTGAGGGCAGTGGGGACAGAGACCTAGAGGCCCTGCCTCTCTGCTCTGAGGGCATCAGAGCCCAGGAAGGTCAACTCTGTTTCTTAGACTGCCCCATAGGAAGAGGCCTGGGCTGTCTCAGCCTCTGATGAAAGAGTCCCCCAGGGCTGACTTATGAGTCAGGCATGGCAGGAGTGGGCTGCAAAGAGAGAGTCTAAAACTAGGAAACTGACAGACCTTCTCTGTTTCCTCTTGCACTGCCCACACCTGGATCATTTTGTTCTGCTGTGTGAGCCCCAGCTACAGAGAGATCTGGTTCACAGAAGAATGTTTAGGACTTCTGACAGTACCGTCTGACTTGAAGGACCTGGGGGTAGTTGGTCTGGGGCTGAGATGGTCTAATGAGCACAGGACAGCTGCTTTCAAAATGCCAAAGGCTGTGATCTGGAAGAGGGTCTAACCTCTTTTGTGAGGTCCCCAAAGGGTGGTGGAGGCCTCTGAGAGATGGGCCTTGACCCAAAGATTGGATAGGCCTTCTGAGGGAGTTGGAATAGTAAGATGGGCCAAGTATTTCCAAAATAGCTTAAAGAATACATTAAATAATAGCTTTTATTCACTGAATACCTTCCATTAGCTAGGTGCTTTACATATCATGAGAGACTACTAATTAGTTACCTAGTATCCACTCTCTTCTTTTGCCTTAATCCCCTATATTGTTGAGGGTAGCAATGTGTCCATCTCAATTCCTAACTCTTCCAGTCTCCCTTGAAGATAGGTATGACCAATGAGTTATAAACAAAAGTTGCTGGGTGTGGCACCTAGGAAAACTCTTTAAACAGTTAGCTGGAAGGCAGGCTTCTTCTTGTTCCTCCCTCTTCTGCTTCTTCCTAACTGAAATGGAAACGTGATGATTGGAGCTGCAGGAACCATCTTATGATCACAAGGTAATCACGAGGATACAAGCCACAAGCTAAAGATAATACAGCAAAACAAAGAAGGAAATTGGGACATTCTTGATGTTATGGAGCCCCCTTGCCAGTCATGAACTGCTACCATCAGAATTCATATTATACGAAGGAAAATCAACCTCTCTGTGTTAAAGGCACTATTATTTGGATTTTCTGTTATATGAAGCTGACTCAGTCCTGAAACACACATTATTTCATTTAATCCTCACAACAATTCTGGATTATAGGTCTTATTGTATCCATTTTATAGATAGGAAAATGCAATCTCCAAGACATTAAATAATTTGTCCAAGGACACATAACTAGAAAGTGGTAGATGTTAAGATTTGTCTTGGATCAATCTGACCCCAAGTTCATCGTATTTCCATGTTGCTTCTCCTTTTTTTTTTTCATAGAGCAGCTAACGTGTGACGGCAAATTCTGTACAGTTCACACCACAGACTGCTCTTGCTGTCTAAATATGCTTCAGTTCACGAGGCTCACTGTGGCTATGCTTGGCCCATGACAACCTGAGTGGGGAAGGGAATTGATCATTTCTATCCTGCTGATCTCTGTGACAGTTCCTTATATCACTGTCCTATCTTAACATATTCTCCCTCCCTCCCTCCCTCCCTCCCTCTCTCTCAGCCATACAAGCCTGCTTGAAATGTATACTCAAGGCTAAAGCCTGTTCTGTTTTGAGTTACTGGACCTACTGCTTCAAATGTCCACTCTCTGTGTGTCTAGACACCAGCTGAGTTACACAAACATGAGTACTTCAAAGAAGGCAAGTCACAAGCTGGGCCCTGTGCTTTCCAAGCTCCTAAATCTTGTTTGAATAGTTTAGTAGCCATATCTCTTTTTCTTCTTCTTCTTCTTTTTTTTTTTGTTCAGCTTAGTGGCCATACCAGCAAATGTGAAGGCTGATTTACAGTTTGTACTTTGTGGACTCTCTGAAGTGGTGTGAAAAATGGAAAGGCTTATGTCAAGCCCATTCATTCAGACACATTCAAGATCAAATTAATTTTAAAGTACTTATGAGCTATTTAATGTTTCTGAGTTCTGCTTTACATATCTATGCTGAGCTTTATGGCATAATATATATTTCAAGCTAAAGCTATTGCAGATTTGGAAATACAATTTTTTAGTATAAAAAATTCTGGAAAAAAAAAAAGATAAAAAAAAAAATTCTGGGATGCAATACTTCAGAGAATGAGAAATTAAGCTCAGAATGGAGAAAACCAAAAGGGCTCAGCGTCACAGAATGTTGTAGCTGGAAGGGCCTGAGAAATCATCCGGTTCAGCCCTCTCATTTTAGAGATGGGAAAACTGAGGCCTAGAGCAGTTATGTGGCTGTCATAGGTCACATAGCTGGTTAGGACAGGACTAGTCCTTGAACCTGGGCCTACTAAACTCTTCATTCAGATGAAAAATACTTATAAAATTAAAAATTTTGATAACAGAGGGACTTCCCTGGTGGCGCAGCAGATAAAAATCCACCTGCCAGTGCAGGGGACATGGGTTCGATCCCTGGTCTGGGAAGATTCTACATGCCGCGGAGCAACTAAGCCCGTACACCACAACTACTGAGCCCGCGCTCTAGACCCTGCGAGCCACACTATTGAGCCCGTGTGCCACAACTACCGAAGCCCTTGTGGCCTAGAGACCGTGCTTTGCAACAAGAGAAGCCACTGCAAGGAGAAGCCCGCACACTGCAACGAAGAGTAGCCCCCGCTCACCACAACTAGAGAAAGCCCACGTGCAGCAACGAAGACCAAACGCAGCCAAAAATAAATAAAATTCAAAAAAAATGTTTGGTAATAGAAGTTTTTTTGGAATGAACTCATCTTCTTTTTTTGAAATTAGTTATTAATTTGGGGAGCAGTTAATAACATTTGCCACATACTGTGCTGACTATCATGTATCACTATTTCTGTTCATCACATACAGCTTGGACCATAATCCTACTGTTGGACATGTCTATGCTCATCTCCTCATGTAGACTATAAAGTTCTAGAGGCTTGGGACTCCATGTTACTTTGGTTTTGCACTCCTTGCAGCTATAGCACCAAGACAGTGACATAGCAGACACTCAACAGCTACTTCATGATAGAATGAACAATGAGAACAAAGCAATCTTTGCGTACAAGCCCACTGTCCTTTAAAATTCTATCTTCACTTTTACTCTCTCGCCTGTGTCCTTTTTGTGTTAGCCCTTTGCTGAAGATCACAGCTATTTTGCACCTCTCTTCGATCTAGGATTCCCCCAAGCTGTCATGGCTTACTTGGCCTTAGGGGCGAACAAAGAGAGATTTGTTGACAGACCATTGCTGGCCCACAGGGTGTCTTTGTGTGAAGTAGAAAAAGTTATTCCTTCTTTGACAAGGGTTCTCAAACAGGGGAAACTTTGGATCCTAAAGGATATCTGGCAGTAACTGGAGACATTCTGGTTTATTATAACTGAAGATTGCTACTGGTTTTGAATGGATAGAGGCCAGGAATGCTAAACATCCTGAAATGCACAGGAAAGCCCACCAGCCCCAAAGAATTAGCTGGTCCAGAATGTCGACAGTGGTGATGCTGAGAAACCTTGTAGCAAGAGCAAAACATTCAGAACTAGACTAGGATGAAATATCAGGGACCTTGTTTCTACTTGATAAATGTGTTATAAAAAGAATCTAGCATTTTCTACATCAAATATCTATTTGGACCAAGACTGAATACTTCTAGACATTTGTATTTAGAAACATCAGGACTACACTAGAGTTTATTTAAGCTCTATGTTACCACCTCTGAGAAAGACCCTTCAGACTAAGGTCACTTCTGGAACAGAATGAGCCCTGGGCTACTGAAGTCTCATCCAATCATTTAGTATCACAGAAACCTCCTTAAATGGACAAAGCCCACATTATGATTGATGGTTGTGAATTATTGAAAGTTCCTCCCCCCTTCCTCCTCCACGTGGTATTGTCACCAGACTCTAAGTTCAGCCCCTCATGCTTCACTCAATAGGCCCTTTCTGTCCCTGGTGTTGATGCCTTCTTAATATATGCAGGCTGTTATCATCTCCACCCTACAATTCGGGGGAGGTAAGTAGCTCTCTAAAACTCTTGGTAAATCTACCAACCTTTGATTATAGTACTTAATCTGTGTTTGCAAAGTGCTTCACCTATATTCTTATTCATGCAATTTATTGCATCGAGATGAGGTTTCACTTGGAGCTGGGAGAACTGGTTATTTAATTCACTTCTCTGTGAACTCTGCTTTTGCAACTCCAGAAGCTCTGCTACTTTAGGACTTTAAAGACAGCAAAAACAAGGTTATAAAGCAATGTAGTGAGATGGTCACGCTGCAGGTTAAATCAGATCTCCTGAGTCCAGCACCCCATCTCATTCATATCACATGAAATGCCGTTAATGGGTCTAGTCTTTGTCTTCCAGAACCTTTGGGCCCACAAGTTTATAACTCCTGGAACTCGAAGATTTGGCTGTCTCTGAGAAGCAGCGACAGGTAAATTTACTTAAGGAATAATTTAGGATTTCTTTCCAGAACCAAGAATATACTCACCACCTCGGCCCTCACTTCAGAGTGTATCTTCATTAAACCACCTCTTGCCCACAGCTGCAAGTGCTTCTAAATTGGAAATCTTCACTTCCTTGCCTCTTCTGCTCCTACAGAGGCAGCCCTGCCACACCCTGGGGTGGACGCTCTTAGCAGGGGGCCTGTGCTACTCTGGAGTGGTCCACAGAGCTTTGGAAGAGGAGGATGTGGGGCAGCCCGTCCAGCCTCATTTCCCCAAGTCCTTACCACTATAGACATTTGCTAAAACCCATGGAATAGATTTGCTCTGGCAGGCACTCCCTGGCACGTTTAATAAAAATTCAATACAACATAATAGTATTTTTTTTAGAAACAGAAAACGTGCACAAAAGATTAATCTAGGTATCCAGACTGAGTGACATCAGCAAAATGGCTGAAGAAGATGCTCGTTGCTCATATCCCCTCCTTAACAACAACAAGTTGGAATCCATCTATGGACAAAAGTACCTTTGTGGGAGCTCTGGGATCCAGGTAGGAGACTGTCAAACCCCAATGCAGTCTAAGAATGAGGAGAGCTATTTTGGCAGAAAGTCCCTCACCCAGGCATCTAACTTGCTGACCACAGTCCTGCCTATAGACACAGAAACAACGCTGTCGCCCTGAGGACTAGGCTACAGGCCCTTTTGGCTTTGGTTCTGTCTTATGGATCATACACCCAGGGACCTGGGACAAGTCTCACCCACCTGTGTGCTGAGTCACGTGTGTGCTTGGCCCTGGCTGTGGTCCCTGTAGTGCCCTATAAACTGGCTCCAGCTACTCTTGGCCGTGGTCCAGGAACCCCTGGTGAATACTGATTTAGACAACCACCCATGGAGGAGAGCACATTTGTGGAAGTCTGGTTTTCCAGAGGAGAAATTCCAGCACTTCAATGGAGCAAAACAATTCAAAATTGGATGCACTGGAGAGGAAAAGAGGAACAGTTTGACTTGACCTGTATCAACCCTCCCCAAGGTGGCACAGCTCAGTTCCAAGGGCCCTTCTTGGCCTGTGGTTACTCCTGTGAGTGCTCAGCCTTCCCATCTGTGCAGGACGCTGCCAAAGAGGCTCACTTCTCTCTTGTGTCATGAACTGCAAGAATGGGGGGCCGGAATGTGTCAAGGGGATGCAGATCCTAATAACCGTATCAAGGACTCCATGGGGGATGCCTACCCATGAGCCACTGCAGATGTCTCGCCTCCAGATCTCCTCACCAGGCCCCTAGTGCTCTGTGCACCTCACCCACATGGCCCATTACCTCATGCCTGACTCCCTGTACGTATTCCCAATGATGCCAAGAACAAGCTTTCGCGGATGGACAGTGAGCCTGAATCTGTGGGCCTGGGAGAGACCACAAACTCGAACATTTAGCACTGCTCTTGGGAAAGCAAAAGGGAGGTTGTCAGCATATGGCATGGCTCTGCAGGATTGAGAGAAGGCATTCTAGTTTAAGAATTCTGCCACAAGAGGAGGCAAGAAGTGTGGAACAGGTGTTTCTACAGAAGATCTGATAAAGCCTCAGATTCATAGCAGGGCTGACAGAAGGTATTTCTCTCCTGAAGTCAGTTAGTAAAGATGGAGGAGGCAACTTCAAATGCTAAGACAGCAATGTAAGACTTCAAGGAACATAAAGAATCAAGGACACATGATATTACCAAAGGAACACAAAAATTTTCCAGTAACCAATCCCAAAGAAATAAGGATATGTGATTCACTTGACAAAGAATTCAAAATAGCTGTTCTAAGGAAGTTCAATGAGCTATTAGAAAACACAGAAAGATAAACCAACAAAGTAAAAAACAAATATAAGAAAAATGGGAAGTTTAATAAATAGATAGACATCATTATAAAAAACAAACAAACAAAAAAAACCCCAAACAGAAATTCTGGAGCTGAAGAACACAATGAATGAAATGCAAAATGTAAAAAGAGTATCAACATCACAATAGATCAAGCAGAAAAAAGAATCTGTGAATTAGAAGATAGGAACTTTGAAATTATTACATCAGAGAACAAAGAAAAAAGAATGAGAGAGAGTGAAGAAAGCCTGTGTGATTTATGGGCTACCATCAAAAGAAACAATCTTGGAATTACTGGAGTCCTGGAAGGAGAAGAAAGGGAGAAGAAGGCAGAGCTTATTTAAAGAAATAATGGCTGAGAACTTCCCAAATCTGGGGAGAGATTTAGACATCTAAGTTCATGAAGCTTATGAGTCCCCAAACAAACTCAAATTAAACAGATCTCTTCAAAAAAAAAAAAAAGAGATCTCTTCAAGACACATTACAATAAAACTGTCAGATATCAAAGACTAAGAGAGGACCTTAAAAGAGCAAGAGAAAAGAAGTTTGTAACTTACAAGAGAATCGCGTAAGGCTGAGTAAGTTTATCAGCAGAAACATTATATGCCAGGAGAGCTTGGGACAATATATTCAAAGGACTAAAATTTAAAAACCTGCCAACCAGAATTTTCTATACAGCAAAGCTGTTCTTCAGAAATGAAGGAGAGATAAAGACCTTTCCATAAAAATACTTATATTAAGAAAAAAGAAAGATCTCAAATAACCCAACTTTACACCTCACAGAACTAGAAAAAGAAGAACAAACTAATCCTAAAGTTAGGAGAAAGAAAGAAATAACAAAGATCAGAGTGGAAATAAATGAAACAGAAACTAGAAAGACAATATAAAGAACAATGAAACTAAGAGCTAACGTTTTGAAAAGATAAACAAATTGACGAAATTTTAGCTAGACTAACAAAGAAAAAAAGAGAGAAGACTCAAATAAATAAAATCAGAAATAAAAGACAAGATATTACAAGAGGAGATATACCACAGAAATACAGAGGATCATAAGAGAATACTTTGAAAAAATATACACCGACAAATTGGATAACCTAGAAGAAATGGATAAATTCATAGAAACATGCAACCTACCAAGACTGAATCATAAAGAAAGAGAAAATCTGAACAGACCAATAATGAGTAAGGAGGTTGAATCAGTAATAAAAAACCTTCCAACAATGAAAAGCCCAGGACCAGATGGCTTCCCTGGTGAATTCTACCAAACATTTAAGTAGGAATAAATGCCAGTCCTTCTCAATCTCTTCCAAAAAATTGAAGAGGGAATGCTCCCAAACTCATTTTATGGGGCCAGCATTACCCTGATACCAAAGCCAGATAAGGACACTACATGGAAAAAATAAACAGGTCAATATCTCTGAGGAATACAAATGCAAAATTTCTCAAAGTATTAGCAAACTGAATTCAACAGCACATTAACAGACTCAAACACTGTGACCAAGTAGGATTTATCCCTGGGATGCAAGGATGGCTCAACATATGCAAATCAAAAAATGTGCTAAACCACAGGAACCACAATGAGAGACAAAAATCATATGATTATCTCAAAAGATGAGGGGAAGTGTCTGACAAAGTGCAACTCCCTTTCATGATAAAAACTCTCAACAAATTGGGTACAGAAGGAATGTTCCTCAACAGAGTAAAAGCCACATATGACAAACTCACAGCAAACATCATACTCAATGGTGAACAGCTGAGATCTCTTCCTCTAAGATCAGGAACAAAACAAGGATATCCACTTTCACTACCCCTATCACATAGTATTAAAAGTTCTAGACAGAGCAATCAGGCAAAGAAAAGAGATAAAAGGCAGCCAAGCTGAAAAGGAAGATGTAAAACTGCCTTTGTTTGCACATATTATATAGATATATACAGACAATCCTAAAGACTCTATCAAAAAACTGTTAGAACTAATCAACCAATTCAGTAAAGTTGCAGGATACAAAACCAACATACAGAAATCAGTTGCATTTCTATACACTAACAACAAATTACCTGAAAAAGAAAAAAAGAAAACAATCCCATTTACAAAACAATAAAAAATAATAAAATACTTACGAATAAATTTAACCAAGGAGGTGAAAGATCTGTACACTGAAAATTATAAGACTTTAAGAAAGAAATTGAAGATAACACAAATAAATGCAAAGATATCTGTATTCATGGATTGGAAGAATTAATATTGTTAAAATGTCCATACTACTCCAAACGATCTATAGATGTAATACAATCCCTATCAAAATTCCAGTGGCATTTTTCACAGAAATAGAAAAAACAATCCTAAAATTTGTATGGCACCACAAAAGACCCCAAATAGCCAAAGCAATCTTCAGAAAGAAGAACAAAGGTGGAGGCATCACACATCCTCCTTTTAAACTATATTACAAAGCTATAGTAATCAAAACAGTATAGTCCTGACATAAAAATAAAAGACACACAGACCACTGGGACAGAATTGAGAGCCCAGAAATAAACCCATGCTTATATGATCAATTAATCTACAACAAAGGAGGCAAAAATATACAATGGAGAAAAAACAGCCTCTTCAATAAATGGTGTTGGGAAAACTGGACAACTATATGCAAAAGACTGAAACTGGACCACTTCCTTACACCAGACACAAAATAAACTCAAAATGGATTGAACACTTAAATGTAAGATCTGAAACCATAAAACTCTTAGAAGAAAACATAGTCAATAAACCCTTTGACATTGGTCTTAGCAATATTTTTTGGGATCTGACTCCTCAGGTAAGGGTAACAAAAGCACACATAAACAAATGGGACTACATTAAACTAAAAAAGCTTTTGCACAGTGAAGGAAACTACCAACAAAATGAAAAGGCAACCTACTGAATGGGAGAAGATATTTGCAAATGTTACATCCAATAAGGGTTACTATACAAAATTAAAAAAAAACCTCATACAAATCAATATAAAAAAACCAACCCAATTTAAAAATGGGCATTGGACCCATATAGACAGTTTTCCAAAGAAAACATACAAATGGCCAACAGGCACATGAAAAGATGCGCCTCATTACTAATCCTCATTACTCATCATCAGGGAAATGCAAATCAAAACCACAAGATATCACCTCACACTTGTTAGAATGGCTGTTATCAAAAAGACAACAAATAACAAGTGTTGGTGAGGATGTGAAGAAAAGAGAACCCTTGTGCACTGTAGGTGGGAATGTCAATTGGTGCAGCCACTATGGAAAACAGTATGGAGCTTCCTCAAAAAATTAAAAATACAATCCAGCAATCTCACTTCTCAGTATTTAACTAAAGGAAACAAAAACACTAATTTGAAAAGACACATGCACCCCAAAGTTCACTGCAGCATTATTTACAATAGCTGAGATATGGAAACAACCTAGATGTCCACCAGTGGATGAATGGATAAAGAAGATGTGAGATATATATATATACACACACACATAAAAAATATATATTTTTGCAAAATGGAATATTATTAAGCCATAAAAAGAATGAAATCTTGCCATTTGTGACAACATGGATGGATCTTGAGGGCATTATTCTAAGTGAAATAAGTCAGACAGAGAAAGACAAATACTGCATGATTTCACTTATATGTGGAATCTAAACAATAAAACAAAATAACACAAAGCAAAAATGAGCTCATAGATACAGAAAACAGACTAGTGGTTGCCAGAGGTGAGGTGGGTAGAGGTAGGCAAAATGGGTGAAGGGAGTCTAAAGGTACAAACTTCCAGTTATTTTATAAGTCATGGGGATGTAATATACAGCAGGGTGACTAGAGTTAATAATACTGTACTGCATTTTTGAAAGCTGGTAAGAGAGTAGATCTTAAAAGTTCTCGTCATAAGAAAAAAAAATTCTGTAACTATGTATAGCAATGATGTTAACTAGACGTACTGCGGTGATTATTTTGCAATATATACAAATATCGAACCATTATGTTGTATACCTGAAACTAATATAATGTTGTATGTCAAGTTTACCTCAATTAAAAAAAAAAACAGAAGAACACTCAATGGGGAAAGAGTAGTTTCTTCAATAAGTGAGAAAACTGGATAATCACATGCAAAAGGATAAAACTGGACCCCTGTTTTACAACACTCACAGAAATTAACTCAAAATGGATTAGACTTAAACACAAGACATGAAGCCATAAATCTCCTAGAAGAAAACACAGGGAAAAATCTCCTTGACATTGGTCCTGGCAAGAATGTTTTGGATATAACGTCAAAAGTACAAGCAACAAAAGCAAAAATAAACAAGTGGGACTACATCAAACTAAAAGGCTTCTGCACAGCAAAGGAAACTATCAACAAAATGAAAATGCAACCTACTAATGGGAGAAAATATTTGCAAACATCTATCTGATGAAGCATTAATATCCAAAATATATAGGGAACTCATAAAATTCAACAGCAAAAAACCAAACAATCTGACTTAAAAATGGGCAGAGAGGGCTTCCCTACTGGCGCAGTGGTTGAGAGTCTGCCTGCCAATGCAGGCGACGTGGGTTCGAGCCCTGGTCCGGGAGGATCCCACATGCCGCAGAGCAACTAAGCCCATGCACCACAACTACTGAGCCTGTGCTCTAGAGCCTGCAAGCCACAACTGCTGAGCCAGCGCACCACAACTACTGAAGTCCGTGCGCCTAGAGCCTGTGCTCCACAACAAGAGAGGACATGGCAATGAGAAGCCTGCGTGTCGCAATGAAGAGTAGCCCCTGCTCGCCGCAACTAGAGGAAGCCTGCACGCAGCAATGAAGACCCAGCGTAGCCAAAAATAAATAAATAAAATAAATAAATTTATTTTAAAAAATGGGCAGAGGACTTGACATGTTTTCTAAAGAAGACATACAAATTGCCAACAGGTACATGAAAAGATGCTCAACATCACTAATCATTAGGAAAATGCAAATCAAACCCACAAGGAGATATCACCTCACACCTGTTAGAATGGCTATTATCAAAAGATGAGGTAACAAGTGTTAGAGAGGATGTGGAGAAAAGGGAATCTCTGTGCACTGTTAATGGGAATGTAACTTGGTACAGCCACTATGGAAAACAGTATGGAGGCTCCTCAGAAAATTAAAAATAGAGCTGACATATGATCCAGCAATTTCACTTCTGGGTAGACACCCAAGGGAAATGAAAACAGGACACTGAAGAGATAACATGCACTCCCAAGTTCGTTCATTGCAGCATTATTCACAATAGCCAAGATATGGAAACAACGTAAGTGTCCACTGATGGATAAATGGATAAAGATGTGAAAAAATATATACATAAAAATTATATATACATATATATGTATATATACGTGTGTGTGTATGTGTATATATATATATATATATATATATATATATATAATTCACCCATGAAAAAGGAGGAAATCCTGTCATTTGCTATAACATGGATGGACCTTGAGGGCATTATGCTAAGTGAAACAAATCAAACAGAGAAAGACAAATAGTGCATGATCTTACTTATATGTAGAATCTAAAAAAGCTTAACTCATAGAAACAGAAGTAGACTGATAGATTGGTGGTTGCCTGGGGCGGGGCAGTGGGGGAAATGCGAAGATGTTGGTCAAAGGGTATAAACTTCCAATTATAAGATGAATAAGCTCTGGGGATTCAATGTACAGCATAGGTAATACTGTATTATATACTTGAAAGTTGCTGAGAGTGTACATCTTAAACCTTAAATGTTCTCACTAAAAAAAGAAAAGATAAATATGTGAGGTGATGCAGTTGTTAACCAAGCCCATCCTGGCAATCATTTCACAACAGATACCTGAATCAAGTCATCACGCTACCCCTTAAACTTAAAGCTATATGTCGATTATGTCTCAATAAAGCTGGGGGGGAGGAAAAAAAGGTTAATCTAATTGTGGCGATGTTTTATAAAGGTTTTAAAAAGGTACTATTTTATAAATTAGCAGTATAAGAGCTAATGTTGGGAAGAAGCCTCTTGGAAGGTGTTTGAAGTTCCCAGGGAAGGGGAAATGCAGGCCAATTTAAGCGGGGAAACGCTGGGGTTGTCACTCTAGGTTCCTGTCTGGGATCAGATCCTGAAAATGCTTAAATCCGACGTCAGGACAAACTGGTTGAAAAGTTAACTGTTTGCTTTCCTTGGCAGTGGGCTCATTGCAAAGGGTTGGGAGGCATTTCCTCCTCTTCTGGAGAGGGTGCGGTCAGGACCTCTGGCACAGAGGTCTCTGTTTTCTTTGCCTAGAGGGGAGGTAAGGGGTCTCCCACAAGTTGGTGCTCGCTGAGGTGGTGATGGTCAGACTGCGTGAGTGACGTGCGTTGCCTGAATAGAGGGAGAAATGGCTTTTACGTGATACTGGGAGGACACTGGTGTTGCCGGTTCCACACGTGGTGGCCCTCTGCACCCTACTCTTAAACTGAGGCAAGCTGGGCATGAGATAAGCTGCTAGGGAGCCTCAGTAAAGATCCCTGGAAACACCGATTCATCTGCCTCACAATTCTGCCAGCATCTCTGCTATCAGCTTGACAAGGCATGGCTGGCTTATGAAAAAGTATTCTGGGCATTCAGCTCACATCTCTTTGAGTATATTCCTCTTGCTAATCAAACCCAGAGAAGCATTTCACTTGGTCAGATGCCAAGCAGAAGCACTGACACTTTAATCTGGACTGTGGTACATTATTAGCACTCTGCTCACCCTTTCATTCATTTGCTTCTCTCCCAGAAGAAGCTTCCTGGATGATTTTTTCACTGAGAATGATAAATGGGCTTGACGTTTCCCGCTCTCATTTTTTGCATGTCTGTGAATGCACTTGCATTTTCCAATTTTCAGATATAACATGTCCAGATGTGTATGAGTGAGAAGATGCAAACGTCCTGATGAGCTTAATTTTCCTGGAGAGAATTTTGCAATAATATGAATATGGAGCCCAAATTGTTAAACACACAAGGAAAGAGAACAGAGAAAGAGTTTCTCTCTCATTAAAAAAAAAAAGTCACAATCAGCTCATCTTGTGCATTGCTTTGATCCTAGAGTTTCCCTTTCATCAGGGACCTGGTGACAGTGGGGACTATTGTGGCAGCTGAAGCTTCTCTATAGCCATGTTTGTTTCTTTGTAAATTTTGAAACGGATTGCTTCTTGACAAACTGGGTGCCTTCAAAAATATAGGCTGCAGTAGTGGATTCATAAAGATGGTGCGGAATCCCTATTAAAATATGCAAATATTAATGAGCTCTGATATAAAATGACTGGAATCCTGAATGGTCATGATTACTTTTGAGCAAAGGGCTTCCCCGTGAACTGCATTTAAAGCTATTAACTGCTGTAACATGGGGTATTAGTGCCGAAGGACATATACTTTATATTACAGGAGTAATACAACTGCTGTTTTTATGAGAAGAGGGAAAAAAGGCACAAGCTTCCTACTGCAAATTATTTTCTCCTGGGATATTGAGAAATCATTCAGAAGCCAGGGTCAGAGTTTTCTGTGTGTAATCATGTACGAGGCTCCTGTGCAAAGCTGAATGTAAGTAGTTGAGAGAGCAGATAGCAGGGTTGTTTTCTTATTTTTTTCCAGATCCAAATGTACTAGAGGAATGTATCCTTTTAGAGACAGATAAAGGGCAGAAGAAGTTTGCATAAAACTGAAAAAAACAAAAAAGCTGAACTCTGGTGAGCTGTGGTGGATTGCCAGTGGTGATATGTTAATTGTGATGGTTGTAAATAGGGACCATCTGTTTTGGAACCATTATTAGAAATGCAAGCACATTCCCCATCATTCATGTGATTTACTATTTTCTTCGCAGGATCAAGATGAAAAATTTTTAGTTGCCTTTACAGGGATCAAATTAAGCTGATATTAAATCCATTTAGTAATGCTGGGAATGATTTGGGGTTTTTTTTTTTTTTTTTTTTTTTTGCGGTACACGGGCCTCTCACTGTTGTGGTCTCTCCCGTCGCGGAGCACAGGCTCCAGACGCGCAGGCTCAGCGTCCATGGCTCACGGGCCCAGCCGCTCCGCGGCATGTGGGATCTTCCCAGACCAGGGCACGAACCCGAGTCCCCTGCATCAGCAGGCAGACTCTCAACCACTGAGCCACCAGGGAAGCCCTGGTTTGGGCCTTTGCCTAATGCATGTAAAATAAACATTATGAATATCAACAGGGGCCATAATATATTTTCTCTTAAGTTTCTACATAGCTATGAATTGTACAGGCAGTCTCTTCTATAATGAGAAAAGAGAATCTCAGTGTTGGTGATGGCATTACCAGAGATAAAAAAGAGGAAGAAACCTAAAAACTAGCACTTAAAGACAAAATCTCAGGGAATTCTCTGGTGGTCCAGTGGTTGGGACTCCGTGCTTTCACTGCCAGGGCCCGGGTTCAATCCCCAGTTGGGGAATTAACATCCCACAAGCCACATGGGGTGGCGAAAACAAAGAAATAAAAACAAAAAAACCCATGAAATCTCAAGGATCTTGAATTTGTATAGGAATTCCTTTTAAAACAAGCTAACAAATTCCCAAATCCAACCCATGTAAATAACCACATTATAGGAAAAGTGAAACATCTTTGTTTTTCTGGCTTTGCTCTAGTTTCCTCTCTGAGTACTTCTGAATACCTGAAATTTAGATTATTAATTACTTCACTTGTAAACCTGAGCCCATAATGATATGCCCTCTCAGGGTCAAGAACAAAAGAATCTCAGTAAAGCATAAAACTGAAACTGCGATTAAAAAAATCAAGTAGATGTTTAAAGATCACATATATTGGGCTACCCAGGTCAGCTGTCTCAGGCAAGCAAGGAATTCCACAAATAATGTTTGAACTTCCTGCCTGTATGGATTGTGATAGGTTCGATAGATTACCCAGAAGGTGGTGAAAAGACTCTCCTTGAAATTGATAGAAAATGAAACAGAAAGGGAAAATGAACTACCATATTCCTCAGAAGAGTTTAGGCACATTCATCCCTAAGAGTTTTGAAATGAACTAGATGACCCCTGCTGGCTCAATAAATCCTTCCTTCCCCTGTTTTCTCATCACTCTTCTTGCTTGCTCTAAGTCAGCACTGTCCAATACAACTTTGTGTTATGCTGGAAATGTTCTGTATCCGTGCTGTCCAGTATGGTAGGCACTGGCCACATGTGGCTACTGATCATTTGAAACGCAGCTAGTGTGACTAAATTGGAAACTTTAAGAAATAAACTGTATTTAATTTTAATTAGTTTAAATTTAAATAGCCAGCATGGGTCTAAGTCCTTTATATTTCAAGTGAAGACTTTATGATGAGTCAGCAATGGGAGGATTTCAAAGGACAGCTGATGATGTGGTATGAGGGAGGGACTGTTCAGAGCAGAAGGGTGTAAGGGTGTGGTTAAGGGGGTTCATATGGGATTAAAATGAGACAAATGGTACTGTCCGATGGAGAAGGCTTCTGTGAATCTCTACCTAAAACTGTCAATCAGTGAATCAGGGAAGGCCTCCGAGTTTCTTAGGGATGTGAAACCCTTGGGGCTATATAATAAAGCACAGGCGTGGTTTTTGTCCTTGGGATTCTCCCAGTCTAATGGAGAGAGATGAAAAAGAGTAAAGATTACACTATTGACTGAAAAACAAGCAAATAAGTTTTGTAAGAGATTGGGAAAGGGATGGAATCCAGAGATAGAGTTGGAAAGTAAGGTTATTAAAAAAGGTGGCATCTACGTGAGAAAACTTCCCTGGAACAAGAAAGCCGTGCTGTTCTTCGATTTGGGGTTGGGCTGCATCAAGACAGCCATTAGAGAAGATTAATCAGGTGAGGAGGAAAGTGGTGGGGGTATGCCTGTGAGGGCTGATTGAAGATTATGGGGTGAGGTTAAAAAAATCTGAGCCTTTACTTGACATATCAATATTGAATGCCCCACAGGGGATAGGCACTGTCTGCACACAAAGCATTGGACAGGGCTCCACCCTCAGGAGATTTTAATGAAGATGGCAAACCAGCTCTACCTAAGCTGAGATAAACACCACCACAAAACAACACTCCAGTGAAGTGCCTGGGGAGGCAGAGCAGGGCACTCCCAGCTTCAGAGCAGAGAGAGGCCCCTGCGTGTTGGGGTGGCCAGGGTGCCAGGGGTCTTGGGCTTGAAGAGTTTAACAGGGCGGGAAGCGGAGGAGGGAGAAGGGACAAAAGCCGGAGAGGAGATACAGAACGACTGGAGGAGACAGTTGTCTGGAAGTTAAGGTGGTAACGGTCAGAAGTATGGGCTTGACCCAGAGGACTCTGGAAAGCCACAAGACAGAGAGCTAATGAGGCAGGCTTGGTAAGGGCATTTTCTTGACAAATGCAGTGGTGTTAAAACAGCCTGAGGCTGGGAGGCCCCAGGGAGGCCATGACCGGAGCAAGATGAGCTATTTCTACACTCAGGCAAAGGTTGCTTAGGCCCGAGCCCTCTGCCAAGCTGAGTGGCCTGAAAATGAAACTGCTCAACTCTGACAGCCACTGTCTGCCTGGAAAAGCAGGGTCCAAAGTTCATTTTATAAGTGAATTCCCATGCAGACCAAAGTAGAAATTTCAGAGGAGGCTTAAGAGATTAAACCCAGTATCTCCTTTATGTAACTGCTCATAATAATTGGAAGAAGAATTCTGAAACCATGGTTACCATAGAGGACTAAAATTAAGATCAAAGGTGATGATTTCAAATCCAAGGAAATAGAACAGGTTCAAGCTAGAGCTCACATTTATGCTTTGTATAGACTATCTGATAATCCTCTGCAAATGCATCTTTTTACGAAGCAACCTCAGGAGACAGTGTAGTGGCTCACGCAGCCCTGAAGCTTAGTGCAGATCCCCACCAGTCCTGGGTGGCAGGATGGAATCCTGCTTGGCTGAAAGGAAATGAGGTCTGTAACAGGTATGAGGTTTTTAGACATGATTCTTACCTACACTGCTGATTCTTGTTACTCCTGGTGGGCCTAGCTGGGGAAAAGCTTGGCATCTATTAGCAGAGGTGATGGCTGTAAAAAAATTTTCCCAGGAGACTTTGGAATAAAGGTTTTATAATAGGGCTCAGTTTTTCAAGTTGTTCTTTCAGGCAGGGATCTCAATCTCGTATTTATAAGGAGGGTGGAGACTGTTGTGGAATGTTCTAGAACAGGTGACAGGAAGTACACCACGGGGCTAATTCTCCTCATTGTGAAAGGGGTGCCAGCCTGTCTGGAATGTTGTGGACAGCTACGAGGCCTCTGCGCTCTGAATGAGCAAAGTAGTTCCCTGCATAAATCCCTCATTCTTCAAAGAGGAGGGTACGTTGCCAATACTGTAAGTTGGGCGGGAGGCTGGTCTCACCACTGAGTCTCTTTCCCCCAGTGCTGCTATGAGGCAGTGTGGTTACCCAGTGTCTCCCAACAGTCGTGCCTGCTGCCTGCCAAGAGACGACCTCACCTTGTGTCAGAAACCAAGAGACGGTTGAGGTCGTGGGAGCCTACTATGGGTGGGGTAGGGGGCAGGGGAGAATCGAGTGGAATTAAAAGAAAGGGCCCTCTGAGGGGGAGATGGTATTGGGGGAGACTTCTGAACAGAAGGAGGAAAAGGTAGAGCTGGAAGAATTCTTTTAGGGAATAGAATATTTGGGAATATTCCCCAAATTATTCCTTTGGGGAGTAAATCATTGTAATTAGAATTTTAAAAATTTGCAATTTAGGTTCCCTCAAATCACTACTCAAGTGGTCTCTTTATCTTAAAAGAATTTTTTTGTGTGTGAAGTACACACTCAGAAAAGTGCATAAGATACAAATGCACAGACTAACAATTTATTATAAAGTGAACACCAGTCAGGTCAAAAAACAGGACATT
This sequence comes from Delphinapterus leucas, assembly GCF_059928025.1. Taxonomy (NCBI): domain Eukaryota; kingdom Metazoa; phylum Chordata; class Mammalia; order Artiodactyla; family Monodontidae; genus Delphinapterus; species Delphinapterus leucas. Next base: position 87,453,635 of record NC_143137.1, on the reverse strand, counting down.
GCCAGCATCCTGGAAACCCCACATGCCCCTCCCCAGTCACATGACCTTCTCTTCCCTCTGGGAGTGACACCATTCTATCTTTCATGACAATCACTTCCTTCCTTTTCATTATGGGGTTATCGGCTATGAACACATTCCAACAATATTCTAAGTCCAACTTCTGATCCTAGAGGTATACTATGTGTTCTCTTTCTTTCACTCAGCTTTGTGCATTGTAAGGTTCATCCATGTTGATGTGGGTAGCTGTGCCTCTTTTATTTCCATCGCTGTACAGTATTCCATTGCATGAACACACCATTTTACTCATCCATCCTACTAGGGATGGCCACTTGGGTCATTTCCCTTTCCTTTCGGAGATCATTGCTTTCTCAGCAGCTGCTGGCTCTCCATCAGTAGTGGTCATGCCAAAAAAATAATTAATTGAAGCTCAGAAGGAGACTTTCTAGATTTTAATGAAGATCAATCACTGAGAAAATGTTATCGATCACTTTCCAGGTAAGACAGCATATACAACACACAACGGAGCTCACGGATGCTCGGACACTGAGAGAAGCGTGAGTCTCCATACTGGCAACTCTTAAATTTTCACCTGCTCTAATTTTGTCAACATTAGAGAAATAATTCTCTGTATTAGTACATTCAGCTTACAAATTATCAAATAATAATTTAAATCTTTACTGTTTGTGAGCTGTATTAATTCTGCAGACTTACTGTCCAAATCCATCATTGTTGTGTGTATTCTCTAAAATAGCTTTCTTTCATGATGATACAATCAGCTAGTAGGTGACAGTAATAAATGTCTTCATGTTATTTCAGGTTTAGCCTTCAAAATGAGAATGAACTAAAAGCGGAAAGAGCTTTAATATATGCATTCATTTATGCTAGCTTTGACAAAGACTGATGCCGAGAATCAATGTGGCATCTGTCATAATGATAATTGCTAATGATTATAACAACCACGGCAACAACATGCTGTCATCCAGATATAAAATGATGCCACTAACTCACAGTCAGTAGAATATACTGTTTAGTTTTTTTTCCCTCCAGGATTGCGATATACGTGTGCTCATCCATCCCTGTTCTCTTAACTGACCCCCATTAAAAGTCTGACTTCAGTCAAGTTGCCTTTGATCACATTTCATCCTGACTCTAACTTCAAGATGGAGACAGTTCTCCTGGGCACACTCACGGTATTCCTGGACCCCCTGATATAAGAAATGCTATAAGGGAAAGGACAGAGCAATAATCCTTTGCTGCCAGTTTATTCTGCCAGCTATAATGACAACAGTCATAAAATGTGTCAATTAAACATCATAGAGCAATTGGAAAGAAACAACTCCCTTAATTGTTCTCTTGGTGGAAAACCCTTTGGTCAAGAATTTCACATAGGGCTTCCCTGGTGGCGCAGTGGTTAAGAATCCACCTGCCAATGCAGGGGACATGGGTTCGAGCCCTGGTCCAGGAAGATCCCACATGCCCTGGAGCAACTAAGCCCGCAAGCCAGAACTACTGAAGCCCGCGCGCCTACAGCCCGTGCTCCGCAACAAGAAAAGCCACTGCAAAGAGAAGCCCATGCGCCACAACGAACTAGAGGAAGCCTGCGCGCAGCAACAGCCATAAATAAATAAATAAATAAAAGAATTTCGCATAAACTCAGACACATATATATCTGCTGTCTAATGGATATCTTCATTTGAATATCTTATTGGTACCTCCCACCTCAATATGTCCCCACACGAGAATGACCATATGTCTGGTTTTCCAGGAACAGGCTCAGTTTATATTGTTGTCCCAATAGTACCAATAGTACCTCCTTTCCTTTTCAGATGTGTGCTGGTCTGGAAAATAAACGACATGGTCACCCTACCCCAAAGGAACTCATGTCTTCCCTCCTCCAATTTCCCTCCATGTCTCCAACTTACGGCTCCACTGATGTTCCCTTTCTCAGCTACAGGCACCATCATCCTTCCTGTGGCTCAAAGTGGAGGAGAAGAATGACCTTGTCTCATCAAGCCTTGTAGATTCTACTTTGAAACCTTTTTCCAACCAAGCACTTCTCCGCCTGCCTGCCACTGCACTTCTTCATATACCATCATCTCTTGCCTGGGCTCTTCTGTGAAGCCTCCCCTCTGGTCCCTCTGCCTCTTGTCTTGATCCTTCACAATTTGATTTCCACCCCCTTTGAACCACAAGTCTGATCATGTCACCCCTGCTTAATCCCTGCCATGGCTTCTCATTGTCCTTGGATGAAGTCCATGGTTCATGGGGCCCATCACGGCTGGCCCTCTGGCTGCTCCTTTTAGCATTCCTCATGTTACTCTCTACCTTCCAGGCATGCAGGACCTCAGGTGTTAGGAGCACTGTGCCTGCGCTCTCTGAGGCGCTGCAGATACACCTCTCATCTGGCACGTTCTTCCCCTTCACCTTCAGCTCACTCCTTCAGATTTCAGCTTACTTGTTGCTTCCTCCAAGAAGCTTTCTCTGGCCCCTGCAGACTAGAAGCAGTGTTCCTGTCAGGTATAGCCTGCTTCTTTCCTACTGGAGCACTGATCATAATTTATTCTAATTGCTTACTTATAGACTATGTGCTCCAAGTAGCTAGAACTGTGTTCATCTTGCTTATCACTGAATCCCCGGCACCTGGCTTGTGAGCATCACTGGTGCTCAGAAAAGATTCACCGATGAAATGACTAACGTTCAAATCCAGGGTATCTGAGCTACAGAAGAATGAACTTCCTCTGTCCTGTTTGGGACAGACTCCTTTTACCCTCAGTAATAATTTCCTTAGCAAAAATAAACAAATGGGATCTAATCAAACTTATATGCTTTTGCACAGCAAAGGAAACCATAAACAAAATGAAAAGACAACCTATGGACTGGCAGAAAATATTTGCAAATGATGCAACTGACAAGGGCTTAATTTCCAAAATATACAAACAGCTCATACAATTCAATAACAAAACAAACAAACAACCCAATCAAAAAATGGGCAGAAGACCTAAACAGACAATTTTCCAAAGAAGGTATACAGATGGCCAATAGGCACATGAAAAGATGCTCATCATCGCTAATTATTAGAGAAGCAAATAAGAACTACAACGAGGTATCACCTCACACCAGAGGATGGCCACCATCAAAAAGTCTACAAACAGTAAATGCTGGAGAGGGTGTGGAGAAAAGGGAACCCTCCTACACTGTTGGTGGGAATGTAAATTGGTGCAGCCACCATGGAGAACAGTATGGAGGTTCCTCAAAAAACTAAAAACAGAGTTGCCATATGATCCAGCAATCCCACTCCTGGGCATATACCCAGATAAAACTATAATTCGAAAAGATACATGCACCCCTATGTTCATAGCAGCACTATTCACAAGAGCCAAGACATGGAAACAACCTAAATGTCCATCAACAGATGAATGGATAAAGAAGATGTAGTGCGTATATATCTATATCTCTCTATCTATATATACACACACAATGGAATATTATTCAGCCATAAAAAAGAATGAAATAATGCCATTTGCAGCAACATGGATGGACCTAGAGATTATCATACTAAGCAAAGTTAGAAAGAGAAAGACAAATACCATATGATATCACTTATATGTGGAATCTAAAATATGACACAAATGAACCTGTCTATGAAACAGAAACAGACTCACAGACAGAGAACAGACTTGTGGTTGCCAACGGGGAGAGTGGTGAGTAAGTGAAGGACTGGGAGTTTGGGATTAGCAGATGCAAACTATTTACATAGAATGGATAAGCAACAAGGTCCTACTGTACAGCACAGGGAACTATATTCAATATCCTGTGATAAACCATAATGGAAAAGAATATAAAAAAGAATATATATGTATAACTGAATCACTTTGCTGTATGGCAGAAATTAACACAACATTGTAAATCACCTATACTTCAATAAATAAGAAACTATTCATTTGGTACTATACATAAGACTCCTATACAAGATTATTGATAGGAAATACTACTTATCAATAATTCTAAATTTAAAATGTTATTGTGAGTGTGCGGGTTATATATTTTAAAAAAGAAAATGTATCAAGAACTAGTAAACACAGTTGACACTAGATCAAGGGCTTCAGGATTTTTCCTCACAGAAAACCTGTCCTGTGTCCAGGCTCAGCCCCTTAAAGGCAGATGTGGATGGTCCCTCCAGCACCACTGCAGCATCCACTAACATGCTCTTCGAAGTAGAAATTGGAAAGGGCTCTTCGCATGTCGTTCACTCTCTTCAGCACGTGTACTAAGAAAAGAATCTGAAGGCATATGTACGTCTTCTGTAGGGCTCAGGAAACTGACATTTAGGAAAAAGATGTTCAACGATTTATAAACTTCTGGAGAGCTCCATGCTGAAAGACCTGAACTTTATTTTTTAATATTTCCCTCCCCCCAGCTTTATTCAGATATAACTGACTTATTGTTTGAGGTGTACAATGTGTTGATTTGATACATTTATATATTGCAAAATGATTGCCATCACAGCATTAGCTCATACCTCCATCCTGTCCATAATTATCATTTCTTTTTTATGGTGAGAATGTTTAAGATTTATTCTCTTGGCAACTTTCAAGTATATAATACAATATTGTTAACTATAATCACCATGCTGTATATTCAACCCCAGAACTTATGTGTCTTATAACTAGAAGTGTGTACTCTTTGACCAACATCTCCCCATTTCCGCCACCCCCCAGCTCCTGGTAACCACCACTCTACTCTGTTTCTACGAGTTCAGTTTTTTTAGATTCCACATATAAATGATATTTTCAGTATTTGCCTTTCTGTAAGACCGGCACTTTAGATTCATTCCTAATCTTTTAGTAAGATGATCCAAGATCCATTGGGTGTGTGTGAGAGGGCAGCAAATGACCAAGTAGTGATTAATAAATATTTTGTGAGGGATTACCCTAAAATCAAGAGATACTCCTAATAATTAATACTAATAACCTTTTTTGTTGTTGTTGTCATTTGCCTGTTTTTATGATTCACTAGCCTTAAGGTATCTAATAAATATTGCCTTGCAGTGCGGGTAATTATTACAAGTTGGTGGAACCAGACACTGGTAGAGCAAAAACAATGAATATTTCTGGGCTTCCCTGGTGGCGCAGTGGTTGACAGTCCACCTGCTGATGCAGGGGACACAGGTCCGTGCCCCGGTCTGGGAAGATCCCACATGCCGCGGAGCGGCTGGGCCCGTGAGCCGTGGCCGCTGAGCCTGCACGTCTGGAGCCTGTGCTCCGCAACGGGAGAGGCCACAACAGTGAGAGGCCCGCGTGCCGCAAAAAAAAAGAATGAATATTTCTCTCTCAATATCCAGACCCGTGTCACCCAGAGCTCTGGCTTTGAGTTTCTGTCTTCTTCACCTCTTCACCTCCAATTCTAGAGGATTTCTACCATGCCGTGGAAAAAGCATGGGCTTTGGAGTCGTTTAGGCCACAAAATATTTGCTGACCACCACGACGTACCAGGCACCATTCCAGGATCTGGCTCCTAAGCAGGGAAGTCCTGAGGCATAAGTTCAGATCCTAGCTCTGCCAATTCCCTGCTGGACGATCTTGGGCAATCCAGCCACCTGTGAAATGGGTGGTAATTTTTGAAACGGGAATAATAATTCTTCCATACTGAAAGTGGGGGCTGGTGGGATCAACTGGTAGTAAGTGTCTCACAGTGTTTTAAGTATCTAGCAGGTGCTTGATAAATGGTACCATTTAAAGTAACCTGGGCACTCTGGTCTCTGCAGGATGTTGGCAGAGTTTGCTGTCTTATGCCTCCTCGTGTCTACTGGAGGAAGATTGTGGAAGGGGGAGAAGAGGAGGTTGAGAGTCAGAGCACTGTCACTTACACCACAGGCACTGCCCTCGTGTGAACACAGACCACATCTTCCTCTAGGATGGAGTACAGTGCTGGCTGAGGCAGAGTTCCAGACCTCCTGACCATTTTGTTGAATGGATGAAGGGGCCAGAAACTATGATTTCCTCTCAAGAATTATCCATTTGCGATTAAACACCAGTGTCTACCAATATATTCAGTAAGAATAAATATTCCAAAGATTCAATAACGAGTCTGCTTTACACTCTTTGGATGGGTGGGTAAAGTACAAAGATAGAAAAGAAATATATGCCTTGCGGAGGCTGTTTACATCTTTTGTATTTCACAGAGGGGAGCCAGGCTCAGTGAATTCATTCTCTTCTTCCTCCTGCTGCTTCTTTTGCTTCTCCTTCCACTGCTGCTGCTTCTACGCCTTCTTCTTCTGCCGCTTCACCAGCATCATCACAGTCATCATTATCAGCAGCAAGCAGTAGCAGCACCATTAACTTTTATTGAAAAACCGTATGGTCCAGGCATTAGGCTGTGTAAGCCCTTTACATGACTTTGGGATGTCTGTGTACCTCTTGTCAACCAGGCAGTTTAGAAGAGGGTTTTGAGCTGGAAATAATAGTTTGGATTTGGGATCTGTATTAGTTTTCTAGGGCTGCCATAATATGTACCATAGACTGAGCGGCTTATGTAACAGAAACATATTGTTTCAGGGTCCTGGAGGCAACAAGTCTAGGATCAAGGTGTTGGCAGGGTTGATTCCTTCTGGGGACTGAGGGAGGATCTGTTCCAGGTCCCTCCTCTCTGGCAGTTTGCTGGCCATCTTTGGCCTTCCTTGACTTGTAGAAGCATCATCTATTTCGATCTCTGCTTTCATCTTCACTTCGTGTTCTGTGAGTGTGTGTGTGTATGTGTGTGTCCAAATTTCCCCTTTTATAAGGACACAGTCACACTGGATTACTGCCCGCTCTATGACCGCATTTGAACCTTACTACCTCTTTAGAGACCCTGTTTCCCAACAAGGTCACATTCTAAGGTAACTGGGGTTCCAACAACTCTTTTTTTGAGGAGATACAATACACCCCACAACAGGGTCATAGGGATAAGTGAAATTATTAGGAAGAACATGTAGAAGGAACAGAGGACTGTGAAAAGGAGAAGAGAATTTCCAAAAGCAGTGTTTAACGCCTGCCTGCGAGGCATTGAGGACAATGAGGCCTGTGGCTCTGGCAGTTAGGAGGGTGAGGGCAGATACCTGATGCCAGACACAGCCCACGGTAGGACTTTGCTGGGTGCCCTTTCCTCATTCCAGGGGCCAGCCCTACAGATATTTTGTTCAAACTGAATGAAAAAAAAAGGACCTCCTCGTACTAATAAATCATTAATCTTCCTTCTAGAAATGTCAACAGAATTTAATCATTTTGATTTTTTTTTTCATGTTGCAAACATTCAGATGATGTTCAGATCAAAGAACATAATGGACAAACAACCTAAAAAGATCCTAGGTACTCTTCATTTTAGTAGACACTCCAGAGAAAACATTCATGGTCATCACGAGACCATGTGTGACTACTGAAAAAGAGAAGTTTGATGCTTTGGTTCCCAGAATCCAGAACTTGTATTTGTATCAAAGACAACTTTGGGGTCAATGCAATCCCTTTACTGGTTTATGAATCTACCGAGATCCAGACCCATTTGAGGATCCTCGGGAGAAACTGTCATAGAAAATTTCCCCTAGCAGAATGAGTTTTATCCTGAGTTAATCATTCAAAACATGTAATGCATCTCTAAACAGTCTATGAATAATTCAGTCCTGAAAAAAACTAAAACTGAAGTGTGAGAGAATCATTATGTTTTGTAGCATATAGCATGAGAACTCTGGAAACAAACAAACAAACAAAAAAAACCCAACCCAACCAAAGTGAAACTAAAACCCAGAACCTTCAAGTAGTTATGACCCAAATGACCTAAACATCAGTTAGAAAAAAATTAGCAAGCTTTCCCCCTGAATCCCGCTCTTTGTCTGAAAGCTTGCACCTCTCAACACCATGCGCCAGGCAGAGCTGTGTCTTCACCCAGGATTGCTGTAATTCCTGTGCTGTGAGTCTCAGGCATTATAACACGGCCCGCAGCAGGCTTTAATTACCCATAAATGCACCACCTGTCACCTTTTATTGCTTAATCATGAAACATAACACGGTTTACTGTGCGATGAGATTGATATACTATATTGAGTTGCAGAATCACAGAATCCACTGAAGAATAAAGCCCAGGTTTGGGATGAAGCCGCATGGCAGGGGTAAACCTGGTGAATCCTATTCCCTGAGGGGTGAGGCATCCAGTCTAAAAACTGTGGATGGGGCGGAGAGGAGATGGGTGTGAGCAGAAAGGGGGTTCAGCGTCAGCCTAAGCCCAGAGGAAAGAGGAAAGAGGAAATATGACTCTCCATGTAGGATGATGGTTCTCCAAAGAGCTGGGACACCCTGGAGCCTGACTGAAGGAAAGGCTTTGTGCTTTGGTGGCTGGAAATTTTGTGCAGTGCTGTGAATCCTCCTTCAGTGATAACTGCAGCCTGGGCTCTACGGGGCTGCAGCTAAGCGTCCCTGGAAAGAGTGACAGAGGGGAAGAGGAAGGAACTGAAGACAGAAAGGCGGCTGGTGTGGGACTATATACTCTGACCATGCATGATGACTCCAGATAGGAAAGGACGTCAAAAACAGTAACAGGTGAGAACTGTCCCCATCATCACAGACAGTCATGACCCGACATTCACATGGACTGCATTTTCATTTAAGTCATTACTGTCTTGAAGAGCACTTATTTTGGGCTCCAAAAATGCTTCCTAACCCTTCAGCTCAGCACCGTCACATTATGTGTGGAGCTCACTTCTGTAGCTGAACTTAAGGGATGCCAGAAGGGCCCCAGATATCAATGAAAAATGTCACTGAAGGTCTTTTCCTTTGGGTTAAGACCTGAGGGATCTGTGGTAACTGGCCCAGTTAGATGCTTTCTCTGAACAGTGAAACTGTTAGTTCCTAAACTGAGGTTAGTGCACAGATGAGTGAGAGGAATGTATGGGGAGCGAGAATGCTGGGCCTTCCCCAGGGTACATAAACCCTCTGGCTGCTCAAGATTGGCACTGGGTGCTGGGTAGGAGGGGGTGGGGGAACCAAAGCAGACCTGCGAGAGATTCTGAAAGGCACGTGGGAGGGACAAGGAAGTGCACTGGTTATTTATTGCTGCATAACAATATTACCGCAAACCTAGTGGCTTAAAACAGCACGCATTTGGGCTTCCCTGGTGGCGCAGTGGTTGACAGTCCGCCTGCCGATGCACGGGACGCGGGTTCGTGCCCCGGTCCGGGAAGATCCCACATGCCGCGGAGCGGCTAGGCCCGTGAGCCATGGCCGCTGAGCCTGCGCGTCCGGAGCCTGTGCTCCGCAACGGGAGAGGCCACAGCAGTGAGAGGCCCGCGTACCGCAAAAAAAAACAAAAAACAAACAAAAAAAACCCAGCACGCATTTGTTATCTAGCTTTTCTGTGTCCTCTGTCTTAGAGCCTGTCACAAAACTGCAATCAAGGTGTTGACCAGAGCTGAAGTCTCACCTGAAATCCTTCCTGGGGAAGGATATACTTCCAAGGTCACAAGGTTGTCAGCAAAATTTAGTACTTTGAGGGCTTTTGGACTGAGGGCCTCACTTCCTGTCCAGAGTCACCTTCAGTTATGCAGACCTCTCTAAATCATGCAACCAAGGCAATAGAGCGAGCCTGCTTCCAAGGTGGAAGTCACAATCTTACATCTTAATCATGAAACCAACATTCCATCACCATTGCCATATTCTACTGATTAGAAAAAGTCACAGGCCCCACCCACACTCAAGAAAAGGGCATTACAAAAGGGTAGAATGTCAGGAGTTGGGGGTCACTGGGGGCCACTTAGAGGCTGCCCAACATAGGGAATCAAGAGGGATGGCAGACATCTATTTTTTTTTTTTTTTTCTTTTCTGCTTTCTATCCATTCATCTTTCTTCTGGTACTTAGATTTTCCCTCTCCATCATCCCCAAAGTGATTCTGGCAGTTCCAGCTGCAGAGGTGACATGTGACTCAAGCCTGGTTAACTAGAATATCATGTCTGGTGATAATGACTGGCTTAGGGTTGGACATATGACCCAACAAGAGCCAGCGAAAAACAATGAAACTTTCTTGGGAATCCGGGAAGAATATGCCCCACTTTTCAGACTGACTTAAAACTAGAGAGAACCTAGGGCTTAAAGCTGCTGCCTCTACTTGCTATGATGTAAAGCCCAAGACTGAAGGTAACATAACAGAAGGAGCACCAAGAAGAGTCCTAACGCTATTGTTGAACCAGCCTTGAATCCAGCTGTGCTTTAAGTGAATTATTCCTAACATACTCAATCCATTTTGGATCAAGTTTTCTGCGATCTGCAACTGAAAGGGTCCTAATTGACACAAGGGAAGAAACTAACATTTATTTGACACATTTGGGGGTCATGAACACCCCATATCCCATCTGAAGGCAACTTCTGAATCCTTTGGTTTTATTTAGAGTTGACAAATTATTTTACCTACAGTGATAAGTATTTTACCTAAAATATTTAGCCTATAATGAATTGCCCTAACACGAAGTACACATGAAGCTTTGAGAGAAAGGGGGTGGCTTCCATGATTATCACCTTCCTTGCATCTTTGACTTTCTTGTATTTTTAGCAGCCTCCCAAAACAAAAGGGTCCCAGATATGTATATCCTACATAGGAATTTATAGCTTCTTCTAGAGCATATTTATGGCTAATATGACCCAAAGGGTCACCTGCTGCTGACATTCACCAATTCAGCCACATCCTCCCAGTTCAAAGTCTTCACACCCTGTGGTCTCTTTGTCTAGATCCCAAGGCTCTGCTAGACCACTGCTGTTTCTCAGAATCTCTCTGGTCTCCCCTGGGACAAGCAGGAACTTCTGACACTCCTACATGCCTCGAGCAGCCCTTGGCAAACTGGAAGCATACCCTTAGGCCCATCTGCCTGGTCACCTCCCTCAGCTCTGTCTAGTCTGTGGCTCAGGGGCCAGACAGTATGAATTTCTGCACGAGGCTGGTGGTCTCATAGCGGGAAGCCAGGCCAAGGTCCCATCTGCTCTGGGGCCTCCAGAACTTATTTGGAGCTTCTATTGTACTCTGACTCCTGTCCACTCCCTGGTTCTGGTCCCAGAGTTGGGTGTGTGTATAGAAACTCTAGCATCTCAACTGCTACCCCCTTCTCCAATTCCTCCTTTATGTACTGTCTCTCTGGCCAGTAAGGAAAGGAACTAGATCCCCCAGGAGTACTCAAAGAGGTATTTGGGTAGGTGGGTTGATGGTGGTGGGAGGAGGCAAAGGTTTGGGTGGGGAGATAAAGGGTCAATTAGTTCAGCTTAGGCAGGTTGAATTTGAGGTGTCTTAAGGTATTGAAGACACCCTGCATTAGCCGTTGGAAACAGGATTTGGAGCTCAAGAGTGGTTGTAGTCAGAGTGGCTGGTTATGGGTGGTCAAAACAATGGGAGTGGATGAGCTTAAGGAAGAGGAGAGATGGGAGAAGAGGTGTGAGGAAGAGAAGCTGGGAGGACCCTGGGACGGAGTAGTTGGAAAGGTAGGAGGCAAGTTCTCGGTCCTGCTTGGAAATGAAGCCTAAGATCCCATACATACATACATATCCATATAGATCCATCCATCTATCCATCCATCCATCCAGACCCCAGAAAGCTTGACACCTCTTGGAAAGCTCACAAAAACTTACTTCAGCAGTGACACATCAAGTTCATTTTGTCTTTCAAATAAGAGAGAAGTATATTTGGTAAACTGAGATGGAAACTCAATTATCACTGAGGAAGATTCTCAAAGGTGAGGCACTGTCAGGCTTAGGCTTAAGGACATCTCTGGTTTAGGGACAGCAGCCCCTCCATGATCTGCTTTTGTAACTATTTAAAATTTCAGCTCGCTTCCATAATAGCAACAAAGGACAAAGCCTAGACCTGGTATCCTGCAGTCACAAAAAGGAAGGTCACCTGGAAGAGCAGAACAAGAGACTCCAGCACCAACTGGCCGTGGGTCAGGAGATAGAAGGCTGCCAACACAATTGCCAGGAAAGAAGACGGAAGATCACTCTCGGAGATCACGACAGCTGAGTTTATGCCCGGGCAGCGGCTGCAGGGTGAGTCGTGGGAAGGCAAACTTATGAAGGGCATCAATTAAGGTAAAAGCAAAAGGAAAATGAGGTGCTTCAGGGCACAGTGTGTGGGAAGCAAGAGTGTGATGGAAATCATTAGGAGAGACGCTGAGACTCCCTTGCCCAGCAGGCCCTTTGTCAGCAGCATCTGATTCCAGCTCCTAAGGTGGGGACAGAGAGTCTGTATGTCAGCATTGTCAATGCCCAGGGATGGTCCTGGAGGAGCCTGCTCCTCCCCTACTGTGTCATGAAAAAGAGGGAGGCCAGGGTCTGGGGGCTTTGGGTTGTTTTTCTCCCTGGACTATCAGGGAAGGACTGGGAGGGGCATGGGCCATGCTGGTGTTTCACCATCTCACGTTGACCAGACAGACCTGTGAGGACTGTTTGTCAAAGGAAAGGGAATCTCTTCTCCAGGTGAGGCTGGTGCCGCTGCCTGGATGTGACTGCGAGGCACACGTTTCCCGCCAGCAAACGTCTGAGACTCCACTCCCATCCAGACTCTGCTGGCTTGAGCATCAGCCAGCCAGGACCAGAACCCAGAGCCCAGACCTTCTTGCTCCCAGGTCACTGCCCTTTTACAAGCTAGCACAGAGCCCAGTAACAATTTCTGTGCCTTCCTATTTTCATCTCTGAAATTATGATAGTAAAAGTAGCTCTCAAGTATGGAATTATAACTGCATTTTAGAATAGAGCACAGAAAAAATCTAAAAAGTAAGCATCTTGTCACAATGAAATCATGCCGTTTTTTGAAGATTATGACCTAATCAATACTACCCAGGTATGCTATTCTGGAAGCTCTCAACAACCAGAAAGAGTGTTTTTGAATGCAGCAATATAAATTATCTATAGGAGGGTAAACCACCAAATCTTAAACATTACTCTCAGTGGGGAAAAAAAAAAAAAACCTCCTCCAAATTATTCTCAGATTATACACCATGGAATTCCACACAATTCATTTTTGTTGAGCTGGTTAGAAAAATTCTGCAATATATACAGGTCAGAGTCAATCCAAAAAAAGCAGCAACAGAGACAGGAGTTGGTTTTAAAAGTTTTTTTAAGAATGAAAATATACTTGAATATATGGAAGAGGTATTTTAATTATTAATCACTAAAAATTTTGAGACTTTTTGTCTTATTTTCATTTAACAACTAAGCTTTCAAAAATCAGAAAATATCCAGAGACTTTACAGCACCTATCTTTTTGGTACTAGGATAATCTATATACCTATTTGCTCATACTTTAAAAATTGCTGTCATTTTACAAAAAAGGCAATTAAGAGTAGAATGATGGTTACCAGGGGCTGGGGGAGTTGGGCAGATTTTAAGGGTACAAACTTGCAACCAGTAGATGAGTCCTAGAGATCTAAGGCACAGCATGGTGATTACAGACCATACTATATTATAAACTTCAAAGTTGCTAAGAGATTAGATCATAATTGTTCTCACCACAAACAAGAAATGATCATTAAGCAATGTGATAGAGGTGTTAGCTAACGCTATGGTGGTGATCACATTGTGATATATAAATATATCAACACGCTGTACACCTTAAACTCACACAATCATATTGTCAATTACATTTCAATAAAAAGCCAATTATAAGATGAAATGGTACCAAGTTATACTTTTTGGTAGACTATACATTAGAGCAATAAGCATTGCCTATGTGTAGTAATATACACATACCAATTAGTGATACCTACATACTTCAAATGCATTTCAAAAACTAAAACTTATTTTAATAAACATAAGACTTAAACTTTTTGTTTTCTACATTGTAGGTTAGTTTTTTCCATGAATACATTTCTGATCTTAAGTAACTGTTTACATGAATTCAGATTTCCTTGATCTGGATAATTCTTTTTTCCAAATTTTTTGAGTAACTTCTTTAATTAAAAAGAAATCCAACAGAAAGTAGATTCCTTTTTATTTCTTATATGCCAGGTATGAGTTTATGTCCTTAAGATCATTAGATTATTTAAGAGATGAATTAGGAATAATTTTTTTCTCTTGTTTCCCTTGAGGACAAGAACCATAGCTGGCAGCTCTGTCTATAGAAGGGGATTCTCGGGAAAATGTTGCTTGGTTTTCTGGCTCTAGTACAGATGTGCTCACCCTGGCCTGCCCATACTACTTGATATGTGATGTCCACCTCACCTGGCCTCCTTGCCTAGGACAAGACCCCAGGAGCTAATATCAGCTGTGGCCATGGATGCTGTTCATAGCGGTATCAAGGACAGACAAATGTGTTGGAGTATTAGAGAAAAGATCTTGGTAGGTTTTAACAACAAAGTTTATTTCTTGTTCATCCCCACCATGGGTTGGCTGGGGGCTCTGCTCTATGTCTCCTCATTCAGGGATGTAGAATGAATCAGCAGCCACCATCTAGAGCACTCATCTCACAAGCAGAACTAAAGATAGGTCTGGAGGCCTCACACTGGCCATTAAAAGTTTCTGGCCTGGCAATGACATGTGTCACTTCTGCTCACTACTCATTGACTACAACAAGTTTCATGGTCCCACTCAATCTGAACCAGGAAGTACAATCCCATCACATGCCAGGAAGGTGGGAAGCCAGAAACACTTGGTGGATGGCATTAATGAAGATTATAGTCACCCACACAATATACATCTCCTCTGTCTCCTTCCTAGGAGAAGGCTGACTTTGATTAGTTATCTATCTCTCTCTCCCAGGCTGCCCATTAAGTTAGGCAAATCTGACCTATTTCCGTTCCAGAAGAGACCTTGATGTATTTAAGCCAATCAAAATGATCTCAACCTGGTTGCAATTAGTTCAGGAAGGAACATGAGACATAACTTAAGCCAATGAGATGCTATGAGAGGTTGTAGGGCCTTTGGGGAAAGTTTCTTCTCATTTTTCTAGGACAGCTTCTAGGGGTAACTCTCTTGTTCTCCCTGGATGTGAGACAGAAAGCACAGGAGCCCAAATGAGACTTGCAGCCATTCTGTGACCAAGAGAAGCACGAGTCTCAGGATGGAGCTTACACTGGGGATGGTAGAGCAGAGAGATAGAAGACACGTGGGGCTCTGAAGAAATAACTGGCTTCTGGATCAGTCAAACCTAAAGCTTATCCTACGTTTGGACTGCCAGTTATCTTAGCCAAACAACGTCCTTATTGTTTAAGTCACTTTGAGTTGGATTTTCTGTTATTTGCAGCCAAAAGCATCCAAACTGATATATCTGCTTAACTAGGTTTCCTGTCATGTCCTTCCTGCTTGATTTGTAGCCCTTGACTCCAACTTGGCCTCCTTATTCATACCCTACTGGCCACCCTTCCCTCTTGTCGCAGTTCACTCAGATATATCAATGGAATATAGTTTTGCCTCAAACTCCCAGTATCGTATGAATTCCTCCCCTTGCTTACTGACTTCATGACCTTCATACATTGGCCTGCTGTTCTTTTACTCTCTGCCTCCAACTACTTGGACCATTTCTGGCCTCCCTTGATTAGCAGCTCCCCATACCAGTGCTAAGAAGGACACCAGCTTCTCAAGGACATTTTTGCTTCTTGAAAACATGTCCTTTGTGTTCTTAAATTGTATTTTACCTACACACTGCTTGAAACTAAAGCAGCCCATCTGGTCAAATGCTATCCGATACAAAAGGTCAGTGGAGCAGTACTCCAACTCTGTCAGCTGCACATACTATCAAAGAGCTGTCAGCTTTGTGATTTAATGACTTGCCTAAGTCCTAAATTGGGGCTGCACTCCTGAAGCCTCAGCAATCTGATTTAAAGCTGCCATTGAAACATCCCATCGCATCCCATACGTGGGCTGAAGGGTGACAGCAAGCACATTTCTATGGCACTTGCCACAGCAAAAGGCAGAAGCCCCAGCGCTCAGTGAGCAAGAATGTGCTTTTTAGATCCAGATTTTAATGGGCATATTTTACGTGAATTCTAATAGGCATGAAGTTAACACAGTTTGTGTGTGTCTCCCAGCCTAGCTCATATACCACCATAAATATAAGAAGCTGTGCCAAGATAACTCACTTCAAGTAATTTTGGAGAAGTCAGGGACGAGGCAAAGCTGTGAGTAATCCAAGAAATAGAAATATTCTAGGAGCTGTGTGGGGGTACAGGGCCTGGTGTGACTGGTGACTGGACACGTGCAGACTGAATTGGCCCTTTTCTGAGTTATTAATACTTTCTAAAACCATACCATGGAAGACCTGGACCTGCTATATTTACTGTCTTTGTATCTAACAGGGGTGATTCCAGAGAGATTTCTGGCAGATTCTGGGAAAATATTCTGAGACTGACAGTTGCTTTGGGGAATAAAGAGGCAGCATGTGTCTGCTTATTTTCCCCCTCCTATTCCTTTTCTTTAGCTCATTTTATTGAGTCATGCAGGGCTTTCACTAATACAGTTGAGGCTTACAAACTGTTAGAAGAATCGCTGTCTTAATGAACATCATTTAAGGAAGAGAGGAAGAAAGAAAGGAGACAAGGGATGAGGAGAGAGAACAGAAGGCTGTTATCTAGCCAGCTCGGCTTCCTCTCATGCAGAAGTCTGACTTTCCGGCAGTGGGAAGGAGGATGGGTCAAATTATGGTAATTAGGATCTGATGTGGCAGCTCAGGATGTGCATTTCCTTCATTTCATTGTTTGCTACAGGACAAATAACACACTTATGAGTTTGCACCAAAGGATTACTCTTGGGACTCAGAAGAGGGACGGCCATCAGACAGCACGTCTGGCCTGGTTTTCCAGAATGTTTTTCAGGGAGAGAAGGCAGGTGGCTTAGTAGAATCAGGTGACCTATCTCTAGGGGACGTTAGAGACTTTAGCAAAGGATCATGAGATGTTAAGAATTTCCCTGTGGATCCAGGTGCTGACTAAGTAGTTTGATTGTGCATTGGATTATCAAAATCATTTATTTTTCCTTTCTGTGTTCTACTAAACACGTTTTGCCTTCCAAGAGACTCAAGTTATAGGAAAAGCTCACAGGGAATTAGGTAGGTGTAGCTCATTTTCTTATCGAAGGGAGGTTGCAGTCATTTCTATCAATCCAGCAAACGCCCTCCAGCCCAGGCCCTGGACTTTCCCCATCCATTGTGAGGTGTGACTGGCAACTTCTCACTGATGATAGAGATTGCCAATTCTCCCTAGCTGTCAGTCACCGTACAGGCCACCTTCAAGTTCACTTCATATTAAATAAGAAAGGAAAGGAAGTGCTTGAAACACCAAACTGCAGGATTGGTTGGAAGTTCCTAGAGTATATTTTAACAGAATCACATTTTCCAGCAGCTACTTTTGAGAAGAAACTATTAGGGAAACATTGGTTCTTGGATGTAATGTGATTGCAACATCACGAGCTGTGGGATGAACATCTGCTACTAAAGGAGGGGCCCACACTGACAGCCACCTGAATTCTACATCTTTGCTATCAACACAGCCCTGTAGTTCCAATTATTATTCTACATCATTCCCCACTTGGCAAATTGACACAGCCTTCAGTTCATTGCCTCTTCTGGGAAGGCCTGTGGCAGCTTTGCCCGTGTTCTGATTATTATTCGAGTCACTAATAGCAGGAATATCAATGCTCTGCATTCATCATGTGCCAATGATGACGGCACCGAGAAGCTTCAGAACTGGGATCATTTGATCTGCCTTCTCATTTTGTAGAAGAAACTGGGGCTCAGGTGTCCTCCTCCAAATCTGCTGTCTAGTTAGAGAAAAATTGGCAAGAGAATGCAAAGCCTTTTTTAATGTAAATGTCTCACTGAAGTCTAATGTGTATTGTACTTCTGTATTATATATAGAAAACTATGCATATCATATGTGTGAGCTCAGTGAATTCACAAAGTGGGAACACCTAGCCAGACAGCAACCAGCTCAAGAAACAGAATCAGTACCTTTATGCTCCCTTCCCAACCGTATTGTGACCCCCTAAGGGTGACCTCATCTTGACTTCTAATACCCTAGACTGGTTTTGCCTGCATCCAGACTTTGTACTAATGGATCCCAAAGTCTTTAACTCACTGCACCTTCTACCACCACCATAGTTTAGTTGGGAGAGAGAGATCTTCTACAGGGGATGACATAAAAGCTGAGCACTTTCAAAAACAATGCTGGAAGGAGAGTCCAACTTTATTTTGAAGTCAGATTACCATCATATTCAAGTTGGCAGCTCTATCATCTTTCACAGTGAGGGACAAGGCCACTTTATTGGAGCAAGTTACTAAAAAACCAAGACAAGCCAAAACCAGCTCCTGTCCGATCAGTTCTGAGTGCAGGGCCACCTAGTTGCTTACTGGCCACTCTGATGACAGTTATAATTCTACAAGTGTGAGTTCTAATCATTCTTTAGAAAAATTTATTACCTTTCTGTGGTGGCTACTGATTTTCACCCTGACATATTACTCTCCTTGACAATACTGCTTTTTCATCACTGACATCTTAGTAGATTCAGAGACAGAAATATCACTGGAGTATGTTTTCAGTTTCTTCATAATGAACAGCCAACTTTCTATGTCTCATTTCCTAGAATGCAATGTTAGTCTTTCTGTTTGTTTGTTTTCATTTTGAATTAAACACTTAGTTTCTATGACAGACGTTTCCCATCATTCCTCTGTCTTCTCCCCTTTCTCCAGGAGGTAATGCAGATCTACTTGCTTCATTTACCATCCAGTTGTGCAGCTGACTGCATCTTATAAATGTGAGCAAATAGCAGGATCGGATACAGACTAATGGTCAGCTCACAGAATATCCATGACAGTTGTTGCATCTTTTGGTCACACGTCCCTCTTTGCACAGTCAGATACTTTTTCCAAAGCGGTTTTTTATGTACTCAGATATAAGTGGCTACAGGATTGGGTCTACCAGCTGCCCAAACTCTTTCAGCATATCTGTGAATCATCTTATTTTTCTGCTCTACAAGTTACTGAATATGGGAAAAACAGAATAGATCCTCCTTGTCTGGTAAATGAAGGAGATAAAGTTACAGTAGTAGAAACAAGGTACAGGAACTAAGTGTTTGGGTTTGCTCTCCAGAGGGCATTTTATACAGTCTGTGCCTACTTCCCCAGAGGCAGCAGGATTCTTTTGACATTTGAGTCTTGAAGAACTCTAAGAGATAATAGTGAAAAAGCTATTTAGTCATGGATAGAACCATGTCAAAGTGAACTGAAATAAGTAGCTGTGACGGAGGTGATTAACTCATATGTAATAGAGTTTGGACTCACAGAGAATTCTAGTAGTTTTTGATTTCAAATGGGAGAGAGACATGTTATGGTTTCCAGGAAAGAAGCTAGCCATAGAGAGATCTTATCTCAGATTAAAAAAAATTTACAGGCTTCCAGCCTTTAGCTGATAAGGGGGCTGGAGGCATACACTTCTATCTATTCTCCTTCCCAAGATGTCTACCCAGTGTCTCCCTATCCATGGGATGGTTGTAGGGCATCCTGCATTTGTGGGATGAGGGAAAGCGGAGAATGGAAGTAGGAAACAGGGCAGGAATGATACTGATGGGGAAATGCTCTATCTCTGACTTTGAATGGGAATGTGATGTTTTCCTTCCAACAGCAGTATGGAAACTTTGTTATTTTGAACTTCTTAAAGATCCAGTAACTTTCTACAATCCATTGGGAGACTGGGAGTAGGCAAGCTCTCCCAGACAAGCTCTCAGGTTCCTGAGAGCACAGTATCTTGAGAAAGAAAAGCCTGAAAATATCCTGTAGCTACTACTAAAGACTCTTAAAAGTTGACTGTCAGATAAGGTTGTCCTAGTTTGATAGGCCAGGTGAGTCAGATATAGTTGCCTTGGAATCCAAGAATATCAAGTCCCTGCACTCCTGGGGGAATATTATTTATAATCAGGCAGGAAATACATCCCTTAAGATCCCTGAAAGTCAGAATCTATCTCCATCTTCTTTGATTGTCAGAAGTAGCAGCAGCCCAAAGAAGTTGAGCTTCCCAAGGATGGCAAGGCAACCAGCAGTTCCGGCCATGCCTCCAAAGATGCAGGCAGGTGTGAAGACCTTTAAACTGTAGGGATCACATGGCTGGAAGCTAAAAATATCAAGGAACCTGTGATGTAAGGCTGCCAGAAACCCTTTCTCTCTACTTAACTCCATGATTAATTAAACCCTTTTTAATTATGCCAGAATTAGCCCTGTCCATAGAAATGTTGCCCACAGGCTCAGTGCCCAGCCTTTTGAAATTTCCTTTGTACTTTCATGTTTGTTTTGTGAGCAATGAGGAAGTTTCCCTGACGCCAAGGAAGTCTAATGACACCCTCCCCCCATTTTCAGATCAGATCACAATAGTGATAACTTGGTTACTGGAGAGGAAACAGCTCAGAGAAACAGTTCCAATTACACCAACGGAAAGCATGAACAAAAAGAGAGCAGGTTATGGCAATAATAACAGAATATCAATCAGAAAAACAATGGTAAAGTCTTAAATCTGTGGAAGATCTAGAAAGTTCAAGATGCTCTATCTGCACTTTTATGTCAACAATGTATAGAAAGACCAATGACTTGATAATTAAACGTACATGTTTTAGTGTTTTATTGATATGAATTGCTTTTGCTTATCCTGTCTTTTTTGATCCTTATTTGAACCTGGGAGATAGAAAGGTATGTAATATAGTAGTTTTGTATACAAGGACGATGAGGCTCAAAAAGGTTATGTGACTTGTCCCAAGTCACGAATGACTTTGAATCTGATCACCTAGCAGTTGGTCGGATACAACTTTCAATGCACTAGAATGTCCTGTTCAACGTATTTCAGGAGGGTGAATTCTAGAATATGGGCTTGGCATCCTAACATAAATCAAATAATTACTAAGATTACTATAGCCTGTTTTAGGCACCACGGGCTTCAAAAGGAAAACCGAATGTGATGCTGCCCACAGGTGATTTACAACCTGGCTGGGGAGAGTGGCCCTGAAATAAGGGATAAACAAGACACTGCAAAACTGGACGGTACCAAAAAAAGCAAGAAAATTCCAGAAAGGAGACATAAATATGGCCAGGCAATGCTAGAAGATTTTCAGATAGGAGGCTGTAGAAAAGTAGGCTCTGCCTATGGGGAGACCAGTGGGATGTGTGAATCTGACCCAGGGAGTAAAAAGGCAACTTGAGGAACATCTTGATTTTAGTTATGTACAAGAAGATTTTGAAATTTGTGGAGAGAATTGCCTTGGAGGGGTGAATAGGTAAGGCTATGAGGATTCAAATCATTTAAAGCTGCAGGATAAATTTCAACACTTGGAATTGCATTTGGAAGCAACCAGGGAGCCAGGCTGGAGCACAGAGCCCTGGTTAACACAAAAGGTCCACCTGGTTTACACGACTCAGCAAAGTGCCGTCGCCAGCTTTCTTCTTGTCTTGCGAGGCCGTTTTGAATAAAAAAACTAGCAGGATAAATCAGGAAATTCAGAAACCCAGAGACACACTTGCTTGGCTGGCAAATCTACAATATATAATGTAAGTTCAGTGCCGTCATTTTACAGCAGAGAAGAAAAGAGCTCCTAGAAACAGTTACGGACTACAGTCAGTCTGAATGTTGACAGAGGGTCCTGTCCAAGGCTTCACGCCTCCACTGAGATGTGTATGGAGAGGAATTCTCTCAAAAAGCATCTAAGTCAGCCACAGCCACAGCCACCTGAACCTGGGGCTGGTAAGAGTCAGTGTTGACGACTGAGACTGGAAGGAAAATCATAGTTTATGAATAAATGGCTATATTAGGTAATTTTTCTCTGTTTTTCTACTACTCATCTCATGAAGTTGTCCAAACCCATTTTAAGGTGCATATGGATTTAGTAGAAAATGGTGGGAAAGGAGTGATTGACGCCTGAAAATAGGAGCCAAAGTTTCTCATTCCTAGTAGGGTGGGCAGTGGGACAGGAAGCCAGAATTTATGTGTTTATGTTAATTTTGTTCCCTTCATGGTGGCTTCCAATGCAGATAGTTGAAGGTTGGTTGGAACATGGGAAACCCCAGAAACCCAACCCATTTAAAGATGGCCCCTTAGCATTCCTCTCAACTCTGGGAGTCTTGGAGTTTACAGTCCTTAAAAGTCACTTATTCCCTGAGCCGTGTCCCCAGGACTGAGTTAGGTTCTCTCCATGTACTCACCAAGAACACTATGTTCTTATTGGCTACAGTGTGAGAACGTGGTGTGTGTGTGTGCTGTGTGCGTGTGTATGAGTAAGGGGTGGTGGGGGAGGATTAAATAGTGCAGGATGGTTACTGGCCTTCCACAGTAGTTCTGGAAGGGAAGCTGTCATAAGCAGGTGATGGGCTGTGAATTCCATTCTTCACTCAGTCCTTCTCAGTCCCCTGTGCTTTGCATACTGTGAGCAACTTGTCCTGTCCTGTGTTTTGGAGTTTAAAGATATATATTTTTTAAAGCGTAGTCTATAAATACAAGAATGGTGTTCAACAAGCAGCAACTGCTTTCCACACCAGCAGAAAGCAAAGTTGGATATGTTGGACTTAGAGACACGCAGTGCTTCCCTAAAAGGGTTTTACGGGGTAATTCTGGCTATAATTTTTGCCCTGCCGCTCACTTTCACCACCACTCCCGTGTACATGCAGTCTTGCTCAAGAATGAGAGAGAGAATGGATGAAGGCGAAGAGAAAGACGGAGGAAGTGGGCAGTATGATTTGGACGCCTCTTTCACCAACACCTCAGGAAAACTCCTCCTTGACCACGAATGTTCACATCTCCATACACTGTTGATGCAGCATATTTTCCTCAGGCTTCAGCAATTCTCACAGCTTTCACGTGAGGAAGGCGAAGAGAAGACAGTCTTCGCCTCATTAGAAAAGCAAGAAAGTCACGGTACCGGCTGGCCTTAGTCTGTGAGAAAGAAGTAGACTTAGAACTCCAGACCCAGTTTATCTCCTCACACATATAATGCAAGCACAAAATAGAGCACTATGTGCTTTCTCAAAAGTGCAAGAGCGAAGCAACAAAACAAGGTTTTTATAGTCCCACTGGATGAAGCCCCACAGCATACTGAAGAGATAAAGTGTGAAATGGTGCCTGAAGACAATAAGCTAAGTTAACGGAGGAGTCAGTCTGAGAGGCTGCAGCTGACAGGATTCGGGACGGAGCATCGCTGATGTCTTCTAGAGAACACAGTCTTGAATACTTCATTCATCTCTCTTGATACACATACGCCAAGCTCCCTAATAGTTAGGCTGTAGGTGATTCTATTCTGCTTCTTAGACTGTAAATTAGTTGACCTACATCATGTATCAGAGATTATAAAAACAGAACCAGCAAATCTGCTGGGAAGACTCTTCATCAAGGAATTACATTTTCTCCTACGTGTAAACAGAAATGGTTTCTACTCTTCCTGCGGGGCTATACACAATTTATAAAAAGCCTCACTAGGGATAGGTTGCACTGCCCAGGGTTTAAAAATTCAATGAAAAGAATGCAAGGAAGATAACCATCCCAGATCTATTGTTCTCATGCTTTCTATTGTTTTAGGACACGTGATTATCCTGGGAATGAGCTAACATTAATTTTTGGCTTCACAGCTGCTGTGTCCCAACAAGTCACCCAAATTATACTGAAAGGAATTGCAAGACTCTCCTGTACTCGAAGGGCAGAGAGCATAAACTGAATAACACGAGGCTTCAGTGATGATGCTAAGAGTGTTTCTGAGTGCTTCCGGATGCAACTGTGAGAACAAGCCCATTTTAGAAGTGGAAGAGTATCTGTCACAATGCCCAGCAATGAACACATTTACAAGACAACAGAACAAAGCATAAAGGTAAGTGGCTTGAAATAGCAAAAATCTACCTTAATAATCACAGATTGCAGTGAGGCCAAGTCATACACGGGGTAAGAGAATTTTCCAGAACTATCTTTATCTTATTGGTTCTGAACAATGCCGGGCTTTTAGAGTAAGTCACATTGTTTCTTTAAAAGTTATTTTTCTGGTAATACAAATGCATTCATATGATCTGGGTAATTAAACTTAATTGTGTAATTAGAACAAATGAGCAGAATTAGATTGCACTAACCACATGTAACAACATTATTAGGTATACAAATCTTTCGTTCAAGTTTTATACGTAACACACAAACACACACGGTAGCTTTACCCAGGATCACGAACATTCATCTTATCATGTCATTCAGGACGGCACTATTATTTCAATGCCTCTTACTCCCCTGCCTAAAAGCAATTGTATAGTGGTACTCAGATGTTAATGAGGTCTGTTAGTGAGAGCACATGCTGAAGTAGCAGAATGAGGACGTTGATTCTACGATAATAATAATAGCTACCATTATGTCATGGATTGGGTTAACCACTTTATGTATCACCTCATCCAAAATTTGACAACTCTATGGGGAAGGTATTCTTAACCTTATTTGGCAGATGAGGACTTGGAGCAAACAGCAACCAGCTACAGAAAATTTCAAAGCTTGGCTCCTAACCATTATGCTACTTTTTTTTTTTTTTTTTTTTTTGCGGTACACGGGCCTCTCACTGTTGTGGCCTCTCCCGTTGCAGAGCACAGGCTCAGGACGCGCAGGCTCAGCGGCCACGGCTCACGGGCCCAGCCGCTCCGCGGCATGTGGGATCTTCCCAGACCGGGGCACGAACCCGCGTCCCCTGCACTGGCAGGCGGACTCTCAACCACTGCGCCACCAGGGAAGCCCCATTATGCTACTTTGACAGATAATATTGATTATTTTAATTCTAAATATTGCTACTCAAAGTCTCCATTCCCTGCTCCTACATCTTTCCTTGTGGACAGCTGAACTTTGCATAAACATTTCAGTCGTAACCAGTACCTAAGCTGGTTGGACCACTGGGCTCGGGGCAGGGGGGATTTTTTAAGACAAAATTGTTTACATCACAGCCATATTGCTCGTTGGTAAGTGTTCACTTAATACCCAGGAAGCATGAGTTTTTTCCAGAAAGAGAAATTGGGGGTAGAGGAGAGTAGGTCCACACAGAGAGATGCAGACATGGAGTTAAGAGATGGGTCTGGTGGGCGAGGGGAAGTGTGTCTGCAATGTAAGGGATTTGGGGTCAGGGAGGAAAAAATGACAGAGCAGGTGGGGGCCAGAACACAGGTGCACAGTTGGTCCAACCAATGCTTGTGAACTAACTCTGTGGGAGATAGGAGACCATGGAAGTGCTCATGGGGTTAAAGCTTAAGCAACATCGCTACATAATGAGATATGCCCTTTAGAAAGAAAAATCTGGCACTGGTATGGGAAATAAACTTCTTGGAAGAGCAAATGGAGACAAGGAGGAAGCTACTGCCATAGTCCAGCTGTGAGATGATGAGGCCCTGCAGAATGAGAGAAGTGGCCAGATTCTGAAGACATCTCTAGTTTAAGATCAACAGGGCTTGGATAATCAGTGAAAGCAGGTTGGAAGAATCCAGACAATATTAACCAAGATCACAAGGAGGAGCTTCTTTATTTCCTTGGGAGAAGTTTAAAAAATGAAAATCTGGACATGTTGAATTTGCAAGACCTATGAGACAGTCAGCTGGAGGTGTCCATTGAGTACATGGAGCCTGGACTTGGGTAGAGGCTAGAGCTCGAGATGCTCACTGACTGAGTGCCTGCTTCAGCTCCAGGCCCTCTTTTAGAGACTTGGGAGAGCAGTGAACAGTCATCATCATGTCAGTGTCTGGTGAGGCCGGAGGGGTGGCTGAAATCCTGGGAGTGTGAGACAAGGAGAGAGGACGGCCAAAGACAGAATCCTGAGGAAACTCGACAACCGGAGGGCAGGTGGGAGAGGAGGAGGGGGCAGCAAAGGGGGCTGAGAGGGAGTGGTGACAAGGGGAGGAGCACACAGTATTAGCTGGAACAAAGGGAGGGAATCAGGTCTGCTTTGTTTTTTAAGTTAAAAAATGTTTAATGTGGTTAAAAAAACACATAACCTAAAATTTATCATCTTACTCACTTTTAAGTGTACAGCTCCATGTGTTAAGTATATTCACATTGTTATACAAAGGATTTCCAGGACTTTTTCACCTTGTAAAACCGAAACTCTATGCCCATTAAACAATTACCCATTGCCCTCTCCCCCAGCCACTGGTAACCAACATTCTGCTCTCTGCTTCTATGAATTTGACTACTTTAGACTCCTGATGTAAATGGGATTGACAGTATTTACCTTTTTGTGGCTGGCTATTTTCTTAGCATAATGTCC
Source organism: Delphinapterus leucas (assembly GCF_059928025.1). Classification (NCBI taxonomy): domain Eukaryota; kingdom Metazoa; phylum Chordata; class Mammalia; order Artiodactyla; family Monodontidae; genus Delphinapterus; species Delphinapterus leucas. The sequence continues at coordinate 87,427,406 of NC_143137.1, read as the reverse complement.
TCCAGGCACATCTATGTCATAGCATGTGACAGGATTTCCTTCCTTTTCAAGGCTGAATAATATTCCATCGTATGTATATACCATATCTTATTTATCCATTTATCTGTCGATGGACGTTTGGGTTGCTTTCACCACTTGGCTATTGTGAATAATGCTGCTATGACACAGATGTGCAAATACCTCTTGGAGACCCTGCTTTCAATTCTTTTGGATGTATACCCAGAGTAGGGTTGCTGGATCATACGGTAGTTCTAGTTTTAAGTTTTTGAGGAGCCACCATACTGTTTTCTATAGTCTACTTGGTTTTTGATATCCCTAATTCTCATTGGGAAGAATAGAAAAGAGAGCTATTTTGCATAGTAGCTGTGTGTTGAGGAGCATATGTGCATTATCTTATGTAATCCTCAAAACAATGTTGTGAAGACATATTATTACCGTATTTTGCAGGAGATACAGGAGCAATAAGTAGTCCATAGAGCTGGTTAAGACTTGGGACTTGACTTTGGGTCATTCCTGATTTTCAGATGTAGCCATTTTGCCATTTTATTTCTAAAGAGAAGGGCTCATTTTCTCAAGCTCCCTAGTGATTCATGAACTGTTTTTCATAATTTGGAGAGTATTTTGTGAATCACAAGGTTACACTGAAAAGGATCGAGAGTCAGTAATTATCCTGCCACTCTTTGATAATTTGGGCCCCAGATTCTTCAATAGTCATATTCTTCTATGCAGAAAATAGAAGCAGTTCATTCTAGGTATCACCAACAGCACTCCAGGTTAGCACTATGCTGAGCCTCTCATTTCTAGCTTGGTTGTCTGCATTGTATAACGGTTGCGGTTATTGTGCAGAATTAATGAATAGTTTGCAAACTAGCATCACTTCTGTGAAAGTTGATGGACATGTTAATTACACCTTATTTAGATTTCACAGTTGCATGACCCAGATTCTTCTTTTCTGCCAAATTTCCAAAGATTCACTGGCATTTTAGAAACTCCAGTAAACACAGCTAGTATATGAAAATGCAAGCGATGGAGGAACTGGCCACGCAGAGACAGGAAGATGATGAGCTTGGTTGATCTGATTTCAGGGCTAGAGTCAGGTAGTCTATTTTCAGGATTTTAAGTTGATTCAACAGTGTGTATCTTTCCCCTTTGGGGTTTTATTAAAGTCTTTTGTAGGCACTGTACCTACTCAGTGTCTCCTTTCTATTATGCAAGGATCAAAGCATTTACTTGAAGCCACATCCTGGTTGCTAATTACCAGTATCCTCAGGGCATTAACTCTCTTGTTTATGGTGTTTGTAGTCTATCCTTCTAGAAGATGGAGATGCACACTTGAGTTTGAATCCTGGCTTCACCACTTTTTATTGTACTAATGTGACAGGCATTATGTAGACGCTGGGGATACACCAAGTAAACAAGATACAATCCCTGTCTGTGGGAGCTCGGAGAGAGCCCACTGGGGCTAAGCAAGTAAGTAGACAATTACACTACCCTGTGATGGGGATATGACCAGAAGAAAGATAAGGGACTGTGGAAACACACAGAAAAGATCTCTATCCCAGGAGTCAGGTGGAGGGTTAGGTCAGGGAAAGCTGCCTGGAGGAAGGGCTGTCTAACAGATTAGTGTGCACCAGAACCACCTGATGGGATTGTTAAAGAGAGATTTCTTAGTCCCACCTTTAGAATTTCTGATTCAGTAGGTCTGGGGTGGGGCCTGAGAATTCCCATTTCTAACAAGCTCCCAGTTGATGCTGATACTGCCTGCTCTGGGACATTTTGAGAACCGCTTCTTTAAGCCAAGATCTGAAGGAGGGTGAAGATTGAAAATGTATGTGTGTATGTGTGTGTGCTTGTGCTCACCCATGGGGGGTGGGGCATGGGGAGCGCTGGGTAGAAGTATTACAGAGGCTTGGAGATTAAAGAAGGCATGACATGCTTGGGGACATCAATGCTGTAGAGTGTAGAATATAAGAAGTGGTGAGAGGTGGAGGTGTCAGCAGCGACACGTTGCAAAGGACCTAGTTGGCCATGCTAAGGAGTTTGGGCTTCCCCCTCAAGGAAATAGGAAGCTGCTGAAGTGGTTTAGCCAGCAGAGTGCTGTGATGTGATATGCATTACAGAATGATAAGCATTATAGAATGCTGCTCTGGCTTCGTTGTGGGTAATGGGATGGAAGGGGCAACATGGGAGCAGGGAGACCAGTTAGGAAGGCATTAGTAATCCAGGAGAAAGATGATGGTGGCTGTGCAGAGACTGTGGGTTGTTTTTTTTTGTTTTTTGTGGTTTTTTTTGCTGTGGAGAAGGTTGTGGTGGATTGAAGATGACCACAAATACTTGGATCCCTCTTCCCACTGAGAGAGGGGGGTCTGTGTTTTCTTCCCTTGAATCTGCGTGGGCTTATGACTAGGTGACCAATAAAATAAGGCAGAGGGAATGCTGTGCCAGGTTCCAGGCCCAGGCTCTCAGAGACTGGCACCTTCTTTTCCTACCTCTTGGAGCACTTGTTCTTGGATCCCTGACCTGCCTTGTGAGATGACTAGACAGCTTGGCTGGAGAGGCCATCAGGAAAAGTCCTGAGACTACATGCAGCAGGAGAGGGTCCCAGCTTTCTGGTTATGTCTGTCAAAGTGCCACTCATGTGAGTGAAGACATCTTGGGATTCCAGCCCAGCCCAGCCACTAGCTGAATATTATCAAGTGACCCCAGTCAATGCCATGCAGAACAGAAGAACTGCCCTGCAGAGCCCTGCCTGAATTTCTGACCCACAATGTTATGAACATAATGGAATGGTTGTTGCTTTGAGCCACTAAGTTTTGGGATAGCTTGCTTAGCAGCGATAGATAATTGCAACAGTTTCAGTAATTTTTAAAAAAATTAATTAATTAATTGGCTGCATTGGGTCTTCATTGCTGTGTGCGGGCTTTCTCTAGTTGTGGCAAGTGGGGGCTACTCTTTGTTGTGGTTCGTGGGCTTCTCATTGCGGTGGCTTCTCTTGTTGTGGAGCACGGGCTCTTGGTGTGCAGGCTTCAATAGTTGTGGCACACGGGCTCAGTAGTTGTAGCTTGCGGGCCCTAGAGCACAGGCTCAGTAGTTGTGGTGCATGGGCTTAGTTGCTCCACGGCATGTGGGATCTTTCGGGACCGGGGCTCGAACCCGTGTCCCCTGCATTGGCAGGCGGATTCTTAACCTCTGTGCCACCAGGGAAGCCCCCAGTTTCAATAACTGAATCACAAAGAACATCAATATTTAAGGGGCAGGCAGGGGAAGAAAGGCCCTCCCAGCAGGATAAATTGTAGGGAAGGAAGAAAACAAGGAGAGTGTGGAGTCATGGAAGCCAAAAGAAGAGAGTAGATCAAACAGGAAGGGGTGGTTATCAGCATCAAATGCTGTTGAGAAGAAAAAAAAAGATAAGGACCAAACTGTCCTTGAGATTCAACAGCACAGAGGTCTCTGGTGACACTGGCGAATATTTGGTAAGTCCAGAAGATGGTCTGCAGTGAGGAAGTGGAAGCAGAGGGTGGAAAGAGGGAAGATCCATGGGTATGTAGGGTTGAGGAAGGTTTTTACTTTTAAGTTATCGGACTTGAATATATTCCAGTGCTGATGATGGCAAGAATACAAAACACAGGGAGAGAGTAAGGCGAAGCGCTGCGGACAGGCGGATATTGTAAGATTCTGCAGAAGCCAGAGGGGACATGTTCCACTGTACAAGCAGACGGATTTGTTTGGGATGGAAGACGGACTCCTCTTGTACTGTGCCAGGAGGGAATGGGAAAATGATGGTACAGAGGAAGACAAAGGTATAGATGTATGTCGGCTGTAAGGCGAGGGGATACTTTATCTGATGGTACCTATTTCTTCTGTGAGGGAGGAGACAGGCTGTGTGCTGAGACTGGTGGGGGAACAGGTGAGACAAGACTTTTAGGAGAATGGAGAAGACTTGAAATAACCACTGCGGGGGACAGCAGGGAGCCAAGCAGAGAAACAGAGAAGGATTGCATCCTGGGTAATGGTACATATTTCTGTGGATGTGTGATTTTCTTTTCCCTTTGGCACTACTTAGCAGTCCAGGTGTAAAGTCAAAGAAGGCAGACGGTTGGATTAATCTAGGGTTGGAGCCTTGGTGGACTTATTTAAAGGCATGGATTTGAGGCAAAGGATTTGAGGATGTTGGCAAAGAAAGGACTGAAGTGAGGGCACACCGATCAGAAAGCAAGCGATGACAGAGAAAGAAAGTCAAGTTTGAGGGATCAAGGTCTTGATCAGCTTAAAGGACAGAGAATGGATATCCGGTTTTGCTTTTTGGAGGCTGTAGGTAATGGCAGAGTCCAGGATCTAGAATAGCTGGCTGGAGTGGAGAGGAACTGAAGAGCATTAAGTAGAGGAAATCAAAGCACTGAGAGTCCACGTGATGAGGTCTCTTTGAAGGGGGCCGGGCTTGAAGGTAGAGGAAGCCCGGGGGCACCAGCTGCTGAAGTGCTCAGAAAGTACGCAGGTCTGGGAGGCTGTAAACTACTGCGATGAGGAGGGGCTGGGAGAGAGGAGACCTGGTGACATGAATCTCAAGGAGACTTTTTTTCCTGTTTCTTTGTTTGTAACCTGAGGGTGCCAGAATATGCCCTGGAAGCAGCACTGGAAATCAGGGAGGATACTGTCACCACCACCTTAAAAAGCTGTGGGTCAATGAGCACATCCTCTGGCCAGGGCTGCAGAGGTGGGGCTCTCAGGCAGGGCTGGGCTGGGCTTCGGTTGAGGCAAGGAGATGGGGAGGAGGTTGAGGCAGTTGTTGTTGCTGCTGTTTTTGCCACAGAACAGGGGTGCCGGGCACTTGCTGACAGTGGGAGTGGAACCATCGCCTGGGCCCCTGCTATGGCTCTCTCCCTTCCAGGGAGTTTTGGTTCCCATGGAGGAAAGTGGGCTTCTGCACCAGCACTCGCTCAGGAGGAGGAAGTGGCCACCAGTGTGTGGGGTGGGTTCCTGTCCTGTCCTTGTACATGTGGGATCTCTCTGCCCAAGGATGGGGCCACACCTATAGAGATGTGCACAAGAGGAGGGGCCCCTGGGCCCTAGAAAACCTTAGAATTCCTCTGCTTATAGGCAAGGTTATAAGCTATGAAATAGATTAAAGATTACTTTAAAAAAACCAAATTTATACTACTTCGAAGAGTTCCACTTAGGGGTTTCAGTCATGAAGCTGTGCTGCAGGGATGGCTTCTTGGAGACCAAACACAGTTACAGTAAGAAGCCTACGGACTGTTGTCAAGTCAGATTTGCTGCATGTGGCTATTGAGTTTGTTCAGAATCCATGTTCAGGGAGAAGTGAAGAAAGGAAGGAAATGAAAACTAGAGATCAAGAGTTCTAGACTATAACCTGTTAAACTATATTTTAGGTACAGAAGATACAGAAAATCAACAAGCCATCCCGCTGTCCTCAAGGAGCTCCAAGTTTAGTGAGAGAGGCAGACAAGTGGGCCCACACAGATATGAGGCTCTGCTTATGTGGTGCTTACTAGGCCCTGGTGTCGCTTTCCGTGTGTGACTTACTTCATCATCACAACCGCCCTCCGAAGTGAGACCTATTATTATCCCCGTTCTACAGAAGAAACTGTGGCACAGAGATCACACAGTTATTAAGTGGCAGAGCGAGGCCGTGAATCTAGGGAGTCAGGCTGCAGAGTTTGTGTTCTACCACAGGAAGCCGCCTGTAATTACAGTATATGCGATAGTAGCTATAAAAGGCTCATGCATACGGAGCAAAAGAGGGTAGGACGGGTTCCTAGAGGACACATGTGACATTTGAATTGGCCCTTGAAGAAGAATAGCTCAAATTTATCGAGCCAGGCCTTATGGCAAGTATTCTACCTAAAATAATCCCACTGAATTCAACTCTCCTGACATCCCTCCCAACATCCCTCTGAGTGGAGGCTCAATTATCATCACTCCCATTTTAGAGAAGATGACACTGAAACACAGGATACTGTAGCACTGGCTGCACGTGACAGAGCGTGTGTTGGAGACTGGATTTTAACTGAGGCAGTATGGAGACAGAGCTGGGCCACCCAACCACCACACCTCAGCCCAGGAGCTCCAGGTGATGGTGCGAGGGGGACAGGGGACGTGAGGCAGAGGGAGTGTGTCGGTCAAAGTAGGAGGAGGTGTGTGCGGGAAACGCCTTGGATGCTAGCAGGCTCAGGGAGTTCCTGCAGGGTGCACATAGCTGGCAGACTGGAGAAACACAGAGTGAAGGATTTTGATTCCACTTGGGCATGAGGATAACTGTTCCTTCCATCTAAGCACGTGGAGCTCAGGGCGCCTCTTGGGTACATTTGTGGAGTGGTGAAGTCTGTGGCTGGGGTGCTCCTGCCTCCCCTCTCCCTGCCCCAGGAACACATCCCAAGCTCGTGTGGCTCAGCCATCCTAACAGTCAACTGATGCTGGCTTAGGGAGGCAGCAGCTGATCAAGGCACTCGGCCCGAGTTGGTACGGCTGCCACCTCTGCACAAGGCTGTGGGAGAATGAGTCACTCACAGGAGGGTCAGGCTGTAAATGACTCAAGGAGGTGGGCACCATTGAGAGCCCACAGTGATGCAAATCTAAACCCAATCAATCTCCTGGTTCCAAAAGCATGTGTGAAGGATCTTGTGAGAAGTATGTGGGCTCATGCTCTCTCCAGCCATAGAACCTCTGGCTCCACTGCCCTTATAGGACCTGGTCTGCTTCTCAGTCCTCCTTCCCCAAGACAGGGCTCTAGTCCCAGGAAGCTGAGCCCAGGTTGTCGTGGAAGGAGCTTGGGTAAGCACTGTTTGGGAAAGGATCATGGATTAAATACATGCCGGATTCTTTCTAGACATCAAATCCTGCACGGGCCAGCAAGCAGCTGGGGGAGAAAGCCTGCTGAAATGATTTACTTAAATTGCAAGGGATCTCCGTCCTCCCCTTTCTTTTCACTGGGAGGAATTTCTCAAGAGAATGTGATTTCTGCTGTTTCTGTTCCAACTCTGCCTCCTGGTCAGTCACTCAGACAGAGAAGGAGAGAGAACAAGTGGTTAATCTACGGCCACTGAGCCATGTATCAGCGAGCCAGAGAGGACTGTGCCATGGACTCCCCAGGTTTCTGCGGAGAAACTAAATAAGACAAGCTATTTTCTCTGATGTGCTGGCGATCAGGCACTGGGGATTTCTGGGAACACTGCCTTTGGGGGTTTGGATCAGGAAAAGGGAATAAATAGCAAGGGGCAACGAGAAACCGCAGACAGCAACCAGAAGGTATCCTCAGGAAAAGCCTCGTGGCCCCTTACTCCCATCAGACCCCGAGCCCGCAGCACTCCCTGACTTGATACCACAGCAGTGACAGAATCAGGAGCGATGGGCCACACAAGGGGCGTCTGCTAATGGACTTCAGGGCTTATTAGAGCGCCACTCCCTGCTAACCTCTCAAACCCTGTTTTCTAGGAGCCCCTGGAAGGAAAATATCAAGTGCTCAAGCCTGAACTCATCTCCAAACATATCAAAGAATGTGCAGAGACCCATTAAAAACCATACGTGAAACACTGTCCTTCAAGGCAGAAAAGCATGACAAGGGAGGTGGCTTCTTTCTCGTAAGGCCACACCAGAAGTCCATGGGGCTATATTTTGTCCCCTGCATCTCCTTCTTGTGGCCCAGACAACTTGAGACTCCTAGAGGTCATGGCGCTCAGAATCAGGCAGCACTAGGCCCTGTGGATGATGCTGGAACATAATGTCCTTTTCCAGTGAGGTGGTCTCAGGACAGAGTTCACTAAATCGAGCATCATTTTATTTCTCAAATGGGGCTTTTTGCAGTCGAATCAGGGGTGAGGGGTGTTCAGCCATAAGTAGGTATTTTTGTTCCCCTTGTCGTAAAAGCCTGTCACAGCTTGTTTTCTTACAGTGTGGGATTCGCTGCCCTTCAGTCTGGCAGCCCAGCCACCCAATCTGACCCTCACAGTTCCACATGCTGTAAATAAGAAACCAAACACAGGGGAGGTACTCAATGAAAATGCAGCATCTAAATGTCACTACAAATATTTGGGATGTTAAAACAGCCATTTCTTGTTAGATTAAGACCAAGAGATTCTCCAAATGTGGACCCAGGACTGGCAGGTTCATATCACCTATGAGCTTGTAGACATGTGCATTCTTGGCCTCTACCCCAGACCTTCGGATCAGAAACCCTGGGGCTGAGGCCCAGTGGAGCGGGGAGGCTTGGAAGGTAATTCTGATGCACACTGTTAGGTGAGAACCACTGGTTTACACTGACCTGAGTAAAAGAGGGAGCAGGCAGAGGACTCTTGTGCCTGGACTAGGACAGATACAGGCTGTCTTATAGCGTGGGAGGAAGGGGGAAAGGGCTGAATTAGAAGTAAGGGTGTAGAGACCCATAGGTAGCTAGGTAGCTTGGTGGCATGGATGTGGGGTATGAATTTTTAAAATTTGCTCTATTTGGCATTATAATCATGGCAATGGGTTAAATGTCATATTTCCCAATACATTTTTCTTATCAGCGTGGGCATATAATTTCAATTGTAGCCTGAGTGACTCTGGACTCACAGAGATGACTTCCCTTCTAGTCCTTTGTATCTGTCATGCCCACCACGATGAAACTTTGATGTCCTTAGGAATACCTTTAGAGTTATGTCCACTGGGTTTACATACCTCTTTGGCTTTGGTCTGGTGGTAACCAGTCTACACCTTAAACCCCCGCTTGAAAATATGGACAGAGGGTATTTTCGGAATTACATTTTCCTTCTTTTCTTCTCAACAGTGCATTCCAAGATTCTGATACAAATCAGATGCATTTTAGGGTACACATGGAAAATCAAGATTTAAGAACAATGTAAACATGCATTTTTTAATATTCTGATAAGCTGAGCAATAAAGATGGGAGAGAAAGTTCCGAGAATTTAGAAGAAGAAACCCTGAAGGATAAGCCTTTTAGCCAAGAAGAAAGATTGTTAGTTGCTGGTTATACTCAGAAGATTTGCATTTTTAAAGTTAATGACTAAAGTAATAAAACTTTCCAGTTAAATTATTACAGTGGCTGCTTGCTTCAGGGCAAGCAAAAAACCTTTGAGGCTTTATATCACGTTCTTCAGTCTGGCAGGAGAGGGTATTTTAAATTCTTGCAAAACGGTTTCTTTAATCTCTTACTTTTCTCTACCTGGCCTCTAATTCTCACACACCTAGCAGGCAAATGAAAAAAAAATTTTTGTACAAAAAATGTTGGTATTTGGATACAAACAGGTAATATTAAGAGAGCTGAGGCTTCCTTGGAGATATCCTAGGTTAATAACCTATAAAAAAATCGGTAGCTGTATTTAATTGCCTAAAATGCATCATATTTTGGTTATCCTATTTTTGAGCCTTGGTGTGATGCAACCTTTGACATGTGCATTGACGATGGGACAGGACCCTTGAAATCAAACCTGCCTCAGAAAAGCCCAGAGATTTGCTGTAACACCAGTGCTGATGCCTCGGCATTTGCCTTGCATCAAAGAGGCAGGGCAAGTGGAAATTTTACAGTAAGTTCTGCTCTAATGCATAATGATGCTAAGACTCATATATTTTGCCTCCTGAATGAAGCCTTTAAGGCAGCATGCTCCTTGTACTGCAAAGAGATCCTCAGAGCAAAACTCCATAAAAGAACACGATCAGGAAGAACTGAATATACAAAAGTTCTCGAATAAAATGAACCATATCTCAAAGCCCAGAATATAAGTCATCAAAGCACTCTTTGTCAATAAAGCCCAAGTTCTGGAAAAACACTGGGACCCAGTGATGGGCATTTGCTTAGAGGCTCTACTGGGGTTTAAGCACTGGAAAAGCTAAAGGCTTCGTTTGACCTCAGATTGCAAAGACCCTTTCTTTCTACACTATCTGAGTAAAGGTACAGAAGTGAACAATGAAGTGGTAGGAATTGGGTTCTGGAGACTTACTGCCTGGGACCAAATCCTGGCTCCACCACTTATTAGCTGAGTGACACTGGACAAGTTATCTAAAAATCTTTTGTGTTAGTTTCTTTATCTGTACAGCAGGGCTAACAGCAGTATCTAACTTAAGGTTGGGGTTGGGTAATGATGTAAAGTGCTTAGAACCATGGTCGGCACACAGCAAGCTCTCAACGAGTTCAGCTTCTACTACCAATGTTGTTTTAGTTTTTATGAGTGAGGGCCCTGTAAAAAGAAGAGAAGAGGATGCACTGCTTTCTTCCTTTCTTTTCTCCTTTCCTTCTGTCACCTTTCTCTCTTTCCATTTCTATTTCTTGGCCACATTCCAAAGGGGTTCTTGAAGCCGAGGAGTTACGCTGAGCATGTTTAGTGCTGTGTGTGGACACAGCCCTGGTCTAGAGAGGGGGGCGCTGACTTCCCTTCCTGGCTTTACCATTAACTAGCTGTGGGACTGTGGGGAAGTTTTCTTGCCTTCTGTATTAGTTTGCTAGGGTTCCCTTAACAAAGTATCACAACCTGGGTGGCTTAAGACAGCAGAAATGTCTTGCCTCACAGTTCTAGAGGCAAGAGACTAGAGGTCCAGAGCAAGGTGTCGGCAGGGTTGGTTCCTTCTGACGCCGTGAGTGGGGATTCTGCTCTAGGCCTCTCACCTGCTTCTGGGGGCTTGCTGGCCGTCTTCGGCCCCCCTTGGCTTGTAGAAGCATCATTCTGCTGTCTCCCTGGTTACAAGGTGTTCTCCCTGTGTGGGCGTCTGTGTCCAAATGTCCTTTTTTTAAAATATTCTTTTTTCTTTAAACCCCACATTTGTTTATTTATTTATTTTTGGCTGTGTTGGGTTTTCGTTTCTGTGCGAGGGCTTTCTCTAGTTGTGGCAAGCGGGGGCCACTCTTCATCACGGTGCGCGGGCCTCTCACTATCACGGCCTCTCTTGTTGCAGAGCACAGGCTCCAGACGCGCAGGCTCAGTAGTTGTGGCTCACGGGCCTAGTTGCTCCGCGGCATGTGGGATCTTCCCAGACCAGGGCTCGAACCCGTGTCCCCTGCATTAGCAGGCAGATTCTCAACCACTGCACCACCAGGGAAGCCCCAAATGTCCTATTTTTATAAGGAATGGATTAGGGGCCCACTCTACTCCAGTGTCACCTCATCTTAACTAATTATACCTGCAAGGACTCTATTTCCAGATCAGTTCACATTCTGAGGTACTGGAGGTTAGGACTTCACCATATGAATTTGTGATGGGGGGGCACACAATTCACCGCTAACACAAGGGGACACTTCTCAGAGTCTTCTGGATGTTGCTGTGCTCTGTGATTCTCTGAGAGGGGCATAAAGCATGTATGGTATTTCTCCAACTTATCTAACTAGAGAGCACTTTTGTTCTGCTGTGGAGAATCCTGACAACCTCATGCTAATCATGACAGCCTTTTAGACAATGCTGACAGGGCCGTGACTGCCCTACCATGAATATGACAATCAGGGCTGACCATAACCTGGCTCAGAAAGTCCTCCTCCATCTCAGGGCAGAGGCCACCTCCCACCATCTCCTCCAGCTGCACCCTGCCTGTCTGTGGCTAGCTCGCCAGGATGATGGGTGAAAGCAAGACAGCAGCCCCTCACTGCCCCGTCAGTCTCTGGGTGGGTGAGAGACGCCCCAGGGGGCCTTTCTGGCTCCGAGACAGCTGGTATGGATAACACAGAGACTGGGCGGCTGCATTTACATTCAAGCAGCTGTGATCCCACACAAACTAGAAGGGAAAGCCCACAAGGGAGAAAATGACTTACTCATAAAATTTTAATAAATAGGTTAAAAGAAAAACCTCCCTCAGCTTCGCACTGCGTTGCTGTCAGCGAGCACATCTTTCATAGCAAGCTGACATTCTTGTCGACAGTGCTGTTAACAGCACTCCGAATAAGGTAATTACCCAACAGAGTTAATGTTAGCCAAACTGCATAGTACTTGAATTAAAAATATATCTGATTGCAGGACTGAAGCCTGAGTCATGTGTCTCACCCACTGAACGTGTGGTTTGCCTGCCTCGAGAGTAGGAACCGACATGGGAAAAAGGCTGCCATTTACATTCTGGACGTGAGCCCACTCTTGGAAGGAGGAGCCTCGAAGATGCTTTCTTCTCTACCTCAAGGCAGCAAGAGAATGAGATTTCTGCTTTCTCCTTTATCTCTGCGTGATGTTTCTGTTCACTTTGCAGGGCACAGTGTAGTTTAGCACAGCCTGCCCTTTTCCTTGAAGAGTGAGCTGAGGTGGCATCAGAATGGGAAATGGCACTGCTGTATCGGTTCCAGTGTCCTTGTAGGACTGGTGCAAGGAAACATTCAGAGCCGCTCTCTGACCCCTCCTGTCTGCATGCCCTGGAGCTGCAAAGCTGTGAGAGAGCTCACACAAAGGCCATGAGGTTTGAGCAGAAACAGTGCAGGACCTGGGGTCAAAAGAACTGGGTTCTAAGAGTCACTGTGTCATTAACTAACTGATTGATTTTTGGCCAAGTCAGTTCCCTTTTTTATGCCTCATTATTCTCATCTGTCAAACGGAAGTAAAAAATTCACTCTATCCCTCTGGGGTGAGATAATAAAAAGAATAATAGGCATGCAAGTACCATGAATATAAGTAGTTTTTATTAGCCTTAACTGATTGGCCAGCAGGGAAGTTGTCATTTTAGGATATTAAAAAAACAAGACAAAACAGACACTAATAAAAATAAAACTAAGGAACTTCCTAACAAATATAAGTCCATGCCAGATGGCTTCACTAGTGAATTCTACCAAACATTCAAAGAAGAATTAATACCAATTCTGATCAAACAATTCCAAAAAATAGAAAGGGAGGAAGCACTTCCAAACTTATTTTATGAGGTCAGTGTTACCGTGATACCACAACCCGACAAGGATGCCACAAGAAAATTATAGGTGAATATCCATGATAAACGCAGATGTAAAAATTCTCAACAAAATATTAGCAAACCAAATTCAACATTACATTAAGAGGATCAAACACCATGATCAGGTGAGATTTATTCCAGAGATGCAAGGATGGCTCAACATCCACAAATCAATCAATGTGATACATTAACAAAATGAAGGATAAAAATCATATGACCATCTCAATAGATGCAGAAAAGCATTTGACAAAATTCAACCTGTATTTATGATTAAAAACTCTCAACTAAGTGGGTATAGAGGGAACATACCTCAACATAATAAAAGTCATATATGACAAGCACATAGCTTACATCATACTCAATGGGGAAAAGGTGAAAGCTTTTCCTCTAAGATCAGGAATAAGACAAAGATGCCCACTCTTGCCACTTTTATTCAACAAAGTATTTGAAGTCCTAGGCAGAGCAATTATACAAGAAAAAGAAATACAAGGCATCCAGATTGGAAAGGAAGAAGTGAAACTGTCACTATTTGCATGTGACATGGTATGCTATATAGAAAACTCTAAATACTCCACCAAAAAAAAAAACCTGTTAGAAAAAAATAAATTCATTAAAGCTGCTAGATATAAAAACAATATGCAAAAATATGCTGCATTTCTATACACTAATAATGAACTATCAGAAAGAGAAATTAAGAAAACAATCCCATTTACAATTGCATCAAAAAGAATAAAATACCTAGAAATAAATTTAACCACAGAAGTGAAAGACCTATACACTGAAAACTAAAAGACATTAACAAGAGAAACACAACACAAATAAATGGAAAGATATGTGCTCATGGATTAAAAGAATTAATATTGTTGAAATGTCCATACTACACAAAGTAATCTATAGATTTGATGCAATCCCTATCAAAATTCTAATGGAATTTTTCACAGAAACAGAACAATCTTAAAATTTGTAGGAAACCACAAAAGAACACAGATAGCTAAGGCAATTTTGAGAAAGAAGAACCAAGTCAGAGGCATCATGCCCCTGATTACAAACTATGTTACAAAGCTAGAGTAATCAAAACAGTATGAGATATATATATATATATATATATATAATTTTTTTTTTTCCAGTACATGGGCCTCTCACTGTTGTGGCCTCTCCCACTGTGGAGCACAGGCTCCGGATGCACAGGCTCAGCAGCCATGGCTCACGGGCCTAGCCGCTCCGTGGCATGTGGGATCTTCCTGGACTGGGGCACGAACCCACGTCCCCTGCATCGGCAGGCGGACTCTCAACCACTGTGCCACCAGGGAAGCCCCCAATATTTTTAAAATAAAAACATATGCATAGATTAATGGAACAAAATAGAGAGTCCAGAAAAAACCCACTCATATATGGTCAATTAATTTATGACAAAGGAGTCAAGAATATACAGTGGGGAAAGGTCACTCTCTTCAATAAATGGTGTTGGGAAAACTGGATAGCTACATGCAAAAGAATGAAACTGGATCACTATCTTACACCATACACAAAAATTAACTTAAAATGGATTACATACTTGAATTTAAGAACTGAAACTATAAAACTGCTAGAAGAAAACATAGGCAGTAAGCTCCTTGACATTGGTCTTGGTGATTTTTTTTTTTTTTTTTTTTGGATTTCACATCAAAAGCAAAGGCAACAAAAGTAAAAATAAGCAAGTGGGACTACATCCAACTAAAAAGCTTCTGCACAATAAAAGAAACCATCAACAAAATGAAAAGGCAGGATCTTTCCATTTCCTCCTCCTGCAGCGGCAAGAGCAGCACTTGGCAGTGGCAACTTGGGACTGAGCCCTGAGCAAGCCCCCACAGGGTGGTGCTCAACTGAGAGGGGGGCTCAGTGCCTAACTGAGAGGGGGGCTCAGTGCCTGAAGGGGTGTGTGTAGGGTGGAGGCAGCCAGCTGGAACCAGCTGGTGGCCCTGGACAACCTCCCCCACACCCACACACCCCTTTTGTTTTGTAGGCTGACCCTCCAAGAGCAGAGGCAGCAAGAGGAGATGTGTGCACCAGTCCTCACAGGGAAGCAGTAGGGATAGAGCCCGGCACGACCTCCTGGTTCTCCCTCCAGGGAAACCCAGAAAACAAGAACTAGCAAGAGCTTGACAAATGCCTGGCTTTGAACTGGAGACCATTCAACTGTCTTTTGCTTCATTCCTGGAAATTTCACTGCAACTAAGTAAGGAAAAAATACCCGAAAGAAAGAAAACAAAGAACAAAATACCCCAGAATTCCTTAGTAACACCGTGTGGCTGACAGGATCTTGGTGCTCTGCCCGGGTGTCAGACCTGTGCCTTTGAGGTGGGAGAGCCAAGTTCAGGACATTGGCCCACGAGAGACCTCCCAACTCCACACAATATCAAACGGTGAAAGCTCTCCCAGAGATCTCCACCTCAACGATAAGACCCAGCTCCACTCAACAACCAGCAAGCTACAGTGCTGGGCACCCTATTCCAAACAACTAGCCAGACAGGAACAAAACCTCACCCCTTAGCAGAGAGGCTGCCTAAAATCATAAAAAGGGCACAGACACCCCAAAACACACCATTGGACACAGTCCTGCCCACTAGAAAGACAAGGTCCAGCCTCATCCACCAGAAAACAGGCACTAGTCCCCTCCATCAGGAAGCCTACACAACCCACTGAACCAACCTTAGCCACTGCGGGCAGACACCAAAAACAACGGAAACTACAAACTTGCAGCCTGCGAAAGGGAGACCCCAAACACAGCAAATTAAGAAAATTGAGAAGATAGAGAAACACACAGCAGATGAAGGAGCAAGGTAAAAACCCACTAGACCAAACAAATGAAGAGGAAATAGGCAGTCTACCTGAAAAAGAATTCAGAGTAATGTTAGTAAAGATGATCCAAAATCTTGGAAATAGAATGGAGAAAATACAAGAAACGTTTAGTAAGGACCTAGAAGAACTAAAGAGCAAACAAACAATGATGAACAACACAATAAATGAAATTTAAAATTCTCTTGAAGAGATCAATAGCACAATAATTGAGGCAGAAGAACGGATAAGTGACCTGGAAGATTAAATAGTGGAAATAACTACTGCAGAGCAGAGTAAAGAAAACAGAATGAAAAGAATTGAGGACAGTCTCAGAGACCTCTGGGGCAACATTAAATGCACCAACATTTGAATAACAGGGGTCCCAGAAGAAGAAGAGAAAAAAAAAGGGACTGAGAAAATATTTGAAGAGATTATAGTGGAAAACTTCCCTAACATGGGAAAGGAAACAGTCAAGTCCAGGAAGCGCAGAGAGTCCCATACAGGATAAATCCAAGGAGAAACACACCAAGACACAGATTAATCAAACTATCAAAAATTAAATACAAAGAAAAAATATTAAAAGCAACAAGGGAAAAGCAACAAATAACATACAAAGGAATCCCCATAAGGTTAACAGCTGATCTTTCAGCAGAAACTCTGCAAGCCAGAAGGGAGTGGCAAGATATATTTAAAGGGATTAAAGGGAAAAACCTACAACCAAGATTACTCTACCCAGCAAGGATCTCATTCAGATTCGATGGAGAAATTAAAACCTTTACAGACAAGCAAAAGCTAAGAGAATTCAGCACCACCAAACCAGCTTTACAACAAATGCTAAAGGAACTTCTCTAGGCAGAAAACACGAGAGAAGGAAAAGACCTACCATAACAAACCAAAAACAATTAAGAAAATGGTAATAGGAACATACATAATGATAATTACCTTATACATAAATGGATTAAATGCTCCCACCAAAAGACAAAGACTGGCTGAATGGTTAAAAAACAAGACCCGTATATATGCTGTCTACAAGACACCCACTTCAGACCTAGGGATACATATAGACTGAAAGTAAGGGGATGGAAAAAGATACTCCATGCAAATGGAAATCAAAAGAAAGGTGGAGTAGCAATTCTCATATCAGACAAAATAGACTTTAAAATAAAGAGTATTACAAGAGACAAAAAAAGGACACTACAGAATAATCAAGGGATCAATCCAAGAAGAAGATATAACAATTGTAAATATCTAGGCACCCAACATAGGAGCACCTCAATACATAAGGCAAATGCTAACAGCCATAAAAGGGGAAATTGACAGTAACACAATCATACTAGGGGGCTTTAACAACCCACTTTCACCAATGGACAGATCATCCAAAATGAAAATAAATAAGGAAACACAAGCTTTAAGTGACACATTAAACAAGATGGACTTAACTGATATTATAGGACATTCCATCCAAAAACAACAGAATACACTTTCTTCTCAAGTGCTCATGGGACATTCTCCAGGAAAGATCATATCTTGGGTCACAAATGAAGCCTTGGTAAATTTAAGAAAGCCGAAATCATATCAAGTATCTTTTACACCGCAATGCTCTGAGACTAGATATCAATTACAGGAAAAAATCTGTAAAAAATACAAACACATGGAGGCTAAACAATACACTACATAATAATCAAGAGATCACCGAACAAATCAAAAAATACCTAGAAACAAATGACAATGGAAACACAATGGCCCAAAACCCATGGGACGCAGCAAAAGCAGTTCTAAGAGGGAAGTTTATAGCAATACAATCCTACCTCAAGAAACAAGAAACATCTCAAATAAAAAACCTAACCATACACCTAAAGCAATTAGAGAAAGAAGAAAAAAACCCCAAAGTTAGCAGAAGGAAAGAAATCATAAAGATCAGATCAGAAATAAATGAAAGAGAAATGAAGGAAACGACAGCAAAGATCAATAAAATAAAAGCTGGTTCTTTGAGAAGATAAACAAAATTGATAAATCATTAGGCAGACTCATCAAGAAAAAAAAGGGAGAAGACTCAAATCAGTAGAATTAGAAATGAAAAAGGAGAAGTAACAACTGACACTGCAGAAATACAAAGGATCATGAGAGATTACTACAAGCAACTATATGCCAATAAAATGGACAACCTGGAAGAAATGGACAAATTCTTAGAAAAGCACAACTTTCCCAGACTGAACCTGGAAGAAATAGAATATATAAACAGACCAATCACAAGCACTGAAATTAAGACTGTGATTAAAAGTCTTCCAACAAACAAAAGGCCAGGACCAGATGGCTTCACAGACGAATTCTATCAAACATCTAGAGAAGACCTAACACCTACCCTTCTCAAACTCTTCCAAAATACAGCAGAAGGAGGAACACTCTCAAACTCATTCTACGAGGCCACTATCACCCTGATACCAAAACCAGACAAAGATGTCACAAAAAGAGAAAACTACAGGCCAATATCACTGATGAACATAGATGCAAAAATCCTCAACAAAATACTAGCAAACAGAATCCAACAGCACATTAAAGGATCATACACCATGATCAAGTGGGGTTTATCCCAGGAATGCAAGGATTCTTCAAAATATGCAAATCAGTCAATGTGATAAACCATATTAACAACCTGAAGAATAAAAACCATATGATCATCTCAATAGATGCAGAAAAAGCTTTCAACAAAATTCAACACCCATTTATGATTAAAACCCCCCAGAAACTAGGCACAGAGGGAACTTACCTCAAGATAATAAAGGCCATGTATGACAAACCCACAGCCAACACTGTTCTCAATGGTGAAAAACTGAAACCATTTCCTCTAAGATCAAGAACAAGACAAGGTTGTCCACCCTCACCACTATTATTCAACATAGTTTTGGAAGTTTTAGCCACAGCAATCAGAGAAGAAAAAGAAATAAAAGGAATCCAAGTTGGAAAAGAAGAATTAAAGCTGTCACTGTTTGCAGATGACAGGATACTATACACAGAGAATCCTAAAGATGCTACCAGAAAACTACTAGAGCTAATCAATGAATTTGGTAAAGTAGCAGGATACAAAATTAATGCACAGAAATCTCTTGCACTCCTATACACTAATGATGAAAAATCTGAAAGAGAAATTAAGGAAACACTCCCATTTAACATTGCAACAAAAAGAATAAAATAGCTAGGAATAAATCTACCTAAGGAGACAAAAGACCTATATGCAGAAAACTATAAGACACTGATGAAAGAAATTAAAGTTGATACATACAGATGGAGAGATATACCATGTTCTTGGATTGGAAAAATCAACATTGTGAAAATGACTCTACTACCCAAAGCAATCTACAGATTCAATGCAATCCTTATCAAACTACCAATGGCATTTTTCACAGAACTAGGACAAAAAATTTCACAATTTGCATGGAAACACAAAAGACCCCGAATAGCCAAAGCAATCTTGAGAAAGAAAAATGGAGCTGGAGGAATCAGGCTCCCTGACTTCAGACTATACTACAAAACTACAGTAATCAAGACACTATGGTACTGGCACAAAACCAGGAAATATAGATCAATGCAACAGGATAGAAAGCCCAGAGATAAACCCATGCACATATGGTCACCTTACCTTTGATAAAGGAGGCAAGAATATACAATGGAGAAAAGACAGCCTGTTCAATAAGTGGTGCTGGGAAAACTGGATAGCTACATGTAAAAGAATGAAATTAGAACACTCCCTAACACCATACACAAAAATAAACTCAAAATGGATTAAAGACCTAAATGTAAACCAGACACTATAAAACTCTTAGAGGAAAACATAGGCAGAACACTCTATGACATAAATCACAGCAAGATCCTTTTTGACCCACCTCCTAGAGAAATGGAAATAAAAACAAAAATAAACAAATGGGACCTAATGAAACTTAAAAGCTTTTGCACATCAAAGGAAACCATAAGCAAGATGAAAAGACTCCCCTCGCAATGGGATAAAATATTTACAAATGAAGCAACTGACAACAGATTAATCTCCAAAATTTACAAGCAGCTCATGCAGCTCAATAGCAAAAAAACAAACAGCCCAATCCAAAAATTGGCAGATGACCTAAATAGACATTTCTCCAAAGAAGATATACAGATTGCCAACAAACACATGAAAGGATGCTCAACATCACTAATATTAGAGAAATGCAAATCAAAACTACAATTAGGTATCACCTCACATCAGTCAGAATGGCCACAATAAAAAAACTACAAACAATAAATGCTGGAGAGGGTGTGGAGAAAAGGGAACCCTCTTGCACTGTAGGTGGGAATGTAAATTAATACAGCCACTATGGAGAGCAGTATGGCGGCCCCTTAAAAAACTAAAAAGAGAACTACCATACGGCCCAGCTGTCCCATTACTGGGCATATACCCTGAGAAAACCATAATTCAAAAAGAGTCATGTACCACAATGTTCACTGCAGCTCTATTTACAAGAGTCAGGACATGGAAGCAACTTAGGTGTCCATCGACAGATGAATGGATGAAGATGTGGCACATACACAGAATGCAATATTATTCAGCCATAAAAAGAAACGAAACTGAGTTATTTGTAGTGAGGTTGATGGACCTAGAGAGTGTCATACAGAGTGAAGTAGGTCAGAAAGAGAAACAAATACCGTATGCTAACACATATATATGGAATGTAAAAAAAAAAAAAAACAGGTTCTGAAGAACATAGGGGTAGGACAGGAATAAAGATGCAAACGTAGAGAATGGACTCGAGGACACAGGGGTGGGGGGAACAGTAAGCTGGGACGAACTGAGAGAGTGGCATGGACTTATATATACTTCCAAATGTAAAATAGATAGCTAGTGGGAAGCAGCCACATAGCACAGGGAGACCAGGTCGGTGCTTTGTGACCAGCTAGAGGGGTGATTGGGAGGTTGGGAGGGAGATGCAAGAGGGAGGGGATATGGGAACAAATGTATATGTATAGCTGATTCACTTTGTTATATAGCAGAAACTAACATACCATTGTAAAGCAATTATACTCTGATAAAGGTGCTAAAAAAAAAAGGCAGGCTAATGAGTGGGAGAAAATATCTGAAAATTATATACCTAATATGGGGCCAATAATATATATATATATATATATATATATATATATATATATAAAGAACTCATACACCTCAATAGCAAAACCCCAAACAACCTCATTTTAAAATAGTCAGAGGACCTGAATAGACATTTTTCCAAAGAAGACATACAGAGGGTCAACAAACACATGGAAAGACTTAATCAGTAATCATCAGTAGTCATCAGGGAAATGCAAATCAAAACCACAGTGAGCTATCACCTCACACCTGTCAGAATGGCTATTATCATAAAGACCAGAAATAACAAGTGTTGGCAAGGATGTGGAGAAAAGGGAACTCCTGTTCACTGTTGGTGGGAATGTAAATTGTTGCAACCACTATGGAAAACAATATGGAGGTTCCTCAAAGAATTAAAAATAGACCTACCATATGATCCAACAATTCCACTTCTCAGAATTTATCCAAAGAGAAAGAAAACGCTAATTTGAAAAGATATTTGCACTCTCTTACTTGTTGCAGCATTACTCAATAGCCAAAAACATGGAAACAACCTAAGTATACAGAAACAGATGAATGGATAAAGAAGATGTTGTGCATACATATAGAATGGAATATTATTCAGCCACGAAAGAAGGAAATCCTGCCATTTCTGACAACATGGATGAACCTTGAGGGCATTATGCCAAGTGAAATAAGCCAGACAGAGAAAGATGAATACCACGTGTTCGCACTTGTATGTGGGATCTAAAAAAAATAAAACAAAACAGAAAAACCAAACAAACTCAGAGATACTTAGAAAACAGAATGGTATTTATGAGAGGCAGGGGATAGGGTATGGGGGAAACAGATGAAGGGGGTCAAATGTACAAATTACCAGTTATAAAATAAATACATCATGGGATATGATGTATAGTATGGTGACTACAGTTAATAATACTGTATTGCATATTTGAAATTTGCTAAAAGAGTACATGTTAAAAGTCTGCATCACAAGAAAAAAAATGTGTAACTGTGTATGATGACAAATGTTAACTAGATGTATTATGGTGATCATTTCACAGTAACTGAATCACTACATTGTAAACCTGAAACTAATATGTCAATTGTACCTCAATAAAAAAATAAAAATAAATAAACCTAAGGGTAAATTCTGGGCTCAGAGGAAAAAATCCAGAATCTCTTATTTTCTTCAGAGAGTAAGCGGTAGAGTTAGCAAATCACTCATGGATGAGCGTAATGAACAGCAGGAGAAATATTAATTAGGAACTACAAAGGAGAGCCAAAATATCAATATTCATTGGGCACTAACTTTCTTTAAAAAAAAATTTAGTGAAATACTCAAAATATAACATAACGACAACTATGTAACTAGTATATATTTCCAAAACTGTGGAATTGGAGAATATGGATATAGCCTCTACTGAAGCAAATGAGATATCAAATGGCAGCATCATCTAGTGGAAAGAGCACTGAGCAGATAGATGCTACCTCTGACATGAGCAAATCACAAGAAAAGCCACCTCTGTGCCAATGTTCCCACGCCTATAAAATGGAGATGATAATTCCTGTCCCCTTCACCTCATAGGATTGAATGAAATGAAATACATATCTGAAAAAGTGAAAGTGCTGTACACCTATGAGGTATCATTATTTTAATCATTTGATCTGTTCTCTGTTCTTATTCTAATTCAATTCAGCAAAGACTGATTGGAGGGTCTACAGGCCAAGTGTGGTAAGTTTGGTAAAGAGGTTACTCATGCATGTGGCTGCATGAAGCAAGAAGAGAAAGAGGTGGCTTCTGGCTGGCAGGGCTGAGAAGGGTTTGTTACAGAGGTGATGTATGAGATGTCCCTGAAAAGTATGACTGATTGATCCACCCTTGCGCCAAGCACTGTTCTAGGGCCTTGGGAGTTCATCAATGAACAGAAGGAAGATCCTTGCACTTTAAGGAACTTACATTCTAGTGGAGGAAGGTCGGGGCTGGGTGAGAAAGAAGATGCAAGTCATAAGGGTGAGGAGAGATCATCCAGGGGGGAGACAGCAGCGTTAATAAAGATACAGAGAGGGAACTCACAGGGGCTATAGAAAATAAGCTTCATTTCTGGTTTTATTTCAGATTATTTGGTAGTGGCTGTCTGGAATCGATGTTGAGGAGGATTCTGAGACTTCCTTATGGCTCAGGCGGAAGAGTGACAGGATAGATTAATGATGTCTGCAATGGGTGTGGAAAGGGGGAAGTGGAGGATGTGTGTTGGATGTTTGCCATTCCTATGTGGTTGGATTATACCTGTGCCATTATGGTCTGTGCTCTTCCAGTCTCCTGAGAATGTTATGGAGCTCAGTAAGCAAGTATTATTAAGTTCATCACTTATGTGTACATGAAAAATTATTTGGACATTCTCAGAGCAAGGCTTTCCTACATAAATGGAAGTGTTACTGGTCTACTTCTCTAACTTTTATCTCCTCTACAGTGAGACCACAAGTAGGTGTGTTACACAGCAATGTTTCACAGAACCTGTTTCTCTTTGTGGTTCCACTTCTTTGGCTCCCTGGACCCCAGCTCAAAGTGAGCTTCAGCCTCAGATTCTCAGAATTTTTACTTGCTTAATTTTTATTCCTGTCTTCTGTTTGGAGTCATCTAATTTATCCCCCTCACAGCATTCTGGAAAGAGAATGATCTATTTCTTTCCTTTAAGTCTCCTAAAGAAACTATGCATCCCTCCTTGTTGCCTCATCCTCTTTGCCTCATATCTCTTACAGTTTATTGGGGTTTCAGAATATCTTATACTAGAATGACTCCAACTTTCTGGCTGGGCCTCAAAGGCAGATGGGAGGAAACCCTATTACTTAGCCTTTTATGTGTCAAATAAATAAATTTAGCAAGTTCTTTGTTGAGATTGTATTGCTTTTAGGCTACCATGTTAGTGCAAAATTTATTTTGTATATCAAGAGTGTTAATTTTTTCTATTAGATTGAACTATAGGAAATTGCCATATTTTAGGTCAAAAAGGTTGCCTGAAATTTTCTACAGCTCAAACTAATATTTGTATACTTTCTTTAACAGTGCTAATCTTGAGGGTCTGATTTAGACTATATTAGGGAGACTGTCTTGTTCTTAGAAAGGCAAAAGAGAGATGAACATTAGTATTTTGTTAAAACATGTCTTCCTGCCTTTAAAGCCCATTCTTCTTGTTCCCTCCTTTATGACAGTAAGAAAGTTGCTCAAAAGCCTTTCTTCCCGAACTTGAAGGGTTGGATGCCCTTCAACTTGGCTTTTATAAATGATGTAAAGCCAGAAGGCAGTTTGTCCCCTTTAGAATTCACTGGTTGGATGGAAAAGATCAAATATTTAATGAGAAACTCTGGGATGTTTGAAATGATATCCACACTTCTGTTTCCCAAATGCCTGAGGGCAGTTTGGTTTCTGGATTCACTACTGAATAGCATCTGTGTTTAATAGCTGACAGAACCTTGAAGGAAGGTGAGGCTGGTGTTCAGAGACGTTCTGTCTGAGCATCTCTTTTTATCTCACTCATGTCGCCCAGTGGCTGTTTGTGCATGCAGGTATGGAAGTACCTGAATGCTTTGATTAACATTTGTATGAAGGATTGCAGGGCAACTGAAGAGTGCAACAGAAGAGTGCAACAGAACAGGCAAGTTGGAGAGAGGGCTGTTTCAGTTTGCTAGAAGGTGGAAACAAACCCATCTTCTAATAGGGCGATGCTAGGAGTAGTGTTCTGTTCCTGGAAACAGAAGTCAAACTAATCTCTTTGTGCCAGAGGCTTTGCTTGCTGGACCTCCTTCTCGTTGTTTGAAAACTGTTAGTCGTAGAAATAATGCAGCCAGTTGGCTAATTAGCAGGGATTATGCTGCTGGGAAGGGTAGCATCTACAGATGACAAAGGGACACTAAGAGACCTTGGTTCCCTGCACTGTCGTCTCATACCATTTCACACAGTACCTCTAGCTACGTTGGGCAAAGGAGCAGGCTGAAGCCCAGCTCTGCTGACTTCACTAATAAAAAAGGCAACACTCAGAGTGGTTTTTACTCCACAGAGATAGGAGTGTGTCCTTTGGTGTCAATTTTTCCTCACTGAGCCAAGAACAGTGTTCTCGGCAAATTCTCAGACACCCTCAGCCAATTGACCAGGTCACTGTATGAACTTAAAAACAATATCGAACATGAAGATCAAAACTAGAGAGCTGAGATATTTCCAGTAAGAGGAAGGAAGAAGCTTTGTTCCTGGTTTTGTTTTCTAGCAGAAGGATCACAAGGGTGTTGGAATGTCTGCTTCAGTCTTTCGTAAGTATTCTCCTTGGAGGCTGATGTGGAAGATGTCAGTAGCTTGTTTTTCTTTGCTCCAAGAGTCATTATCTCAGAGCTTTAGGGATTAGAGAACTGAGAATGCCACGTGATGGGGATGAGAGGGTAGAAAACAATCTGGGAGTATTTACTTTTAGGTAAAGATGAAAATCACATGTCTTCTTTTTCTGCTTTGTTCTACAACTTCCTTAAAAGTCATGTTATAGGACAACAGTATAAATAAAAATTATTTTACAAGTGGGGAAAAAACTCCAAATCTGGAGGTGTGATTGTTAGGAGGGGAAGTCAGAAGCCACTGAACTCTGGGTTTTTATTCTAAAGCCAACCTGTGGATCTGGTGATATATTTTGGTCAATCCATTTCACTTCCATGGTTTTTTCAACAAAATCTCTCTGCCTCCTGTGCAAGTTGCAAGGTTGCTTTAATTAGGGTTTGTACTTTGAGAGGCTTGATGAAAGATGCTTAGAAATTCAAGGCAGTGTAACAAAGTAAGCCAAACCCACCTCAGAAAAAGATTAAAAATATGCACAGGGTACCTAAAACTCATTTCGGAGAAGCCTAAACGCAAACTTTACCCAGAGACTACATAAATACCAACTGGAGAGAGTAAGATCAGCTTCCCCGGGCCTCAAGATATCAGAGGCAGGGTGATTCTGTTAATCCTGTCCCTCTGGGTATTACGTGAATTTTCAGCCCTTCTCTCTAGGTCCTCTCCAGGATGGAAGAAACCTGCCAGGGGCACCCCTGGGTTACAAATCCTCCAGCATTCCCACTTCTCCTTCTAGAGCTCATTCCCTGATCGCAGCACCAAATGACCTCTCTCGGCTCCATTTAATCCCCAACTGCTCTCGTCCTAAACAGTTTCTATCTGATCGCTACTGAGGGCACTAAACTAGAAGACTGAAGAGAATGAACATGATGGTTACCTTGACAAATATCATTTTCAGAAAGTCCCAGCTTATCCCATTTGATCATAACTTTGACCTTTTTTTTAAACTGGTTTGCATTATAACTTAATCTTTCAAAATTTGCAGACATTCAGGATTTTTTGTTGTTGTTGTTGCTGAAACATTTTTACAGGAATAAAGACGGGGACGTAGAGAATGGACTTGAGGACACGGGGAAGGGGAGGGGTTAGCTGGGACGAAGTGAGAGAGTGGCATGGACATATATACACTACCAAATGTAAAATAGCTAGCTAGTGGGAAGCAGCTGCATAGCACAGGGAGATCAGCTCGGTGCTCTGTGAACACCTAGAGGGGTGGGATAGGGAGGGTGGGAGGGAGACGCAAGAGGGAGGAGATATGGGGATGCATGTATATGTATAGCTGATTCACTTTGTTATACAGCAGAAACTAACACACCACTGTAAAACATTCAGTGATTTTTGCTTTTAGCTTTTTAAAAAGAAAATCCAAGTTTCTTAAGATAAAGGCAAGCAATTACAATGCTTCCCATAATTATAAGCTCTGCTAAATGCAAATAATAATGGAAATAAAATGTATGAACTTGGTATCCAAACCAGGACTAAGCTACTTTGGATTTGGTGCCAGTCAGAGATATTGACTGAAAACCCATGAAATGAGTTTTCCTTCCCCCAACATCATTTCATGTGTTTTGAATATGACTTTTCTGAGACATCTGGTATGGTTGCCCAAACCCACAGTTTGAACTTTGCCACAGACTGACAGAGTGATAGAGGTGAAAAATTGAGGGGAGAAGGAAATTAGAAGAGAAAAAAATGGGAGCAGGAAGTTGGGAAGCAGAATGAAAGAAGAAAGGAATGTTTTGCTCTCTTTCTCATCCTCTGATGTCAAATTCTGTCACTCATCTGAGGGCCTCAGAATCAGAGGATCACACACAAGGGTAGAAGTATGGCAGTGGTTTTCAAACTGTGGGCCAAGGAACCCCAGTGGTTCTTTTCAGGGGCTGCCTCATAGATGGGGAGGGAGAGAAAGGCTCCATCCCCTTTTCCCCAGACCTCATGGACTGGACAGCAAAACAGAATCCTAAAGGGAGAGCCAATTATAGTTTTCCAGGTGAAATTTAACCCATTTAGTATTTTAGTTTTAAAATGAGGATCATCACAAAACGAACAAGGTGGAGAAAATCAGCAGAGATCAGAAATGATCCAAGTGAAGCATCCTGTAGTTGTTATTGGTTCACGTCCTTCATGGCTGGATTTTCCAAGCTCAGGGGCCTGACAAAGCAGGTGCTCCTCACATTGGCCTCTGCCAAAGCCTCGTTCCTGTGACATTCAGACTCCCAAGAAAATACAGTTTAGTTGTAGATCACCCCACTCCTCATTCTTCAGATTGTCTCCCATATCTCCTAAGTGTCTTCTGTTCTCTAGAAAGCCAAGATAACAACAAAGCTCAGCTTCACCACGCACAGAAATTATTTTACGGTCATTCTAGATAGTCGTTATGGATTTCTGTGCCAACTCAGGAACAAACAATTGTGTCATACAATGATGATCCAGCAGAAAAGAAGCCATAGAGCAGGGTTTAGAGAATTATGAGAGCTGACTATAAAATAGAGAAGAACATGCTGGAGTTTTAAAATAGCTCCCAAGTAGTGATGTGAAGTGCAGGGGGGTGAATAGAGCCTGATGTCAATCATGAAAGAGCTGCCAGAACTTTTCCGGGAGAAGGGCAGGATTTCTGCCCAAGAGATTGGAGCCTGGACTTCCATCACTGCGCCACAGTCATCAGACATCTGCACTGCACATAAGCAGTGGGAAGTGGAAACGCGTGATGTAGGCTCTGCTGAGAATTACAATAACTGAGTCTTCTATCACAGGACTCTGCCCTGCTGCCACAAGGTCATCATGAGAGGAGTAATGGAGCAGCTGGCAAGACCAAAAAGTATTTGGTCCTTTGCATGCCCTGTATTGCACTTCGTATGTGACGGCAGCTCAGTAACTATTAGTTAAAGATGGTGCAGAAAATGCCTTTGTAACTTCTCTTGGTAAATGCCTTTCTTTGCAAAAGTTAGGTTGAAAGGAAAGCATAACTACTTCTAAAAGCGATGACAAGAAAGCAGGAACGAGTCCTTCATGCTAATGCTGTTCCTCCCCCACAGAAATAATTCCTAAGGTGTATTAAAATTGGAAGGTCATCTAGGCATCTCTTTCAAGTACAGCAAGAAACTATAGCAAGGTCTTTGGCCAAATACTGAGTTCAGCAGCATTCTGCAGCCCATGCTTATCTTTAAACTCAAAAGAAAAACATCTAATTCTATTTCAGATGTGTTTTATCAGCTCCCTAGTAACCTGCTAGTGGCATAACCTTTCCTCTTCCTTGTAGCTAGGCTGGAGTCCTTTCCCTTAAAACGGCCATTTATTTAGACTTATCAAAATTTTAGCATTCAACAGAATTTTCCCCACCCACTTCGTCAAAAACAAAATGAAAAACTAAGTGTCATTTTCTGGTTGCTTCTAAGGAACCCATTATAAGAAGTGGTTTTGAAGTTTCAGATCTGATATCCTATGAGATTGGGCTCCATTTACATTTTGGCTTCCCTCACCCATACCCCAACATTATTTCCCCCGAGAAACAGAAGATGGAGGCATGAACCTTGAACAAGTCACCTAGCTTCTGTGAGCAATTTTCCTGTCTCTAAAATGAGGACAATAATAAGGGGACGGTTGGAGGATCAAATGAGACAGAGGATATAAAAACACTTTGTAAAGTACTCCACAGATATAATTATAAATACTAAAGAAGCAGTGATAGTACAGTGGAATGAGCATCAAATTTGAGGTCAGGAGATACGGGTATAAATCCGAAATCTTCTGCTTAACAGCTGTGATTTGGGGCAAGTCATGTAAACTAAGACCCACTTTCCTAAATTGTAAATGTGGATCATTAAACTACCAAAAAACTTCACAGGGCTTTGTAATTGAAATAATAGCCGGGTGAACCAGGGGTAGACATTCAGCCTAACCTAGGCCAATCAGTTTCTCTTCCTTGGGAATTTGGGATTAGGCTTAAAGGACTGTCCATCATTTCTGAGCAAGGATGTCAGAGAGAGGAGAACTCAAAGCACCTTGTATAAAGGGCTGATTAGTAAAGAAAGCAGGTTTACTGAGAAGGAAGAATGAAGTGGGTGAGAGAGACAGGGATACACACGCAGAGAGTAAGAGTCAATGATTACTCCTTGATTTCTTTACTGCTCTGTTTCTAGGTGACATCCCTAAATATCCTTATTGTAAATTCCTCCCGGATTAGTCAAGGTTCAGCTGCAGATAAGAGAATCCATTCTAGCTAGTTTCAGCGGAAAGGGGTTTAATGTAGGAATTGGGTACTGACCAAGTTGTTGGTAGGGACAGGAACAGGCTCTAAGCCAAGCTTTCAGGACAACTCCCCAAACAAT
Source organism: Delphinapterus leucas (assembly GCF_059928025.1). Lineage (NCBI taxonomy): Eukaryota > Metazoa > Chordata > Mammalia > Artiodactyla > Monodontidae > Delphinapterus > Delphinapterus leucas. The sequence continues at coordinate 87,397,933 of NC_143137.1, read as the reverse complement.
CCCACAGAAGTGGCCCACTGGGGGAGTTACTGCCCTTCCAGAAAGCTGGGGAAGCAAGACGCTGCTCCCAAAGCCACTGGCTTTAGGACCACACTGGTTTTGTCAGGAGCCACACCAGGAAGAATCTTGATACTTGTAAAGCCAAGAACTGGCCATGGAGATATCTGCTACCACGCTCACCCTCCAGCCACCGCACCCCCTTATCAACTGGGGGGCGTGGCCTCCAGCTCTTGAGGTAACCTCTGCTTAGTGGAAGCTAAGTGGTGTGCAGAGCCGCATTCTAAGGATCTGAGCAATGTGCTCTCCACTGCTCCAGCCTGTGGCATGCAGCAAACCACACATGGGATACAACAGGGTTCAGTGGGCTAATGTGCATATCCCCACCACATCTACTTTGCCTCTTTCTCTTCAAACTTAGTCCAGTCAATTTCTGTTCATTTAAACTGAAGAGCATTCATCAACACACCCATGACTACTGCCAGGCTGTTGAATGCACTGCAACGGAGCCATTGGGTTTCTTTCAATGAAATGTTTGGGGACAGCCACCTCAGACACTCACATAGAGAAATAAGGACAAAGTCTGGGTACAGTTGGGACATTGTGACCTTTACAATGTCTCTCCTGTCCTCCCCCAACAATTTTTGCGCTCAATTACTATTGACAAGCCCAGAGCTTAAGATATGGGTACTTCCCACATGAAATAACTGAAGAATTAACAGAGACTGAATCATTTCTGGGATCATCACAACCCTGAACTGAAGTCTTAGCAGGTCTTCATACTATGTCCCGCAATGCCTGGCACCTTACCCTCCGCTCCCTCTCCCATCTTCAGGCCACTTGCTGAACTGAAGGCCCACCTCCTTCCTCGAATCTGGGGTCAGACTGCAGGAGCCCTGGGCTAGAGTTATGTTATCCCATTAGTGTGCTGCTAGGCCTGTACGGGGTCACGGAAAGAGTATAGAATGTGAGTTGTTTGCTTTGCCACTGAACAGTGAGGGACCTTAGACTAGAAATTAATTCCTCTGAACTTCAGATAATTGTCCAAGATGGAGTAATAACGCCTGCCACAGATATCTATGAGAACTATGTGAGATAGTAATTACAAAGCCCTTTGCAACTGTGCTCAACACCCAGACCACGTGTATTAAATACTAGCTTTTTCAGGGCTGAGTTTTCATATCTGTGGACTCAGACATGTTTCTTTTTTTTTTTTGCGGTATGCGGGCCTCTCACTGTTGTGGCCTCTCCCATTGCGGAGCACAGGCTCCGGACGCGCAGGCTCAGCGGCCATGGCTCACGGGCCCAGCCGGTCCGCGGCATGTGGGATCTTCCCGGACAGGGGCACGAACCCGTGTCCCCTGCATCGGCAGGCGGACTCTCAACCACTGCGCCACCAGGGAAGCCCGCAGCCATGTTTCTGAAGCTGCACTTTTGGTCAATGGAACCTTGTCTTGTTGTCCTCGGTCTGAGTCTCAGTTCTAGGAATCTGCAACTCAGCTGCTTGCCCACACAGATTTCTGATACTTCTGAGATTCCTCACTGCACCCGTCACCCTTCCCACAGTCATGACATCCTCAACTGCTACTGCTGGCCTGAGGCACCACATGCTACTTGTCATGTTGCTCTCCAGATACCAAGTTCCACCTGGCTTTTCTCTTGTCATTTTTAGTCGGGTCCTTATTTTTCCTCCTTGCTATCTGCATCTCCCTCTCTTTCTCTCTGGCTTCAGTGAACATATCTGCTCTCAGGTCGTGGATATTAACCCTCTCATGCCAGGTACTGGCATGCCAGGTACAAAGTCCTCTAGGTCCTTGCTGCTCAAACTGTGTGCACTGGCATCACCTGAAGCTCATTCTGAATCAGAATCTGCATTCTAACCAGATCCCTAGGTGATTCATAGGCACATGACAGCGTGAGAAGCACTGCACTATAGCAAGGAAATGTAGGTAGCTTAGAAAATCTTTTGGTAGTGTCTGGTAAAATCGATCAGTCTTCCTCCTTGTGATGTTCTAGAGACAAACTGCTGTTTCCTAATATGGCTTGCTGGCACTTCCATCAAAGGGACTGCACTATGGTATTCCGTGTCTTTACATCCAGGGCATGGGCTTTGTACTTGAAGAATGAAGTCCAGGCTTGTGTCAAGATGCCATTAAGTGAAAATTCTGGTAGGCTATATATTTGGGGATATTGACTCTACGGCAGTTCTACTTGTTTCCGGATCAAATCAAATGAAGGAATTCTGCATTTGTGAAATACACCATGAAGAGGAAGAACTCTTCAAGTACATTTTTTATCTTACGATTTTCCCCTCGTTCTACTCCAGGCTTCCCAAACCTTCCTTCAGAACCAGCACCCAAGAACAGAGCAGAGCCCAGGAGTCATAAGAGACATGGCAGGGAAAAGCTTTGAAAAATGTCAGGCATTTTTGGTGACTTGACTGAACCGGTGGCCTTTCCTCCTAATGTTTTTGTTCAAAACATGTCTTTGTGATATTGGGGTAATTACAGTTTTTTTCAATTATTCAGATAGACCAAAATCCTACCCTTTCCCTTCTTAAAAGCTCTAAGTGCTACAAGGATGAACTATTCTAAACATAAACAAAAAAGAAAAAACCTAAATCAATCAATCCACATTCAGATAAGAAAACAGGCTTAAAGCATCTGTTATGAAAGGTGTAGGCTGTGGGTAACTTGAGAGACTTAGTGGTCTTTCCAGCCTAATTGCCCCACATCCACTTCACTTCCATCTATACAGTCATTAGGTGACTGAGTAAAAATCAGCCTGTCCTCTGTTTGGTTTTGAACACACACATGCTACTCGTATTTCTGATGAGGCATCTAAGGAAGATAAGTCTTCCATTTTCAGTGCCAATATCAGTTTGCCCAATCCTATCAAATCAGCACACCCAGGTCTGCTGTCATCTTGTGAAAATGATGGGCTCCATGATAGGCAGCATAAGGTAATCTGTTGTTTTTCTTTAGATATTGCCAGAGTTTGAGAGTTGGGTTAGAAGAGAGGGCTTAAAAGTCATTAAAAATAAATAAAAGGAATGAAAAGGGCTCTCCCTGGCAAGAATGAAAAGGGCTAGAGGTCACTGGCTAGAAAGATTGAAAATGTCCCCAAGCCACTTAATAAATCAAGAGATGGTGGAACTTGTTAGTAGAAAGGTAAATAATTTCTTGTCTCTTGAGCACAGCAGTGGTGGTTAAAACACAGTAAGTTAAATTTCAGACTAGGATAGGATTTTTCTAAGCTGCGGTAAACACACAGTGACTATCACTTGCTTTTAAAAAATGCCACTAGGAAAATATCTGATGATGTGGCTCCATCTTAAATAAAAGATACTGCATGAAATTTTCAAAAGGTAGTAGTGGTGACTTAGAAATGTGTGTGCTTGAGAAAAGACTACCCAGTGTTTACATGATGCGAGACATCCACATGTATCATTTCCTCTTCTCTGCAGGAACTGGGTGAAGAGGTGAATGCTTCCTTACTTGCAATAAAGTACTTACGTTCAATGGTTAATTAAAATGAATTAAAAGGGTCACGATTAGTGGATCTTTCCCAGTCCATACTACAGGGTGGCCAGCTTTAGCTAAGAGAACAATAATGGACAAATTTATAGATCAAAGTTCAGTTTCTGCCAACGTAGGGAAGCATCATTATTAGCTTAAGACAGATAGGCATCTATATAAGATATCATATCCAGCCAGTACCTCAGAGGTTCTCAAATTGTGGTCCCTGGACCAGCAGCATCAGCATCTCCGGGGAACTTGTTAAAAACATCAATTCCAAGGCCCCACCCTGACCTGCCAAATCAAAAACTGCGGGGGCAGAGGCCAGCAACCAGTGTTTGAACAAGACCTCTAGGAGACCTCACCAGTTTGAGAGCCACTGCTATCTAGCGAGGTCTGAGGAGGGACTGTGATAGAGCAGAAAGTGACAGGGCTCTGGAGCCAAGGCCGAGTTCCTTCCCTCCCCGCTTTGCCAGCACTAGCTGTGTGACCCTGGTGAGCCCTTGGACTCGCTGATATTGGTTTTCTCTTCTGCAAAATAAGGACCATTTCCCCTCCTCACAGATCTGTTTTGGGGCAAAGGAGATGACCTAAGTCCTTGTTCATACAGTAGCTCAGAAAACACTGATGCTTTTCCTCTTCCTTTCCCTGAAGCTGGGTTCCTGCTGGGAAACACAGCAGGTCGGATTCATCAATTATTTGTGGAAAGCTAAGAGCATTTTCACATACTCATGGACATTATAATTAAAGTCAGAAAACTTGTATTCGGTGGGCTATTTGCTGCCTCGGCCTGTGCTGTCCTATTCAGGCCCCACTGGCCATGTGGGCCATTGAGCACTTGAAATGTGGCTCATTGAACTGAGATGAGCTACAAGAATAAAATACACACTGGATTTTTAAGACTTAGCATGAAAAAAATGTAAAAATATTTAATTTATAACTTTTCAAAATTGATTACATGTTGAATTTAAAGTTTGGATATACTGGGTTAAATATATTCTTAAAATTAATTTCATCTTTATTTTTTTTAACTTTTAAAACTGTGGCTACAAGGAAATGTCAAAGTACTTTTCTGCCTCACATGACATTTCTGTTGAACAGTGTTGGTCTAGGCATCCCCAGGGTCTAGCATGGCACTGCTCTCACGCCAGACCCAGGAGACCAGGGAATTAAAATTGCTGATAAAAATTGCTTATTATCCTCTTGGCTACAAAATTTATAACCTCTGTGGAATTGTTCCTCATTATAGTCTTTGCAGCATTTTGTGTAGCTGCAAAGGATTCCACAATCTTTTCATCCGTTATTGCTCAGGACATAGTCTGTGAGGCAGGTCACTGCTAAATTATGAGACTTGTTAAAGTGATCTTCACCATTTAAAGGCCAGTGGAGGCCTCCACAGACACATACCCTCACACAGTGGTGAAACGGGATAGCAAAGGAATGGCAAGAACTACAAAGCAAAAGTCTGGGGTGGGGAGTGAATACAAATGTGGGGCTAACCTGGAGTAACTTGTGCATGTTAGTCATGTCCTCCCTGCCAAGGAAAGCTCACTGTGTGGTCCCCCCATCCCATGCGGCATCACTTCTCCCTTACTTCACCATGCTTTCTAACGGGCAGAATCTAGAGACTTGATTAACCCTTCAGATATTTTAGACTCAGTTTTCAGGAAATGAGGGTTCTTTCAGCATCAGCTTACTCTATCTTCTCTTGCTTAACAAAAGCCAGTGAAAGGCAGTTCCCTCCGATGTCTATTTGTCCTCGGTTCGACGTAAAAATCAGCTCAGGAAATCATTTGTCAATCAAGTACATTACAGAGAGACACAGTCATGGAATTACCTGACTTGAGATGTTTCAAATGACAATTTTGTACTTGCACCTCTTCAAGTATTCAAGACAACACAAGGCTGCTCTAATCTTTAAAAATATTTTAGGATTAAGGAAACTTGGCACTCTATGTTTCAAATATTTAGTCTTACTTGAAGAGCCCAACTCTTACAGGAGACTCAGGGAGGGTTCCAATAACAGAATGAAGCCCCTTGACGTGAGGAATAGGCCAGGTGGTAAAGAAAGATGACTCTATGCAGGTGTAATATGTATGATATCTGATCACTCTTTCATTTCAGGTTTTTGGTTTGGGGGGTGCAGAAAGTTCCCAGTTAGCTAAGCTGAAATAAATATTGAGCACCTGCTGATGCCAGGCACTCTGCCAGGGCACTGAGGGTGCAGAACGGAAAGAGACACAGTCCCAGGTCCAGCTTGGACTAAAATAGAAATAAATGACAATCCCCTTTACATACCCATGATTATTATTTTATTGATTTTCATGTATAGAGCTCATTGTTTTCTTTTTACTTGTTTGCAAGGCACCATTCTAGGTATTGCGCCCTTGATACATTTTTAAAGTATGAAAGGCATATTTAAATTTAATTTTCGCAGCAGAGAAAGGGATATTTTGCACACAGTAGTGAAAAGTCATTAGAATCTGGGCTTCTCTGGTGGCTCAGTGGTTATGAATCCACCTGCCAATGCTGGGGACACGGGTTCAAGCCCTGGTCCGGGAATATCCTACATGCTGCGGAGCAACTAAGCCCGTGCGCCACAACTACTGAGCCTGTGCTCTAGAGCTCAGGAGCCACAACTACTGAAGCCCGCACGCCTAGTACCTATGCTCCACAACAAAAGAAGCCACTGCAATGAGAAGCCTGCACACTGCAATGAAGAGTAGCCCCCACTCGCCGCAACCAGAGAAAGCTCACGTGCAGCAACAAAGACCCAACACAGCCAAAAATAATAAATAAATTTATGGGAAAAAAAAGTCATTAGAATCTGTATTTACTATTCAAACCAAAAATGCCTTTTTGAATGAATGAATGCTTCTTTGAAGGTAAAACTGTTGCATTTATAATGTAATATGAATGCACATTTTAGGCTGTTTAAGCAGGTTTTCCCCTACCCTGGGACAAAAGATTCATTTTTTTTCTTCAAAGAGACTTGTGGATACTCAACCATTTCATTAGAAACTGACAATTTTGTATTTAAATTTTATATATGCCAGACTGTAGCTATTGATACTAGTATGAACATTAACAGCAGGCTATGATAGTCTATCAAAGGTTCAGGGCAAGGTACCATGATTTAAAGGTTAGGAACAAACTTTATAAACACTTGTAATTTCATCTCAGTCCTTGGTTAACATCTCTGCATTTGTTCTGGATTCAAGAAAGGGTTTTTTTCCTTTACTTTTTAAAAAATATTCCCAAATAGCACTATCTATTCAGTTGCCTACTTCTTTAAGGATAGATCTCCACCCCTCTGCACGTCCCACCCCCAGACCCCAGAGTAAGACTCATCTATCTTTAGTTACTGTATTAAAGTTAATATCACACTAGTCACTGGGGCTTCCGCCCTCATGTGTGTGAGTATTTCTCTGTGTGTGAGAGAGACTTGCTCAGGCCCACTTTTTGTATCATCTGGCATTCAGTTTTCCTGCTTTTCCAGCTAGGCTGTGTTCCCTCTTGCCTGTCACTCATAAGAAGGATGTGGCTTCCTGTGTTGATTGCATGAGTGGGCCAGTTCTTCACCCTTCCCTGTCCTCTGTCCAATTATTTTGCTGTGCCTTCCTCCTAGGGGCGGGGTGCAATTCCCCACCTGTAGGCATGGCCATACAACTTACTTTGACCACTTACTTTAGCAGATGTGACACAGCAGAGGCCCAAGTGTCCTGTGCTATGGAGCTTGATTTTCCTGTGTCTCTGTCATCACCACGGGAAGAACATGTTGGCCTGTTAGTTCCAGGAAGAGGATGAGAGACACATGGAGCAGAAACACCCCCAGACAAGTCTAGTCCAGGTGCTCCAAACCCCAGGTAACCCACAGACTTCTAAAGAATAGTAAATGGTTGTCTGCTTAAGCCACTGAGTGTTGGGATGGTTTGTACACAGAAAAACTTCCATCCTCCCTACTCTGTCATCATCACAGATGACAGCTCTCCCCTTCTCTATTTTATAGGCTTCTTTTCCACCTAACATCACCGTGTCCCAGCACCTGGTGGCAAAAAGTGGGATCCTCTGTGGAACTGGGGAAGTGGAAGAGAAAATAAGGGGAGGAAATAGGGCAAAGGAGAGAAGACTGATACCAACTGCAAGATTTTTATCGGAAAGATGGAAAACTTAATTGTCACTACACTCAGCCTGCTCCTGCCTCCATTCTCCCATCTCCTTCCTCTCCCCCAGCCCTAATTTCCTACCCTTAATAAACAATGTTCCCACAATCAATCTTCACGATAAGGCTGAAGTTATATTACAATAATGCTAATATTTATTGAATACCAACTGTATATATTAAGCACTGAGTTAAGTGCTTTACTTGGACTGTATCTTTTAAACCTCATTGTGATGCTGTAAGATAGATAATGTGATCTACATTTTACTCCTGAAGAAGCTTAAGAGACACTGAGACCCACACCTAGTAAGGGGTGGAGCTGAGGGTCTAATCCAATCAGCCTGATGCCACAGCCCAGGCTCTTTACCCCCACACCACACGGCCTCCTCTGTTGAATCCCCTTATCCCCATTTCCCACTGTCATTCTTCTCCCCTCTCTATGGGCAACCATTAATGGATATATTTTTATTTTAATATATTTTATATTACACACTGTGGATCATTGTTTGATATGAATTACTTTTAATTTATGTAAATGGTATTTTATTACCTATATTATTGTTTCCTTTTTCTCACTAAGCATCTTGTTTTTTATACATCCATGTTGCCATGTGTTGACTGCCAAAGCAATCCTGAGAAAAAAGAACAAAGCTGGAGGTATAACCCTTCCAGACTTCAGATTATACTACAAAGCTACAGTAATCAAAATAGTGGGGTACTGACACAAAAACAGATATATAGGTCAATGGAACAGAATACAGAGCCCAGAAATAAACCCACACACCTATGGTCAATTAATCTATGGCAAAGGAGGCAAGAATATACAATGGAGAAAAAAACCCGTCTCTTCAACAAGTGGTGCCGGGAAAGCTGGACTGTGACATGTAAAACAATGAAATTAGAGAATTCCCTCATGCCATATATAAAAGTAAACTCAAAATGGTTTAAAAACCCAAATTTAAGACATGACACCATGAAACTCCTAGAAGAGAACATAAGTGAAACACTCTTTGACATAAATCATAGCAATATTTTCTTAGATAAATCTCCCAAGGCAAAATAAATAAAAGCAAAACCTTAAAAATGGGACCTTATCAAACTTAAATGCTTTTGCACAGAAAAGGAAATCATCAACAAAATGAAAAGACAACCTATGAAATGGGAGAAAATATTTGTAAATGATGCGACAAACAAGGGGTTAATATCCAAAGTATACAAACAATTTATACAACTCAATATCAAAAAAACCCAAACAACCCAATCAAAAAACAGGCACAAGAACTAAATAGACATTTTCCCAAAGAACACATACATATGGCCAACAGGCACATGAAAAGATGCTCAACGTTGCTAGTTATTAGAGAAATGCAAATCAAAACTACAATGAGGTATCACCTCACACCAGTCAGAATGGCCATCATTAAAAAAGTCTACAAGTAATAAATGCTGGGGAGGGTGTGGAGAAAAGGGAACCCTCTTGCACTGTTGGTGGGAATGTAAATTGGCACAAACACTATGGAAAACAGTATGAAGGCTCCTTAAAAAACTAAAAATAGAGCTACCCTATGATCCAGCAGTCCCACTCCTGGGTATGTATCTGGAAAAAATGAAAACTCTAATTTGAAAAGATACATACAATGTTCACAGCAGCACTATTTACAATAACCAAGATATAGAAACAACCCAAGTGCCCATCAACAGATGAGTGGCTTAAGAAGATGTGGTATACATATACAATGGAATATCACTCAGCCATTAAAACAATGAAATGTTGCCATTTGCAGCAACATGGATGGACCTAGAGAATATTATGCTTAGTGAATTAAGTTAGACAGAGAAAGACAAATACTATATATCACTTACATGTGTAATCTAAAAAATAATACAAATGAATGTATATACAAAATGAAAACAAACTCACAGCCATAGAAAACAAGCTTATGGTTACCAAAGAGGAGAGGTGCGGGGAAGGACAAATTCGGAGAACAGGATTAACAGATAAAACTATTATACATGAAATAGATTAAAAAAACCCAAGGATTTACTGTATAGCACAGGGAATTATACCCAATATCTTGTAATAACCTATAATATAATCTGCAAAACTACTGAGTCACTATGCTGTACACCTGAAACTAACACAATATTGTAAATGAACTATACTTCAATAGAAAAAGAAAGATCCATCCATCCATGTTGCCCTGTGTTGATTTAATTTTTTGTCTCTGACCTGCTACAGAATAGTCTATGGTTTCCACTCACCCCAAATGATTTATCCACTCCTCCATAATGAAGATCCAGATTTTTTCCAACTCTTCACCACAAGTGATACTTCAGTGAGCATCCTCATATGCTATCCCTCACGGTGCTAGCGAGAAATTCCTGGACATAAATCCAGGAGCAGAACTGGTAGATCATAGGGTATGTTTAGCAACTGGAATAGACTGCTCTCCAGAATGGCTGCTCTAGTTCACACTCCTACTAGCAGTGCAGAGGGAGATCCCTGCTTGTTATCCTGTCTAAATTCTGCCAACCTAAAAGGTGTAAATTTACAACTCATTGCTGTTCTAATTTATATTTCTCTATTAACGATTTGGGACATTTCTTCATATACTAGTTCTTTCTGTTTCCTTTCCTACAAATTGCCTGTTCATAATCTTTGCTCATTTTGCAATTGATTTTGAGTTTTTTTCTTATTAATTTTGAGGAATTCCTTGCTTATTCTAGTTACTTGCTATTTTGTAACATTCCAAATAACTTCTCTAAATCTGTCACCTGGTCTTTGTCCTTGCTGTCCTTCATGAACAGAAGTCGTATTTTGATGTAATTAAATTAATTTTTTTTTTTGCCTTATGGTCTGTGCCTTTGAAGTTTTGTTTAAAAAAATCCCATCCCATCTCTGGTTCTCAAAGATTTTTATTTTGTATTTTTGTCTATTGACTTTATGGGCTTACATTTCTATTGCCTTTTGTAAAAAAATCCAATTGCTTAAATAACCTTATTCTTCTAACATTATGAGTGAAACAAGCTTTGGAGGGCAAATCCAAGAAATTGACTGTTGCTGACATCAATTGCTTCTATGAAAAGTATGTGATCTGAGTTCCAAAACACCAAGCTGGAAGTAAACTTTTGGAATAGATCCTATTTATGCACTGAGGGGTGCCAGGATATTTATGAAAAGCAACTCTAAAGTAACAATACTGCTCTGGCCATGGTTGTTGGCCTCAGTATCATAACATTATAATTGTAGTGTTAATCTGATTATAAATGACCCTGAGCAGTGTTGCTTAAAGCATTGCCCTCAAATCAACTGCATCACATTTACTTAAATGTACTTATTAAAAATACAGATTTCAGTGTCAAAGCCCATAGAATGTACAAACCAAAGAGTGAACCCTAACATAAACTATGGAGTTTGGTTGATAATAATGTGTCAATGTTGGTTCATTAATTGTAATAAAAGAGCCACATTGATGTGGGATGTTGATGGTGGGGAGGCTATGTATATGGGGAAAGCGGTGTGTGGGAATTCAGACTTTTTGCTTGATTTTGCTGTAATCCTTAAACTGCTTTTAAAAAAAAATTTATTAATTAAAAAAGAAGACTCCTTAGAGCTGTTCCTTAGAACTACTAAAGCCATAATTTCATTTTTCATTAGCATCCCAGGTAAATATTATTCTCATAGAAGTTTGATAGCTACTACCTGAAAAGTATCTTTTAATAATAATAATAATAATAAAAAGGTTTGTTACCTGGTGGGTGTGAATTAGCTGGCGAGGGAAGGGATCAGTTTAGAGTGTACCAGGAGAGAGAGCTAGAGATAAATGGGTTTTGAATAATGAGGGAGGAGTCCTCCCAGTTTATTTTAGCTTCTAATAAAGATTTTATTACTTATGTTTGTTTGACATATGGATTTTATTTGCCATGTATATGGTGAGGAAAATAAAGATGTGTTCTGACCAAAACACAGGCACATACTATCCTAGTAGCACTAAACTTTTATCACCCTATATAAGAACTGAAGTGATTGTATTCCCCTACATTCAGGGGATTCTTGTCTTTACTGCTTTTTCTGCGTGGGTGGACTCCCTTCCCTCTATCACTTCTGAAGGACACTTCTCACAGACATTTTTAAGGCCTTGAGTTTGGCTCTCATCTGTCCAGCAGTGCACTGAAGGAATTTCCCGCCAGGTTGAAATTGGGTAACATTGTAATGAGTGAGTCTTATTTCTATCAGGGGATCATGGGGTCTCCTTGGTGACTGTCACTGAATTTACAGAGCTGGCTATATGGTTTGAGCTCTTTGAGTAGTAAATATAATGGACTACTTCCTCCCCCATCCCACCCCTGATCATCCTGAGATACAAGTACATGCGGGAAGATTACAAAAAACAAAGCAAAATTTCCCACAAAACCTCCAACCAACCAACCCTCACCAGTCGTATTGAAAATATTTGTAAAATTACCACATGAAAAAAGTCATATTTAAACATGTGGAGGGAACAATTTCTAGATCTTAATGAGGTCCCCATTATGATGCAGAGTTGCTAAGAACAAAGGGAGACCATGGTGCAGTGGTTAGGGTGTGGGCTCTGTACCGCGTGAACCATGGCATACAAACAAGCTCTATATATGTGTTTGTCAAGTAAAATCAAAGCTCTCAAAATAAAAACAGTTTTCATAGGTGTCAGACATTGTGACAGTTTACATACACTATCTCATTTTCACAAAATGAGGCAGGTTCTATTAACGTCCTTACACATGAGCACGCTGAGGCTTAGAGAGGTTTGCCCGAGTTCACAGAGACAGCAGCTGCCACAAATCGATTTCCCAGGGCTGGCAGAAAGCTCTGCTTCCAAAAAGAACAGCAACTGAACTGTATCAGAGATGATTATTTAGCCTATTACAGAATGAAACTTGACTATTTTCATGGGTTACCTACTGATTTCTAATTATAAAAATTCAAACTGATGAGATGATCTTTATTTCCCCTCTCTGTGGCTTAGCTTCCTCATCTGTAAAACGAGGGCACTGGGTGAAGACATTGGTCCTCAGCCCTGGCTGTACATGAGAACCGCCTGAGGAGTTCTCACACCTGGATCCACCTCATGCCAACTGAATTAGAATCTCTGCAGTGGCGCCCAAGCACTGGAATCTATTTTTAAGCTCCCCAGCTGACTGTAAAGAGCCAAGTGATTTCTGGCTCTACAAGTCCTCACTCTGTGATTATATTTCAACATTGCTTTAGCTTGACCCTGTCCCCCACCACACCCCAGTACAGATGAGAGGAGACAGTTGGCCATTCACCCAACATCTGAAGAGTTATTAAGCCCACCACTAAGACTTCTTTTCAGTTGGATTAAAAAAAAAAAAAAGAAAAAACAAAAAACCAAACAGTCACCCATGCTTTTAAAGGATTTTCCTGAAAAAGAAACTTCAAGACACTGTCATCTGGTAATCTGTTACCATGTACTGATCTACATAGCATCTCTGAGCCCCCTTTACCAAGGTCAGGAAAGGGTTTTCTTATTTTTTCTTTTTTAAATGGGTGAACTGGAAACAAAGCTCCCAGAGCCCAGACAATTGCACTTCTCCTGTCTGGACAGTCAGAGAACGTCTGGTTCATTTTGTTTGTTGGCATTGGCACCAAAAGGCCAGCCCCTGGTGAGAAGCTATCAGGTGAGCAGATGGAATTTGCTCATGTGACTTCTTCTGGGCTTGTCACCTTCTCTGGGACAAGGGACAGTGTTTTAGATTTTCTTTGGAGAAGCTGCCCCTTGTAAGGGCTCCGGATCGGAGCCCTCCTTTCAGTGAGCACTGCAGCTTCACCCACTGCCGCGAGGGGCTGTGTCCGGCTTCTCTCCAGCGACCGGCCTGCCTAGTGGTTCTGTCAGAACATGTGTTGGGGTGGCTGACACTAACACCACAACTGCGTTTCTCGCTGGTTGAATTCTGCCCTTCAGATCTCTTGACAACATCGTCACTCTCGCTCTTGTGGGCTTGACAGCGCACTGACTTGCAGACAGCATTGCATGGCAGTTGTCAGAATTCACATTTCGTCTCCTGGTTATTCCAGACACATCATCAAAGGTGACGTGGTGAAGTTAAGTTAGGGAGATGATATCTACTCAGGCCAAACCGATTTTTCCCCACCAAATCTGAGGCTGAGATTACGTGTGCAGCAAAGCAGGAAGCAAAAGTCAATGAAATGCATAAATACAGCACTTGCTGAGGATCAGCTGGCTGACTGACTGGAAAGACATTGTTCAAGGGTGATAACAGTGGCGGTACAATGGACTTTTCCCCAAAACGGTTTCTGGAGTTTAGATTTTCAATAGGCTGCTCTAAAACGAATGCTTTAGCAATAAGTGAGAACTCCCCACCTCTCTATTCTGACTTGTCCCTGTCCACAACATATCTATTGCATTTTTTTCATTTCTTCACAGTTGTGTTCTCCTTTGTTTATTTAATACTAACAGACTCACTGATGTTTTTCTACAAGCTGGTTTTTTTAAAGCCTCTCAGCAGATGAAACCTTGCGTGTCAAATTGTCCTTGGGAAGCAGTCTCTGCTTATTATAGCATCATCTTTCACTGGTGCTGGAGTGAGGCAGCTGTCAGCGACGGCATGCACTCACAGAGGTGGTACCAACGAAGTGACCTGGTGAAGCCATGTCTACGAGGACGGGATTGGAACTCAGAAATATAACCTAGTGCCTATAACACTACATGTTCTCCCCAAAGAGACTGAGGGCAAACCTTGCCCCAATCATTCTGGAACTCTCAGTGTTTATCACGAGGCTTGGCACACACGAGGTGTGGAGGAAATGTTTGATGAGCTGACTGCTGTGGTTTTGCCCATTGCTTGGCACACAGCAAGCACACAGTACATTTTTGTGCCTGTTGAAATAAGGCCTAAAGAGGTACACTGATTTGCTGAGTGGCAGAGTTACAGTATATTGTTCCAACATGCCGTTCTCTGATTCTTTAAAAATATGTATCTATGTGTAACATGCAGGCAAATTTATTTCCTTTGCAATCCATGAAGTAAGAGACAAACTGCTTCGTGTGCAGGGAACATGTTAAATGGGACATTTACTTACACAATTCTTTCATGGAATTGATTCAATAAAAGTAACAATAACAAGTGCTTAAATTTATTAAGCATTTACTATGTGCTGAGAACTATAATACTGGATATAACAGATAAATAAGACATAGTCCTTGCTCTCAAGAAACTTAGAGTAAAAAATGTAATTTGCTGGGTTTTTTTGGGGGGGTGGTCATATTTTGTAAAGCACTAATAGAACACCTATTTCTGCAAGTAATCTCAACATTTATTTATCTCAGCAGTATCCACTTGGCACTGTGTCCTTACCTCCCCTACCAGACGTTAAAAACAGAAGATGTGATACACACACACTCACACACAATGGAATACTATTCAATGATAAAAAAGAACGAAATTTTGCCATTTGCAGCAACATGGATGGACTTGAAGGGCATTATGCTAATAATAATAAGTCAGAGAAATGTCAGGCAGAGAAAGACAAATACTGTATGATATCACTTATATGTAGAATCTGAAAAATACAACAAACTAGTGAAAATAACAAAAAAGCAGACATATGTAGAGAACTAGTGGTTACCATCAGAGAGAGGGAGGGGGGAGGGGAAATGTAAGACTGGGGGACTGGAAGGTACAAACTGTTAAGTATAAAATAGGCTACAAGGATATACTGTACAACACGGAGAATATAGCCAATATTTTATAATAACTATAAATGGAGTATAACCTTTAAAACTTGTGAATCACTGTATTGTATATCTTTATATAATATTGTACAGCAACTATATTTCAATAAAAAAATCAGAACCCCCCCCCAAAAAAAACCCAGCTGTTTCTCCTTTGCCAGGGGCAAGTGAAGTGACAGGTTACATTTTCAGTGTGTTCTTCGACCTCACAATGGAATCAGTGAGCATGCAGCAAGAATGTAAACATCACTTGCCAAAAAAGTTTCATGTACACTAAAAAAACAAGTCTGAGTAGGGACACTGAGCCCCAAGGAGATTTAACTAGAATGAAAGTCAAGAACACTAATGTTTCATTTGGTACCTGTGCTTCTCCAGATAGAGGATGTGGAAAAACACCAGAGACTCCAGCATGAATAAGAGGAAAGCTAGAGGGGTTCCTTGTTAGGAAACTAACTAGATAAACAGGAAGCAACTAAACTACTGGAGAATATTTATGGGGGAGAAAAAATTTTCAGAGGTATATTTGTGGCTTAGAAGTGTAAATATGTAGATAAGAATACTAGAAATAAGAGATGTCATGAACTGAGATGGGGAAGACCGTGGGGGAAGGAGGCTTTGTGGGAAAGATAAGGAGCTCAGTTTGGGAAAGTTTGTTAAGTTTGAGAAGCTAATTTAGATATTAAAAAAGGGTGTCAAGTAGGCAGTTGGGTATATGAGACCAGAGTTCATTGGAGAGGTGGGAGTTGGGAGTCATTAGGGTACAGCAGTCATTTAAAGTCACGGGAATAAGGACACAGACCTACTAGAGAGTGGACTTGAGGATGTGGGGAGGGGGAAGGGTAAGCTGTGACAAAGTGAGAGAGTGGCATGACATATATACACTACCAAACGTAAAATACATAGCTAATGGGAAGCAGCCGCATAGCACAGGGAGATCAGCTTGGTGCTTTGTGACCACCTAGAGGGGTGGGATAGGGAGGGTGGGAGGGAGGGAGACGCAAGAGGGAGGAGATATGGGAACGTATGTGTGACTGATTCACTTTGTTGTAAAGCGGAAACTAGCACACCATTGTAAAGCAATTATACTCCAATGAAGATGTTAAAAATAAATAAATAAAGTCATGGCAGAGATGAGATAACCTGGGATATGAACATAGATAGAGTGGAGAGATAGATAGTGAGGAATCAGCAAAGGAGACTTGAGATCAAAGAGCCCCACAGAGGCAAGAGGAAATCTAGGCAAGGTCAGCTACTGGAAGCCAGCTAAAGACAGACCTTCAGATGGGGCCAGCAGTCAGTTGTGAAAGGTTGCTGATAAGTCAATACAAGGATTGATAATCGACTATGAAATTTAACAATTAGGAGACTGGGGGTGACCTTCATAAGACAGTGTCTGTGAAGTGCTGGGGGTGAGAACTTGAATGGAGTGAGCTTATAAAAGAGTGAGAGGAGAGGAATTAGAAGCTCCAAGTATATAAAACAACTCTATGAGCACTAAGGTCTGCTCCAACTGAGACTGACGTGAGCCCTTCTGAAAAAGTGTCAAGATGTATGCCATTTTTTAGAGGTACACTCTGAGATGCTTTGATGACCAAGGGGGCTTTGTTCAAATCCCAGTGGGAAACAGACAATTCACTATGGCCTTATTAAAGCTTTAATTCAAAGCACTTGAAGATACTTTCTTTCCTACGCTTCCTGATCTTACCTCACTAGGTTTTTATAAAGTTACAGAGTCAAGTAAGAGGATGAGTTTTAAATCAAGGCTTTCCCCCATTCTCAAGTGTATTAAACTTTTGATTGAATAATATTATCTAAAAGCTACCAAATGAAAATAAGACTATACTCTTACTTGCACAGGGCTGACTACTCAAGTGGAAAGCATTAGAATCAGCATCCATAAAGAATTGATTACATCGTGTTGTGTTATTACACAACAAAAAGAACTTGAAATTTCAAGTAAAATGATTTGTGTTTGAGTCCTGGATCCATTCCTTCCTAGCTGTGAAAATTTACACAAAATATTTAACTTTTATGGGCCTCGGGTTTTGACGTGTAAAACTAGGATGATGGGGATGATGGTAACTACTTCACAGGATTATTCCAAAGATCAATTAAAATGTCATATAGGGGAAATGATTAGCAATAAGCCTATATCAATATCACTGATTATAAATTGCTTCTACATCTATGCTTTTGGTGGATTCTCCCAACCCTACAGAGAAGGCAGAGCTGGGTATTATCGTTCCCATTTTAAAGAAAGTGAAGCTGAGGCTCTGAGATGTTAAGAGACTTGTTCAAAGTCACATGACTAATCAGTGCCAGAGTTGAGACCAGAAAAAATGTTTGTGTCTGTGATCTGGGGCCTTGTTCACTGTCCAGGTGTCCACATGGACATCACATAGTATGGGAATCTAGTGGGGCAAGGAGCCTCCTTTGCATGGCACAGAGTTTCTAAATCTGACTCATTCTCCTCTTGGTGGTGTGCACGAGTGGGGCTGTGACAGCAGGTTCAGTGGGGAGGTACACGGCTGAGGGAGAAACACCTAGGCATCCTGGACCTCCCTCCCCTTGACCTTTATCTTTCCCTTCTCCTAGTCACCCCTGCAGTGCTAACAAGTCCCTAAAAGAGCCTTTAGTGTATTCATTGCTCTGAGGGTAGAAGCTATTACAACTCTCAGAGCATCCTTAAAGGACGCCTCTGAAGGTGTCCCTTGAATTGGAATATTTTACAGCTGGAACAAACCTCAGATGCCATTTAGGTGAGTCTGCATTTTACAGAGAAGGAAGCTGAATTTCGGGACTATTAAGATATGAATGCAAGGCTCCTCGGGTCACATCACACCAGCTCTGGGCAGTGCACACTCTTTCCACAGACCACACTGCCACCCTCAATGAGGCTGTGGCACGGCATGGTACCTTAACTCAAAATCTTGAAGCATTTCTCAATTAGCTATTTAAGTAAAATGAATTTATTCTAACTCCCCCTATTACAGCATTTAAGAGCTTAAACCACTTAATAAATAAGTGGCAGCTGGAGTCACCTCTTGATGGATAATCATGTTTTCTCATTTGAAGTTAAAGTGCTAGAAGACAAAGTGACTTTCAAACTGCTCAGGAGAGGCCCCAATTATCTGATAAGCGATTCCAAAGACCCTACACATAAACGCAGAAACAGACCTCTTTATGAATGGTGTCTGACAAGGAAAGAGATATTTGTGGCATAGGAGCTCTTGAAAATGTAATTATTTATCCTTTCACAATTAATGAAAGAAACTGAAAATGAAGCTTTCATTTCAAATCCTTTTTATCTGGATGAAACTTTAATTTTACATAATGAAATTGACTTCACAGTTCAGTGTGTTAAAATATGCACTTAAGCAGCATATCAAGGTTAAATGCCGACTGTTGTCGGCTCATTTAGAAATCATGCTGCCCAACGCCCAAAACAAGAATGAACACCTGCCTGTCTGCTAATAGCCCCAGATCCAGGGACAGCACACAGCCTGCAGGGCTGGCTCCCCACATGCAGGGGATGCAGTTGAGTTTTCTCGCATATGCCGACTCCCGTATAAAGTTAGTTGGATATTTAGAGTTTTCACTCCTCTTTGTTTTTCAGTGGGGCTGTTTTTTGTTTGTTTTTTTGTTTGTCAGAGCGCCATAGATGATTAACTTTCTCTCTTACAGAAGTCTGCCCTAAGACAACACTTGCATCATCAAAGTTGTTGCTTTCAGTTTGGTGAAACAATGTTAAAACTCCTTTATTCAGATTTTGCCATTTCACAATTTATGATAAATTTCAGCTTAGCTCTCTTTCAAATTATATTTACACTCTTGGAAAAGGAGGACCTTATGAAATGCTGTGGGAGGTGTGGTATGGGAACATGAAAATGGGATCGAGGTGAATTCATTGGACATCTATCTTAAGAGACAGAGGTGGAGATGTTCATCTGTGGATCTCCCCGTTTTCCCTTTGAATAGCACCTTTGTGACAGTTAATTTATGGCTCTGGAGCATCCTGTGGAGCACCTTTCACCCTAAGACTCTGTAAGTGGAGTAAAGGCAACAATTAGAGCTGCATTCCCTTCCCTTCTCTGATATAGGCTGTAACAGTGATTCTTGTTTTGACCATTGGGGTGGTTGCTGGGAAAGACTTATGGATCTAAGCAATATCTTATTGTACTGAACTCATTTGGTGGCTTTTCTAGATATACAGGGCAATTGTATTATTAGATTACAAAAGCCACATTAAGAAGAAATGATAATGAGACCTTTCAGGACAAACTTCTTCGAACTGGGGGCATATGCCACATTTGCAGGTTTATTCTTTCTATAATGGTCCTGCTACTTGTTATAAGATGTAGGTTGTTAGGATGATTGACAGGCCATAAAAATGGAAGACTGTAAAAGATACTACAGTGTGTGTGGTGATATAACCTATATCATAACCTATTTCCTCTTCTGAGTCAAAGCTTGAGTTATGGTATTATCTGCTTCCATGATACCAGAAGGCATCACGTAGTTTATAAAATCTTCCAAAATTCCATGAGCTAGATTTGCCTCTTGTTTCACTGCATTGCCCTGGAACCCAAAGGAGGCCTTAGCTATCAAAGGACATCACGTTAGTTTTATCAGTAAAAAAAAAAATTGATAGTGAAAAACAATGTTTCAATAAGGGAAAATTTATATTAACGTAGCCATGCAAAGTACCTATATAAAACCAATTTCATAATTACAACTTATTCTTACAGGTCCTCAGGGAAGTGAAATCTGAGAGAAGGTAACAATGATGTTAGTTTTGGTTACTGCATGCACTTCAAAGCCATTAAACTACTGGTTAGTGAAACTACGTTCATACACAAACATAAAAACAAACCACTGATTGGTTTTCCCTCAAACAACCTAAGTTTTTGCAAGTTTTAACAATGAACACGTGTTTAAATAATAACAAACAATAACGGCTACTCTCTACAACAACTGTAAATCTCCTACCGTTTCTCAGAAACATGCAGGTTTGATTACATTTTATACAAGGCTTAGAAAACCTTGCTCTGATTTTTACAAGACCCTATTGTTTACGGATCAGAACTGCCCGGGTAATAGAACTGTTGATACATTCTCAGAGTTCCAGGAAAAGGAATTTCAACTGTGAAATAAAAATGTGGTAGAATTGAAACGTTTCATCAATATGGCCTGGTGTTCCCTGCTGCTTTATTAGACCTATCTGATTTGATACAGAAGAACTGCTACTGATTTTAGTCCTTCAGAACCAGACGGAAGAAACTCTAGAATACATCCAAATATGATACGTTCAAATGGAGAAGATGATGAACACAGAAAAAATTATTCACAGATAGTCCCTAAACCTTATATTGGCCTATTTTAATCTTCTTTCCCATTAATGCTTTTACAAGGTGTTTCCAATATATCATTGAGTAGAAAATGATGCTTTCTTTAATAAAGACCTAGACAGAAGGGATCAGACATCCACATTTAACTGAATCAACTGGTAGAAAAGACCCATCTTGGAAACTGTTGATTATTATTCTATAATCCTGCCTGTTCCGTCCTGAAGTATGAATTCAGGAGAATTCTCAGTTGTATGTGTGATTGTGAGTTAGAATTCTCGGTGGCCAAGTGAAAACATTCCTGGCTTTGTTATTTTTTTCTTCTGAATTTTCTTCTTTTATGTGGTCGAAGGATATCTGGAAAGTTAAAGGTTCTCAATATAACTTTGAATTGTACAGTGAATACATAGAATTCTGGGTGGTGGTGAGAATCAAGCATTTGCAGAACAAAGTAGTTTTCTTTAATTCATTGTCTAGGGAAAGGTAATTTATTCTAATATTGAGCTATCTCTACTATTAAATTTGAAGTGAAGTTAACAGGACAGAGACCAGTCTGTGTACATCCAACAAGACACAAAGACAATAGCCAAGGGCACCAGATTAATGAGTGCATGTGAAAGCACTTTAAACCTGCAACATGCTTTATAAGTGTAACCAGCATCTAGAAAAGGCAACTCAGAGGGAGGTAGTCATGTTTTTAGGAAGTTCAGCACTATTCCCCTATGAAAGGGTTATTTTTGTGTTTAGAATATTTTTGACAGACCCAAGTAAACTAATATGTATTCTGTCTATAAATCAGAGGAATAAAGGGCTCGCGGGTGACTGCTCCTCTCCCGGACTTCTCTATTCATCTCTTTATAGTTCACGGCTTATGAGCATAAATTGTGATGCTCTAAGTATAAAGCTTGCTACACTATCATTACATGTGACATTCACGTAGATACTAATGTATGCTTATATTTGAGGCATGTTGAGGCAGTGAAGAGTTTTTCAAGTAAACACTACTTGAAATAAACTAAATTTCATAATTCAAAGATGGATTTAGTTCTTAATTAGGAATAAAAGCTAGAAGAAGGAGCCACTCAGTTGAAGGTGCTGATACAAGTCCAAAGTATTAAAGATAACATAAAGACAAAACAATTTAATGAACCTAAGGCTTTAACAAAACAGAGACAGTAAAATTCTATCCCAAGAAATTGGTTTAGAAATGTGGAAAGAAAATTAAAAGATTTATCTTGAATAACGACTTGCTAGCTCTTACTGGCACACTAGAATATTCATGTGTCATTCACTAGTCAATGTCCTATTTTCTATCCTAGTTTGTGTGTGTGTTACAGAAGGCATTTTCTTTTTGAAGAGAAATTTGAGGACTTTTGATTACCCAGATAACACATTTTAAAATTCAGCTAATTAGGTAAACACTGAAATATCTAACTGTAACTATTTGTGGCCAGTATCTCTACCTCTTTCTGAGAGGTTGAGTCTGAATTCAACTATATTGATGGTGAGCAGTTTAACAAAGACACTTATAGATGATTCTCAAAGACTCCCCAGGCATTTATTTCAACCTGGAAAATAGCTGAATACGTGGCGAGAAAGCACTTGCTGTTTGGCCAAGTAGGGCCTCCCCACACCCCCCCCCCAAAAAAGTTGTTGTTTCATAGCCATGGACTCAGAAAGCCTCAGAAAGGTAAACATAAAAATACACTATTTTAATTGTGTAAATGTCTTGAGTCGGGGAAAAGTCTGTGAACTAGACACCATTAAAAGATGCAGTATCTGCTAGTCCCAAACTCCCAATCCATCTTCCCCCAACCCTCCTCCCCCTTGGCAAACAAGGTCCTACTGTATAGCACAGGGAACTATATTCAACATCCCGCAATAAACCATAACGGAAAAGAATATGAAAAAGAATGCAGATATATGTATAACTGAATCACTTTGCTGTACAGCAGAAATTAACACAACACTGTAAATCAACTATACTTCAATTTTTTAAAATGCAGCAAATCAGACCCAGAGGGGATGCACTGCTACCAGACGGGAAAGAATGCAGAGTGTCATTTTTTGTGTTTGAGGTGTCCAGGTAAGAGTTCCCCAAAGCAATCTTACCTTTGTTTTCTGCCTTCAGTTCCTCTGCCATCAAGCTGTCTTGTCGGTTACCAAGCACGAATGCCAGAAACGAGAGGATGAGGGCATCCAAAATCCCAATGATAGCCAGGATGTAAGCCCAGCGGACTGAACAAGCCCCAAGAGTGTACTTGTCTGTCTTTTCTCCACACATCCGTTTTACTTCATCTGAATCCCAGCCATCAGGGAAAATCATACAGCCAAGCACAAGGCAGGCAGCTTAGAGAGAGAGGAAAAAAAGAGAAAAGGAGTTACATAAATTCCATTTTAGCAAATATAGCTACTATGTGTCAAATCATTGTCCAAATTCTTGATGTCAAAACCAGCAAATCTTACTGCTGTCCAACCCTGAGTGATTTTTTCCTGGTTAACTTAATAGCAGCCCAGCACTCTGCAGTGAAAGGGGCTCTGGGAACTCTCTTTTCAGTGAGACTGAGCATTATAAGAGAGGTTAAGGTATGCTGATCAATAAGAAAATACTTTAAAAAAATTGAATTTGAGTGCATTTGTGAGAATGCTTCCACTGCAAATAGGCCACAGGCAATCCTAACACTGCAGAATGACAATTCAGTGCTGGCTCTGAAGAGCTATAACAGCAGCCAGATTGGGGATTAGGATAAAGTGGAAAATACCAGAGCATATATTGACTTGGAGTCACAGTAAAAAATAGTTTCATATTGTGACCTCCAACATACACACTAAAAAGTTTCTTGAAACTACACTTACCACATGCAATGCACTCTGATATTTTCTAGTCTATTCTCCGTTCTATTTCATTTTTTAAAAGGCCGAAAATCATGGTAATGCAGTGTGGCACCACAGAGCTTTTATGGAAATTCAGGAATTTAAGGAGAATACTTATGTTCTATTTCCCAAATATCACCATGTGAATCATATGAATACTTTTAAATAAGAATATGTTAATTTGAAGGCTTTTGTTGCTACTCTCTTTACATTTAATCCAATTATTTGAGGGTAAATGATGACACTGTTAGGTTACATAGAGCATTCTGAATAGGTAGTTCACTCATTAATTCAACAACTGCTTATCGAGTGTCTCCTAAGGAGTACCAGACACAGTTCTTGGTGCCATCAAGGGATACAGTCATCAAGAAAAGAGACATGGTTTATGTTATCATAGACTTTATGTTCTGTCAGGAAAGGAGGCAAAAAATGAGTAAGCATGCAAATAAAATAATTCTAAGTTGTAATAAGTAATAGGCAAGAAAGAAACAAAGGGCTCAGAGAATAGCGGGTGGGACCTTCTTTAGAGAAAGTGATCAGGTAAGGCCTCTTGAGGGTATGACATTTAAGCTAAGGCCAAAAACAGGCAAAGCACTAGACATGTGAAACAGATGGGAAAGATGTTTCAGGCAAGAGCATGTGCAAAGGCCCCGATGTGGGAAAGAGGCTTGGTGTATTTCAGAAGCTACCACGAGATTAGTGATGGGGGTGGAGAAAGTGATCGTGTTGATGCTGTGAGGCAGGCAGGGGCTATGCATCCCAGCAGGTCATTGTTTCCAGGGCATGTAACTAAAGACGACTTTGATGGCACAACCCAGTTAGAGTTCTGTGACTATCGGAGGCAAACAATCCCTGAAGCTGGCAGGAGCAAGTCCCACATAACTCTTACCTCACTGCAACTTAATGAACAAGCCAGAAGTAGACAACTATTATCTTACTTTTTAACAGGAGGACAGCTCTACAAGACAGGTCTGGAGGAGACAGATACCAAGAGGGGTGACAGGAAGGAAGACTGCCTGGGAGAACTCTGATTTAGGATACCTCGTTATTTTACAGGATGATAGTTCAAAACTTTGGGTCACACTTAAGTCCTCTCTTTTCTTTGCCCCACATCACAAATGTTGCCATGCTTCTCTTACCTACCTGTGCAGTATCTCTGCATAGGCACTCCTACTTTAAGCCTTCATTATCTCTCAGAAGGAACCCTAATTTCCCTCTGCCTTCTGTTCATCCTCACTGTATTTCACATCACACATTACTGCTCATGCTCAAGATGTCTTGCTGGTTCCCACTGGTACTGAAGAACACTCAGACACTCAGCTAGGTATTCAAGGATCCACGGTCCAACCCCTACTTAGTTTCCAGTCCTCTTCCCCTTTATACTCTCCACTTCATGTGGGTTGAAATACACATGATCCCCTGTCCACGTGCCAAGTTTTTGGATCTCTGTTTTCTCTTTTGTCTGGAGAATTTGTCACTACTGTCCCTAAATACTCTACTCTTTTTTTTTTTTTTTTTTTTTTTGCGGTACGCGGGCCTCTCACTGTTGTGGCCTCTCCCGTTGCGGAGCACAGGCTCCAGACGCGCAGGCTCAGCGGCCATGGCTCACGGGCCCAGCCGCCCCGCGGCATGTGGGATCTTCCCGGACCGGGGCACGAACCCGTGTCCCCTGCATCGGCAGGCGGACTCTCAACCACTGCGCCACCAGGGAAGCCCAATACTCTACTCTTAAATATCCTTTAACGTTCAGTCAAAAGCAACATTCTCCACAGAGTGAGCCATCTCAAATTCTCCTTGAACTACATTATTGCCCTTCTCTGAACTCACATAGCTGTTGACTGCACTGATCTTAAAGTTCTTATTGTTGTTGTTTTACATGTGTTACAGTTATTTACTTACAAGCATTATCTCAATTATAGACTATAAGCTTTCTGAGGAAAGAATCATCATATTAAGCTAAGTTAAGTCATCATATTTATAGCACCTAAAAGAGTGCCTTGTAGATAGTTGGCAATAAAACACTTTTGAATCAGAAACTGAATGAAACAATAAACAAATTATAGCACCTAGACAGTATACTCTAAAATATAGTTTACAGAAGTCAACATCACAACTAGCAAAGGTCACCAATCTAGTTAAATATGGATTCATACTTCGATAACATTTAATCTTCCCGGACCGGGGCACGAACCCGTGTCCCCTGCATCGGCAGGCAGACTCTCAACCACTGAGCCACCAGGGAAGCCCCAGAGGAATATTAAGATAAAACCTGGGCTGATAACAAGGTCGGGTTTTGGCCTCCCAGGGAAAAAGGTTTAGGTCCCCCACTCACAGGTGTACTCCAGGTGTCCTTCAGGCCAGAAGGCACTGGAATTTGTACTGCATTCTCCACCCCCTTCTTGTTGGCTGTCTCTTAAAGTGAAAGATCTGATCTTTTAAAAAAATTCATCTGTTTTGAAAATCTGAATGGTTCTGTAGTAGGATAATAAAAAATGAAACTCAATTGCATTTAAAAGATTTCAAAACTTTGTAAGTGAAGTCTGTGATTAAAATCCAATTTTTAAATAAATAAATCCTATCTTTTTGAAAGTTGTGCTTCTAGATGGCCACTGCATAACAAATTTTATTTTCTGACAATGTATTATCGAATATACATTTTCTTCTCACACTATCCGAACTTCCCCAACTTGGCTGTTTTATTTTTGAAAGGCAAAGCCCCCTCCCCAAAGTTATAGTGTATTAAAGATTAATTTAAACCATTAAGATAGTTTAGGCTCTGTTGGTTTCTCAGGAAAGGTATGGTTATTACATTCTGCATTAATGCTTGAATGCTATTATAAATTCTGCTTTCTGGCATCCTATTAACCAGAACCTCACTAACCTGCACGATTTGTAGAGCCGCTAGAAACTAACAGCTGTTTGTAATCCTGACTAAGAAGTACCTGCAAGATGCTAGGCTAATGCCTCAGTCAACAACGGATGAAATAATATTTCTGTTGGCTTTATAATTATTTCTAATTCTTTACAAATTGATCATCCTGTAAGACGCAGCACCACCACTATGCTAAACATTAGCGTATACAAGGCACCAGAACATTTGATTAACTTGGACATGCTATTTCCTGACTGGGAGGGATAGTGGAGAATTAGTTCCAACTGGGCTATTATCCAAAAAAGGTTTCTTATTAGAATGTCACCTAGACAATGACTAAGTTACTTGCAGTTATATATTCCTTCATTTCAGCAGCAGGTTTTCCAGAAGTATATCAGAGAACATTCTTGAATATTAAAGAGAAACAAGAGCTCACAAGCTGGAGGTGAGCAGAGAATAATGATGAAAAGAAACCTATGTCCTTACGGAATGCTGCCATGACATCTTCTAATCTAGAATATACAATCAAGGCACCTTTGTGAGGGCATGACTGTTGACTTCAATTTTAAGCATATTCCAAATGGCTAAGAAGCATTCACATTCTAAAAGGAACCTCTATGTAGAGGCTGCCCACAATGGGTTCTTCTGAAATAGTACACAAACAGCTAGTGGTTCCCTAGAGCCACTAATTGCTCTGGCATTTTTCTTTGCCAAAGAGCTGAATATAACCTCTGTGAAAGAAACAGCCTCAGAAAAATCCACAACTGTTTTTAATTGGGTCTTTCTCCAAAGGGAAATGAAGCAAGAGGAAAAAAGCAATGGCGGAGGCGGGGGGGTCTATGATTTGGGTCACTTGGGCCTGCTGATATTGCTGAACCAACTATCCTAATGAGGACTTTCAACATTGCAAACCTGGGAACGGCTTATTTTTTGGACAGGAAGGGAAGGTCTAAATTCTTTCTTTTAAAAGTCTATGCACTGTTGCACAAAAAGCATTATAAACTGCCTCACGTTGCTGAAGCACTCAGAGGGAACGTGGTGAAAAAAAATGAACCTGAGTTCACTTTATCAATTATCCAGGCATATAGTAATTGAAGTAACTGATGCCAGCAGAGCTGCCAGGCTATGGAGGGGGAACTTTCACAGGGGGATTTTTACTCTAAACACCTGGTAAAGGAGAGACACGAAGCATTCCTACAGTTTCCTCATTAGCACATGGCCAACAAAACTGAACCATAGTATTCATACGTCTGGAAAAGGTACTGAATTTATACCTCAGTTTACCTCTGGAGAACTGAGTTGCTAGACAATCCAGGACAAAGTACTGTGGTTTAGAGTCCAGTGGAGAAAACAAATTGTCTCCTGATCAGTTTTGGTTTTAAACCCAGTATAATTTTATGAGCATTTAACTTGGGGTCATAACACAAAAGATACAGCATCCCTTAGAAAGAGGAGAAAGAGAAAATGTAAATAAACAACGGGCTCTCAAAAGAGGAGAATTAGAAAGTTGTGTGGGATGAGAGAAGCTTCTCTGCACAGACGCTCAGCCCTAATTGCCCGAGTAAAGGGCGCCATGCATCCACTTGTACCTTGTGCTCCATCAGCTGTGAAACCCACACCATTGGGTTTAATAGAAAGGGGAGAATCAGGAGCCCACCCACACCTGTACTTAGGAGCTACGTAGTAGAGAAAAAGCTTTTCCGGAATATGAGGAAAAACATTTAACTAAGTACAATGTACCTTGCTAATGTGCCCAAATTTTGAGGGTTACTAGCCAAATATAATTACAAATCAGAATGTAGAACTTAAAAATACAATACAGTTCTGATCTCTAGAATGCTAGTAGATGGCTTTTGATATCTATCTTGGATCCAGTCAGACTCCATGAAATCTTGATATGACATAGTTAATAACAGCACACACCATAATAAATAGCTAACATTTATTATACGTTCACCATGAGTGGGGCACACTGCTTATACATCATCTCATTTAATTCTCAAATAAAGCTAAGACAAACATGAGAGCACTACTTCCCGGCTTCTCTAGTTTCTAGAAACAGGGATTTTTTCCTGAAATACCCTTCACTCCTCATCCCATTCTTTCTTCCTTCCCACTGAGATGGAGTGAGTCCCCTGAGGAATACCTGGAGGAGAGGTATTCTGCATACCAGCCCAGCCCCTTCCTCTCCTTACCTTAGGAGCAGTTTGCCCACATGAAGAATATACTCCACTCTTCTGTGCTGTACATTTTACACAGGGTGGGCTTGACTTTCCAGTGATGCCCAGAAGTAGGAAGACAAGTATGTTTGATTCTGGGGGTGCAGATTAGGAAGTCCTTTTGGCTGAGAGACCCAGAGTCATTTCTTCAACCTAAGCTTTCTCATCCTAAAGGGTATATTTGGTCTCCATCTGCCAGCTCTTCTCTCTCTTAGTTGGTTCAGAGCTTGGGAGGGTCCCACAGTTCTGGAGGCTAGAAGTCTGAGATCAGAGCACCAGTATGGTGGGTTTGGTGAGCACCCTCTTCTGAGCTGCAGATGGCTGACTTCTCATTGTATCCTCCCTCACATGGCGGAAAGACAGCTAGCTAGCCCTGCGGCCTCTTCTTATAAGGTCATGAATCCCATTCACGGGGGCTCCGCCCTCAGAACCTAATCACCTCCCAAAGGCCCCAGCTGCTAATACTATCATACTGGGATTAGGGTTTTAACCTGTGAATCTTGGGGAGACATAAACATTCAGTCCACTGCAGAGGGGGAACAGAGGGTTGTCATTCATTGTTTCTCCACCAACCCCAACATTATTTTCTCTTTTATGTATAGGAAAAAAGGAAGCTGAAGCACAGAAACTTCAAATAGCTTGCTCAAGGTCATGCAAAGCCCACAAGTGGTGAAACAGGATTTGAATTCAGGTAGTCTAGCTTTGGAATCTATGCTTTTAACACCACATACACTATTACCCTTTACTTATCAACAATAAGGATGCACATGAAATTACTTTATTATTAGAGTTTAAGGTTTCACTCTTTTCTTTTTTTTTTTGGCCATGCAGCGCGGCATGTGGGATCTTAGTTTCCTGACCAGGGATTGAACCTGTGCCCCCTGCAGTGGAAGCACAGAGTCTTAACTACTGGGCTGACACGGAAGTCTCGAAATTACTTTAGAATATTTTTATTTTTACTAAGAACACTTACAGAATCTTGAAAGTGCTTGTTGTTTATAATTAGACATTTATTGAGTATGTGAGCTACTACTAAAATGATGCTTAGAAACTGCTAGCTTTTATATATATAAATATTTCTTTTGTTTACATCAGTACTTTAATCAGAATTTCACCTTATATGCAGTGCCAAGAACATAAGAGTAATTATAAATTATAAATGTGTGAAATGGGAATTAATGAGATTAATTATAAATAAATATATGTATATTTGGTTTTATACACATTTCCCAAAAAAATCCAACCTTTTTTTTTGGCTTGATATTTTAAGTTGGTTTTTGGCTTGATATTTTAACTTGGCTATGTGTTAGCCAAACATTTTATATGCTCTTAAAAGGTACATATTCCTTTTAAGAGTATATATGTGTATATATGACTATGAATATATTTACCTTATTAATTTACATATGGTTACTTACATATAGAATAATTTCTACTTCAGGTAAAAATAAAGACATGAATCAATTCGGTCCTATTAAAGTTTTTGTGAAGATTTACTTCTTTTAAGTAACTTCTTTGAGTTTCTACAGACACATTGTTTTAATGAACATTTCAATAAACGCAAAACCAAACATGCTGGCAGGTCACAAACTTTGAAAAGTGCAGGAGAGCTCTTGACTCAGGCAACATTTTCAAGCGCTAAAATCTGTATTGCATTTCAGACACAGGACCTTAATAGAAGAAAACATCGTCTTTCTCCACAGCCATATGAACAGTACACCTATCATCGTTCTCCCAGCAAATCTGCTTTAGCCATGGTAACACCCGGAGCAAAGACCAATTATTATCTTGCCAGCACTTTTCCGTGTGGTCCCTTGTGCCAAGCTACTTTATTTGTAAAACAGGGAGCCCTGGTCTAGATGTTTGAGTGGTTATTTACTATTTACTTTATATCATTCATATTTAGGAGTATATTTGTATTCACTTGATGCTCCATACATACACATATGACGAGAAATAACTGCATCTGTAAAGTAATTCCTGAGCAGACTCAATGTCTTCCTGCTCAGCAGACAGACAGAGGGTGGTATCCTCGCTCTCTGCCCTAACTCAGGGAAAGGAGACATTGGCTGGAGTTTGACAAGGTCAGGAATCTCATGCCAATCCAGCTAGCAGCATTTCATTTCTCTGTAAAAGGGGTAAACTTAGGAGCAACTGAACTCCTTCTCAGTGAGGATGAGGTCTCCCAAACCTGCCAGACTCCCCCGAAACAGAGTGCCCATTTGTACACACTTCCCTGAAACAGAATTTGTCACCAATATAGCTTTATGGTGGCAAGCTTTTCTTTTACACAGCTTGCCCACTTTTTATTTTCTTGATGTAACATTTCAATTCTTTAGAAACTTCAAATGGCAAAAATTATTGTTCAAAAACAACATGTGGAAAAACTAAATACTACATACTAAAAATGTCAGAAGTGGAACTAAGCTCAAGCAAGATGGATGCTTCCCCAACCATCCTTTGTAAGGAAGGCTCTTACTTTCAAGGGGGCATTAGATGCACACATGTACACATTATTTACAGACTCCCAGGTTATGTTTTTTCACAGTTTAGCTCATATTTCTTTCTCTTTCTTTCCCTCTCTCTTTCCCCTTCTTTCTCCCCCCTTCTCTTTCCTCCCTTCCTTCCTTCCATCTATATCTAATCAATATATCAATATTGATATCAATATCGATATGATACATACAGCTCTCCCTCTGCTTCACTCCTGGTCCCTATACAGCTTAAGAACAGCCACATAACCTATGGAGCGGTGTCATTCTTTGCAGAGAGGGCTTGTAATATCATTCAGGACAAATACGGTCTAGTCTAGGCACTGAATTATTTTTCATCACGTTGAAAAAGGCGGAACGGCACGACGGGGCTCTGGATGACAAAATTTTCCGAGCTGACTGTTCCTAATGTCTATTCTGTCCCTCTTTAGTGTCACATCCTCATTTCCATCCCCTCACCACTTGGATGCTTAAGATCAAGGTTATGCAGACTCTCAGGGTCTGCTTTATTACAGCTAAAACAAAAAACTGCTAAAGAAAAACACAACTGTGGCAAATTGTTTGAGTTCCTTTTTTTTTTTCTTTATTTCTTGCTCCTTGAAAAAACAATTTATTTTAAAGCCTTCCATTCTCTTTGCTATGCCTTTGAAACAATTTATTCAGATTAGGGAAAATAATCTGAGATATGTTAGGCTTTAACTAATCTATGGTAAAATCTTCAGTGATTTATGTTTATGGAGAACGCTAATGGTTTAGAACAAAAAACTGTCCCCAGAGAAACTGAATTGGAATTGGTAGTAGGTATCAAAAATGAATAGGAGAAAAATCAGGTCAAGAGAGGGTGAAAGAAGTCAGTGGGTTAAATGTTCTGTCAAAAGATTTTCACGCATCTTTCAACTTCAAATTCTTAAAGTGGTAACCAAAAGTTTATAGATACAACCTTGTCCGGTGTGACATTTGAAGAACAATGCCTGAATCAGAACAATGCCTTCCCTTGACTAAAAGGAAATGCAACCTAGTCTTAACCTGCCAGTGAAATGCCCAGAAGGTGGTTTTGCTTTGAACTCAGGTGCTAGAACGGCCACAGGCGGGGCTGTGGCTAAATCTGAAACCTCAGCAGGGAGCTTGGGCTTTTGCTCTCTGCCCTTGGGGATCATTCCTGCCCTCACGGTTCTGTGCTTTCACCCTTTAACCAAGGCCCCAGGTTCCTGCTTGGGGTTAAAAAAATCTACTGTGATTCATGTGCCACTCTCATAACCAAGGCTGGGGTATGCTGAAGGGAATTATAGCACTGTGATGATCTAAAGTATTTTAAAATTTGAGATGATGGCCATGTGAATTACTGATAAACTCTGCTAGTTAGAAACATTTAATAAAGTGATAGGATGGTACACTTGTTCCAACATGTTTCAGTAAAGAATTTGTTTTTCTTGGGCTTCCCTGGTGGCTCACTGGTTAAGAATCCACCTGCCAATGCAGGGGACACGGGTTCGAGCCTGGTTGGGGAAGATTCCACATACTGCGGAGCAACTAAGCCCTTGTGCCACAACTACTGAGCCTGCGATCTAGAGCCCACGAGCCTCAGCTACTGAAGCCCGTGCGCCTAGAACCCATGCTCCGCAACAAGAGAAGCCACAACAGTGAGAAGCCCACGCACCGCAATGAAGAGTAGCCCCCGCTCGCGGCAACTAGAGAAAAGCCCGCGCATAGCAACGAAGGCCCAATGCAGCCAAAAATTAAAAAAGAAAAAAAATTTTTTTTTTTTTTACCACTATCTGAATCCAGAATACCAGTTTCCTGCTTGCCCAGACAGAGAGAGGGATATTAATTCTTGTTAGAGACCAATATATGACCAGGAGCAGAGCTTAAAATTTCTGAATGGAAATTGAGAACAGTCTAGAGCAGCCATGATCTGGGCTTGGGTCCTGGTCCCTATCTTGAGTCAGGCTCCAGGGAATAAAAAGATGAACACACATTCTCCACCCTACAATCCTGCCTGCTCTCCCTCTTCAAGGTACCATTTGTATTCTTCAAAGAGTAGTCGACTTTCATACATAAAAGAAATATCACTTGGGACAAACTGAGGGCTTGTTGATTCTACAATCAAACACAATCTAGATTAAGCATTTCCTTATCTGTAATGTGTATTAGTTTTCTATAGCTACTGCAACAAATCGCCACAAACTTAGTGACTTAAAATAACACAAAACCATTTTTTGTTTTTTACATTCCATATATTTTTGTTGGCATACGGTATTTTTTTTCTCTTTCTGACTTACATCACTCTGTATGACAGACTCTAGGTCCAAGGTTCTGAAGAACCTAGGGGCAGGACAGGAATAAAGACGCAGACATAGAGAATTGAGGACACGGGGAGGGGGAAGTGAGAGAGTGGCATGGACATATATACACTACCAAATGTAAAACTGATAGCTAGTGAGAAGCAGCCGCATAGCACAGCGAGATCGGCTCGGTGCTTTGTGACCACCTAAAGGGGTGGGATAGGGAGGGTGGGAGGGAGAGGCAAGAGGGAGGAGTTATGGGGATATATGTATATGTATAGCTGATTCACTTTGTATAAAGCAGAATTGTAAAGCAATTACACTCCAATAAAGATATTAAATATACATATATATATATATAATTCTGTAAATCAGAATTCTGATACAGGTCTCACGGGGCTAAAATCTCATTGTTTGTAGGGCTACATTCCTTTCTGGAGGCTACAGACAAGAATCCATTTCCCTGCCTTTTCCTGCTTCTAGAGACTGCTGGCATTCCTTGGTTCCTGGACCCTTTCCCTCTTTCAAGGTCTTCAATGGTGAGTGGGGTCTTTTCACATATATCTCTCTGACCCTCTTCTGCCTCTTCTCCTTCCACTTTTAATAATTCATGTGATTAGATTGGGCCCACCCAGATAATCCAGGATAATCTCCCCATCACAAGGTCAGCTGATTAGCAAACTTAATTGCATCTGCAAACTTAATTCCCCATCTCCATGTGACCTAACATATTCACAAGGTTCCAGGCACTAGAGTGTGGACATCTTTGGGGGGCATTATTCTGCCTACCACATGATGTTACACATGGTAGTGTGTCGTTATAATCTTTTTTTAAAAATTGAAGTCTAGTTGGTCTACAATGTTTCAGGTGTACAGCAAAGTGATTCAAATACACACACACACACACACACACACACACGTGTGTATATATATATATATATATATATATATATATATTCTTTCTCAGATTCTTTTCCATTACAGGTTATTACAAGATACTGAATAAAGTTCCCTGTGCTATACAGTAGGTCCTTGTTGTTTATCTATTTTATACATAGTAGTGTGTATCTGTTAATCCCAAACTTCTAATTTATCCCTCTCCCCTACATTACCCCTTTGGTAACCATAAGTGTGTTAGAATTCTAAGTACGTGAGTCTGTTTCTGTTTTGTAAATAAGTTCATTTGTATCACTTTTTTAGATTTCATATACAAGTGATATCATATGATATTTGTCTTTCTCTGACTTATTTCACTTAGTATAATAATTTCTAGGTCCATCCATGTTGCTGCAAATTGCATTATTTCATTCTTTTTTGCAACTGAATAATATTCCATTATATATATGTACCACATCTTCTTTATTCATTCATCTGTCAATAGACATTTGGGTTGCTTCCATGTCTTGGCTATTGTAAATAATGCTACAATGAAACTGGGGTGTACATATCTTTTCAAATTATGGTTTTCTCCAAATGTATGCCCAGGAGGAGGATTGCTGGATTATATGGTAGCTCTATTTTTAGTTTTTTAAGGAACCTCCATACTCTTCTCCATAGTGGCTGTACTAATTTACATTCCCACCAACAGTGTAGGAGGCTTTCCTTTTCTCCACACCCTCTTCAGCATTTATTGCTTGTAGACTTTTTGATGATGGCCATTCTGACCAGTGTGAGGTTATACCTCATTGTAGTTTTGATTTGCATTTCTCTAATAATTAGCAATTTTGAGCATCTTTTTGTGTGTCTCTTGGCCATCTGTATGTCTTCTTTGGAGAAATGTCTGTTAGGTCTTCTCCCCATTTTTTGATTGGGTTATTTTTTTTGACATTGAGCTATATAAGCTGTTTGTATATTTTGGAAATTAATCCCTTGTTGATAGCATCGTTTGCAAATATTTTCCCCCATTCTGTAGGTTGTCTTTCTGTTATGTTTATGGTTTCCTTTGCTGTGCAAAAGCTTTTAAGTTTCATTAGGTCCCATTTGTTTATTTTTGCTTTTGCTTACATTACTCTAGGAGATAGAGCCAAAACATACTGCTGCAATTTATTCAAGTGTGCAACACACTTCAAAGAGTGTTCCACCTATATTTTCCTCTAGGAGTTTTATAGTATATGGCCTTACATTTAGCTCTTTAATCCATTTTGAGTTTATTTTTGTATATGGTGTTTGAGAATGTTCTAATTTTATTTTTTTACATGTAGCTGTCCAGTTTTCCCAGCACCACTTATTGAAGAGACTGTCTTTTCTCATTGTATATTCTTGCCTCCTTTGTCATAGATTAATTGATGATAGGTGCATGGGTTTATTTCTGGGCTTTCTACCCTGTTCCATTGATCCATGTGTCTGTTTTTGTGCCAGTATCATACTGTTTTGACTACTGTAACTTTGTAGTATAGTCTGAAGTCAGGGAGTGTGATTCCTCCAGCTCCGTTCTTCTTTCTCAAGATTGTTTTGGCTATTCAGGGTCTTTTGTGTTTCCATACGAATTTTAAAATTGTTTTATTTCTATGAAAAATGCCATTGTAATTTGATAGGGATTGCACTGAACCTGTAGATTGCCTTGGGTAGTATAGTCATTTTAACAATATTGATTCTTCCAATCCAAGAACATGGTATATCTTTCAATCTGTTTGTGTCATCTTCAGTTTCTTTCATTAGCATCTTACAGTTTTTGGAGTACAGGTCTTTTGCCTCCTTAGCTAGGTTTATTCCTAGGTATTTTATTCTCTTTGATGCTATGGTAAATGGGATTGTTTCCTTAATTTATCATTCTGATATTTCATTGTTGGTGTAGAGAAATGCAACAGATTTCTGTATATTAATTTTGTATCCTGCAACCTTATCAAATTCATTGATGAGCTCTAGCAGTTTTCTGGTGGCATCTTTAGGATTTTCTATGTATAGTACCATATCACCCGCAAACAGTGACAGTTTTACTTCTTCCTTTCTAATTTAGATTCCTTTTATTTGTTTTTCTTCTCTGATTGCTGTGGCTAGGACTTCCAAAACTATGTTGAATGAAAGTGGTGAGAGTGGGCATGTTGTTATAATCTAGTTCCTGTCTTCTGATTTGTAGTTACTGTGGTCCACACTGAGAGGCATACAGTTGTAGATCTATTGTAAGGGATGAACCCTGAGTATCTGTGCCACACAAGGCTGGCCTTCCATGGATCTCTGCTGGGTTTTCTGGGCATGACATGGTTCTATCTTGATTTCCTGATTACCTTTATGCTTTCCTGTTGGGACCAACGTTTGACCTTTTGTGAGCCTGCTTTTCTGAAGTCCTGATATTTTTCCTGTCTCCGACGGTATACATTCTTTAGCTTAAGCCCTTAAAGGCAAGCTTGAGTCATGTTTCAAGAGTGTGGATTATCTTGACCAAAGCAAACAATGCTCAGAAAGGCCATGACGTGAGGGTCTTCTTGCTAGGACCAAATCCACTGCTTGGCCATCTCTCTGCCTTGGATATTCAAGCTGGAAGCTTGAATCACACCTAACTTTGGAATCCTTTGGGCTATTTGCTATTCCTCTCAGTGACTCTGTGCAAGCACAGACTTGCTAGTCCCTACTTTCTCCCTTTCAGCACTGGCTCCCTCTTGGGGTCACAGCATACTACTTGGCAGAACTCACCTAAACTACAGCCAACAAGGCCATCTCAACAGCTCCAGACCTGTAGAGATGACACCAAAGACTATCTTTTCTCCCTCCTTCCTAAAAATGTGGGTGATCAAGATGAGTACCTCTGATGTCTGCAGAGTGATAGCTGAATAATAATTTCCCGAAACTTTTGCCATTTGGCACATTTGGAAGTTTGAATAAGAGTGCATATGGATCCTGTCCCCTAACCTCTAGGTACTGATGTATTCGACCTGTGGGCTCAACCTTCACACCTCTAACCCATCTTCACAAAGACAGGCAGTATATTGGGAAGTTCAGATGTAGCTGCATGGAGTTAGTTATGCGTCTAGTGTGTAGCATGAGCTCAGTACCTCAATTCTTACCCATTATTCCCAGGTACTGATCTCTGGACATTAATAATAGTATTATTATTGTTATATAAAGCCAAAGCCATCATTTAGGTTTCAGACAGTCCAGAATCTCCAGTGAGATGAGTAGTTAGAACCAATGTTGAAGAAAATAAATTTGTCAGGGAAATTGGAGCAAAAACCTGTAGTGCCTTCATTTTCCTAAAGTATTTTTAATACTGTAAAAATAACAGCTAACATTATGAAGCACTTGTGTCACACACACTCTTATATGAATCAACTCATTTAAACCTCATTACAACCCGATGAAGTATGTACTATTATTACCCCCATTTTATATAAGTTGAAACAAGAACAGAGAGCTTAAGTAACTTTGAAAATGTCACAGCTGCCAGGATTGACACCTTGGGCAGTCTGACTGTTGTTCCATCTCTTAACCATTTTATAATTATAGAGTTTAATTTTTACTATTTGAGAAAAATACAGAGCCTTCCTCTAACAACAAAATCAGAATACCACAAAAGATTCACCCAAGAACTGGTGAGACTGATATAGATAATCTGACAAAAGACTGGTCTTTGACTTAATTAAATACAGTCAACAATTAAGGTCAAAGCAGGTTGTTAAAAATGCAAAAATTGGACACATCAACAGATATTTGTATTGCAGTACATGGCTAGAAGCCCATTACTGAGAAATGGTCTTGTGGTGGAACAAAACTAGAGTTCCCATGAACTTTAAGAAATGGACCAACTTATTTTAAAGTGTTGGCATCCTGAGTTGTCAAAATGACATCCCTAGAAATAACTGGCAGCAAAATCTCAGTAAACTGAAATGCAGGAACTTCATCGATTTTTGTTATTGCTGTTGTTGAACTTTAGAGCAATATATTCCCAGTTAAGGGAGTTCTTGTCAACAGCTGATGAGAGCCTTAAGAGGTGCCATTTCTTGTATGGCCAGACATAAAGTGATTTTACATATCCTTGGCAAACAGCTTCTTCAGTCAGGTAACTATTATTTACGTCCCAGTTCTGGGGACAACAGGTGATTAAGACACATCTAATTCCTTCTCTCAAGGGACTTCTAATCTAAAAGGGTACCCAGTTTAACTGCTGTAATACGGGAAAAAGGGAGAAACAGGCTACTGAGTGTAACTGAACATATAATCTTAAACCTCCAACCTATGCTTTGAAATCTCAAAATCTGCTGAAAGGGAAAATTTAAGATTTTTAGTCTCAGACCATTATTCTTTCAACCAGATCCAAAAGTTGGAAGAGGACTGGGACAAAGAGGACTGGAAGCTGGAGGACGTAAGTAAAACCGTATGTGTGTGTGAGTGTGTGTGAGTGTGTGTGTGTGTGTGTGAGAGCATGGTTATTTAATTATAATACTATATAAAATAAAGGTACAGATATAACTGTTAAGACTTGGAAGATAACTAGTATCAAAATAGGAATATGCAGTAAAACTTACAATTACTATGGAGGACAAAAGGGATTAAAAAAATAATAATTCTAGCCAAAGAAATAGGAACTGGGGTATAGTCTCAAGCTGAGGAGGTCGGGGGATGTCTCTGCTATATGACAATACGATTCAAACTCAAGCTCCCTGTATCATCAATAGTGTGGTATGTTATTCATCTCTTCTACTGGAAGTACAGTAAATATTAGGACTGGATGTTTCCACAGTGAAAGTTATGTTTCCTTGAAAGAGTCCAAATAGGGAAAATGATTTACCATTCGCATATTTTAGATGAGGATACTTCATATCTTTCCTCAGTGCCAGATCCTAGAACACTGCCTGGAAACCTGAAGTGATGTATGGTTTACATGATCTATAAAGGCTGACAAGAACCTTGCTCTTGGGTCTTTCTTCATGGTGACGGGTGTCTGGTTGTTTCCACCAGCCCTCCAAACTGGCCCTTCGAAGCAAGGGGAAAAGAGTTCTAGGCACTCATACTCCTGCTCTCCCCTCAACATTTCTTTATTTCTGGCACATTCTAGGTCTTTGGCCTCTCTAAGGTCCCTGTAGACTCCTCTCTTAGCATTTTTGGAATTAAGCACCATTTCATGGTTTTAAATTACTCTTGCTTGCCCTGGTAGTATCAGGGCTAAATACATCCCTCCAAACTTTAATTCTTCTCTTTAAGCATTCTTCTTCCTGCACTGGGGAGGGGGATCACAATGGTCCCTTAAATTCTACAGGAAGTGTTTTCAGTCATGCAGATGCAATCAATAGAGAACTCAACACAGCCTTTATAAGCCAGAATGGAGCCAGTATACAAAAAGATCTAAAAAAAGTACTAGAGAAAATGGAAAAGGCATACAGTTCTGTAACTAAAACTACTCACGGGTCAGAGGGAGAGAAGGAACATTCTTCTTGTGGTCCCAGCAGGACCTCTATCAGGGATGGTTAAATGCTTAAGAGTTCCTTGAAGTTCCAGTTGTCATGGAGCTATTTGTAGACTGGTCTTCCCAGGATATCAGTTGCTTCAATATTACAGATTATTCTTGCATGGTTGGTGGCCAGTACATTTTCGTGGTTTCTAGAGGGTCCCAATTTTGCAGATCCACTTGACCAGGAAGTTTCCATGCCTCAGTAGGGGGTGTGTGTGCTTATTTTATTCATTTCAGGCTGATACAATGCTAAATTTGACAGAAGATATTTTTCAGTGAACTGGCTGGTTAGAAACCCTAAGCTTCTGGCTCTTCCCTGACTGAACACTATGTACCCTGGGAAGTGGTGAGCTCTGGAGTGAATTAAGCCTAATGGAGCATGAACTTAGGTCTACATCCATCTGCAGTCAGGCACATTCATTTATTGGGTTGGACATGAAATGGTGCTTTAGATGTGGTTGAGTGATGATGCAACTGCTCCTCTGGCACACCTCGGATGTTGAATGTTTGGTGTCAAATTTAGAATGAAGACCTAAGGCTTCTTTTTGTTGTTTTATCATAATGCCCGGAGGGACCAGGATATTGGTTAGCATCAGACACTAGTCTAGCTGGGCACTGGATCCTGTAGATATCACTCACCCCTTGCACCCTCGCGCCACTGCCAACCCTGCTCCTGCTAGAATCTCACAATTGCAGCTACTCATGCTTCCCCGTTTTGGTTTTTTATTTTTTTTTTTAAAGATGTTGCCAAGCATGAGAATTGTGGCTGGGCCACTTAATCTGGAATGATATTGACATCGGCACTGGCCATTGAAATTTCATCACATAGCAAAAACATCACTCATGATGATCTTTCTCCCATCTGAAGGCTAATAAAAGAGGAGGCATTCATGGGGTACTTCATAAGATATGCCCTACCAACCTGAAAATTGACTTCTAGTAGAGAGTTACTATCTACAATTTTCACCACCTTAATGCAGTAAGTTCATACATCCGCAAACAATGGTTCTGGGATGCAATCTTTACTGAACTTGAATTTTGGCTCTGCTTCAACCTAGAGTAAGAGCTACATCATGGATGCCAACTTTCTTGCATATGAGACCTTAATGGTCAAGAAAGTGAGAATGCTGCCCACCTGGCCTAACTTGTCCAGCTGTAACAATGTCCCCAGTGGTCTCTTGGAATGCTGAGTCATGGCCAGAGCTAGATGCTATGCAGCAGTGTCCTTGTCAAGGCCTGCCTGTAAGTGATATCCCTGTCTGGTTTACCTGCCAGTAGTACCACTCACTGGCAGCAGGTGATATCCTGAATTTTTAAGGCAATGAGAAATGTCATGGCTCCTGTTGCTTTGGTCTGATGATGCTGAGCAGCTACTATCATCACGACATTGGGTCAGGCTGTAAGGCTATAACGTAGTCTACTGCTTTGCCACTAAAATAATGTATTGGAAGATGAAGACCTGAGAACACATCCCTGACTCATTCCTCCAAAAAAAAATGAACAAGTTGAGGCTGTTGGCAAGTTAAGAGAGTGTGTGCCAACCTGAGAGCCAAAGTTTCTGCTCCCTGTGGTGTTGAGGAAGAGTGGAGAGGGCTGTGGAGTGGGGACTCCAGATTTCCTGCTCCTGGAGGGGCCAGACCAGCAAAGGCCTGTATGCATATTCTGCTTATGCTCCTGGGAGGACTGTCAGACCTCATGGCCTGGAGGAGAGATATTTTTGTAGCTGAATTGCTTCCAGTCCCTTAGGCGGAGAGGACTGCTGCTTGTTCCCAGAAAGGCCTCCTTCCCACCTCAGGGCAGCAACTACCAGCTCAATGCTTATCAACTGACATAGCAGAAGTTTTCATGGCAAACATCAATGGCCTAGGGAACCTCTAAGTCCTGGCTGAAGCTGAAAGTAAATAAATCATGAAGAGTCAAAGGAATGATAATTCCTTTAAGGGGAATCAGACACCCAACGGAGAAAGGAAAAGCTGAACTGGAGCTGGGGGCTGTATTGCCATAGAACTGAAAGAAGTAGGAGAGAACGTGAACAAAGTACTGATGCTCCTCAATGAGATGCAATTAGAATACATTAGACTTCCTGGAGCTAAATATCAACCTCAATTTAAAAAAGGAAAAAAAAAAAACCGACCTGAAGAAGATGGGTGCTGTTGAGAACTGAAATAGTGGTTTGGAACACCCTGAAGAACAAATGGCACAAAAGAACAAAATCCCAAGGTATAAGGGAAAGGACAAGAGATCTGGAAGTTAGAAACTTAAAATGTAAATAGTAAGAGCTCTGAGAAGAAAGAAATACACGGAGATATAATTTTTTAAAAAACAAGAAAATTTCTTTGGATAAAGACAAGTTTTTAGATTAATAATGGTTACCAACACTCAGATGTGATTAATGGAAAAAAATTTACATACCTAGTTATACCTTGGTGAAGCTTATAAATTCCTTGGATTAAAAAAATCTTATAAATTTCTACAAAGAACATTATGACAACAACAAAAATTAACTAAAGAAATGGTTACTATGAGTTACAGAGTTCTGAAACAAAAGACATACTGAAAGGGAAAATAATATCCCCCAACTAAAATTTTGAAGCAGTCCAGCAAACCCTACAAATTTTAGTGGAAGTAGAAATGCTGTGGTGTGTTGGAAATGATTAACAACTGATTCTACGGAAAAATGATAAACAAAAAAACAAAGCCTTGCTTTGCAGTGCTTGCCAATTTTCAGTGTAAATACTCCCTCCAAGGTTAATTTCAAGCTCTCAAAGTGACATCATTGAACACAGAGTTGGGAAGAAATGAGTCAGTTTAAACCAGCTCCAGGACACCAATGCAGAGAGCGGTAACGCAGATATAACAGCTTAAAAATATCACCTCTGTGGAATACTTGATGAGTATGCAAAGAAAATACCTTAGTGGAAGGACACCTTTAATATGTTAATAGAGAAATGCAGGTGTGATTATCGCTGTTGGGGTGAGAAGGTAAGCCTTGGAAGAAGTGAAAACAATTAATTAGCACTTCCAAATTAATAGGGCAAGATACAATGAAAGAACTGACCAAGTCAGAAAAGTAAGAGGGACTTCTGGTTTCCAGTCCATCATGCAAGGAGCCTGGAAGTCACCACTTCATCCTAATTGTAAGTAAAAAATTTGTACTAAAAAATCAATAACCTTTCTCAGATCTATCAGGAAAGTGAGGTCACAGGGCAAACTGCTACCCCCAAGTTTGGAGAGATAGACAGGTGGATACAGAGACTCACAACTTATGAGAGAGCAGAAACCCATGAGCAGAAACCTGAGGAACGACTGCAGGGGTAGGAAAACCTGAACTGTAACTGACAAATTGCTGGGGGCTCAGTGTGGACAAGTTTGAGAGTTAAAAACTCCTAGGGACAAGGTCACAAGGTGGCCTCCACACATTTGTGAGTTTTACCTTCTGGAGCTCTGCCAGATCCCCACAGTGAAGACTGGAGAAAAATCCCCTCATGCTGCTGGCAGAGAGAGGGGCAAAGGAACCATTCTGAAATATGCCAGAGTGTCTGTTCATCTTAACAAGGCCTGTCCTCAAGGAAAACTATTTTACCAGAGTCTAACCTATTGGGATTTTATCAGAGATTAATCAACATGGGGGGGAGGGAGGAAATACCCAACTCCAGCCCCTTCTAGCCATCCTGTCCC
This sequence comes from Delphinapterus leucas, assembly GCF_059928025.1. Lineage (NCBI taxonomy): Eukaryota > Metazoa > Chordata > Mammalia > Artiodactyla > Monodontidae > Delphinapterus > Delphinapterus leucas. The sequence goes on along the minus strand of NC_143137.1, from coordinate 87,354,358 downwards.
ATTTAAAGCTAGGGAAAAACTAGAGAAGCACTTGTAAAGAAAAGTAAGAAGAGGAAAAAGAAAAAAAATAAAGTGTGTTCATACTAAACCTAAAATTAATGGAAGGAACAACACAAAGAATATCAGTTATGCAACAAATATGGAAAGTCTGAATTTCCCTATCAATATACATTATATTCAGTTAGAGGAAATCCAGTTATATGTTAACAAAAATCACCATTAAAATAAAGTGACAGGGGGTGGAGTAAAGATGGCGTACTAGGAGGACGCGGAATCCACATCTCCTCATAACTACAGCAACTATCAGGCACCGGTGGGGGGCCACGGACACCTAAGGGGATGCGAGGAACCCCCAGCGACCAGGTTGTGCGATTGTGGTTCCCAGGACGAAGGTTGGGCCCAAGCTCCTGTGGTGGGAGCTCCGAGTCCAAACATCAGGACTAACAGAGAACCTCAGACCCCAGGGAATATTAATCGGAGTGAGGCCTCCCAGAGGTCCTCATCTCAGCACAAAGACCCGGCTCTATCCAACTGCCTGCAAACTCCAGTGCTGGACATCTCAGGCCAAACAACCAGTAAGACAGAAATACAGCACCACCCATCAAAAAGAGAAAAAAAACTGAAACAACAAAAAAAAAATGTTACAGACAAAGAAGCAATGTAAAAACCTACAAGACCAAATAAATGAAGATGAAATAGGCAACCTACCTGAAAAAGAATTCAGAGTAATGATAGTAAAGATAATCCAAATCTTAGAAATAGAACAGAGAAAATAGAATAAACATTAAGATGAACCTAGAAGAACTAAAGAGCAAACAAACAATGATGAACAACACAATTACTGAAACTAAAAATACTCTAGAAGAAATCAATACCAGAATAACTGAAGCAGAAGAACAGATAAGTGACCTGGAAGATAAATAGTGGAAATAACTACCACAGAGCAGAATAAAGAAAAAAGAATGAAAAGAATTGAGGACAGACTCAGAGACTTCTGGGACAACATTAAATGCACCAACATTCGAATTATAGGGGTCCCAGAAGAAGAGAAAAAGAAAGGGACTGAGAAAACATTTGAAGAGATTATAGTTGAAAACTTCCCTAATATGAGAAAGGAAAAATACTCAATCAAGCACAGAGAGTCCCATACAGGATAAATCCAAGGAGAGGCACGCCAAGACACATATTAATCAAACTCTCAAAAATTAAATACAAAGAAAAAATATTAAAAGCAGCAAAGGAAAAACAACAAATAACATACAAGGGAATCCCCATAAGGTTAACAGCTGATCTTTCAGCACAAACTCTGAAAGCCAGATGGGAGTGGCAGGACATATTTATAGTGATGAAAGGGAAACACCTACAACCAAGATTATTTCTACCCAGCAAGGATCTCATTCAGATTTGATGGAGAAATTAAAATCTTTACAGACAAGCAAAAGCTAAGAGAATTCAGCACCACCAAACCAGCTTTACAACAAATGCTAAAGGAACTTCTCTAGGCAGGAAACACCAGAGAAGGAAAAGACCTACAATAACAAACTCAAAACTAATTGAGAAAATGGTAATAGGAAGATACGTATTGATAATTACCTTAAAGGTAAATAGATTAAATGCTCCAACCAAAAGACACAGACTAGCTGAATGTATACAAAAACAAGACCCATATATATGCTGTCTACAAGAGACCCACTTCAGACCTAGGGACACATACAGACTGAAAATGAGGGGATGGAAAAAGATGTTCCATGCAAATGGAAATCAAAAGAAAGCTGGAGCAGCAATTCTCATATCAGACAAAATAGACTTTAAAATAAAGACTATTACAAGAGACAAAAAAGGACACTACAGAATGTTCAAGGGATCAATCCAAGAAGAAGATATAACAATTGTAAATATTTTGGCACCCACATAGGAGCACCTCAATATATAAGGTAAATGCTAACAGCCATAAAAGGGGAAATTCACAGTGACACAATCATAGTAGGGGACTTTAACACCCCACTTTCACCAATGGACAGATCATACAAAATGAAAATAACTAAGGAAACACAAGCTTTAAATGATACATTAAACAAGATGGACTTAATTGATATTTATAGGACATTCTATCCAAAAACAACAGAATTCACTTTCTTCTCAAGTGCTCATGGAACATTCTCCAGGATAGATCATATCTTGGTTCACAAATCAAGCCTTGGTAAAGTTAAGAAAATTGAAATCGTATCAAGTATCTTTTACAACCACAACACTATGAGACTAGATATCAATTACAGGAAAAAAATCTGTAAAAAATACAAACACATGGAGGCTAAACAATATACTACTAAATAACCAAGAGATCATTGAAGAAATCAAAGAAGAAATTAAAAATTACCTAGAAAAAAATGACAATGAAAACACAACAGCCCAAAACATATGGGATGCAGCAAAAGCAGTTCTGAGAGGGAAGATTACAGCAATACAAACCTACCTCAAGAAACATCTCAAATAAACAACCTAACCTTATACCTAAAGCAATTAGAGAAAGAAGAACAAAAAAACTCCCATAGTTAGCAGAAGGAAAGAAATAAAAATCAATCAGAAATAAATGAAAAAGGAATGAAGGAAACAATAGCAAAGATCAATAAAACTAAAAGCTGGTTCTTTGAGAAGATAAACAAAATTGATAAACAGCCAAACTCATCAAGAAAAAAGGGGACAAGATTCAAATGAAAAGAATTAGAAACGAAAAAGGGGAAGGAACAAGTGAAACTGCAGAAATACAAAGGATCATGAGAGGTTACTACAAGCAACTATATGCCAGTAAAATGGACAACCTAGAAGAAATGGACAAATTCTTAGAAAAGCACAACCTTCCCGGACTGAACCAGGAAGAAATAGAAAATATAAACAGACTGATCACAAGCACTGAAATTGAGACTGTGATTAAAATCTTCCAACAGACAAAAGCCCAGGACCAGATGGCTTCACAGGCAAATTCTATCAAACATTTAGAGAAGAGCTAACACGTATCCTTCTCAAACTCTTCCAAAATATAGCAGAGGGAGGAACACTCCCAAACACATTTTACGAGGCCACCATCACCCTGATACCAAAACCAGACAAAGATGTCACAAAAAAAGAAAACTACAGGCCAATATCTCTGATGAACATACATGCAAAAATCCTCAACAAAATACTAGGAAAAAGAATCCAACAGCACATTAAAAGGATCATACACCATGATCAAGTGGGGTTTATCCCAGGGATGCAAGGATTCTTCAATATACACAAATCAATCAATGTGATACACCATATTAACAAAATGAAGGCTAAAAACTATATGATAATCTCAATTGATGCAGAAAAAGCTTTCAACAAAATTCAACACCCATTTATGATAAAAACTCTCCAGAAAGTAGGCACAGAGGCAACCTACCTCAACATAATAAAGGCCATATATGACAAACCCACAACCAACATTGTTCTTGGTGGTGAAAAACTGAAACCATTTCCTCTAAGATCAGGAATAAGACAAAGTTGTCCACTCTCACCACTATTATTCATCATAGATTTGGAATTTTTAGCCTCAGCAATCAGAGAAGAAAAAGAAATAAAAGGAATCCAAATCAGATTTGGATTTGTTTTCAGATGACATGATACTATACATAGAGAATCCTAAAAATGCTACCAGAAAATTACTAGAGCTAATTAATGAATTCGGTAGAGTAGCAGGATACAAAACTAATGCACAGAAATTTCTTACATTCCTATACACTAATGATGAAAAATCTGAAAGTGAAATCAAGAAAACACTCCCATTTACCATTGCAACAAAAAGAATAAAATATCTAGGAATAAACCTACCTAAGGAGACAAAAGACATGTATGCAGAAAATTATAAGACATTGATGAAAGAAATTAAAGATGATACAAATAGATGGAGAGATATACCATGTTCTTGGATTGGAAGAATCAACATTGTGAAAATGACTCTACTACCCAAAGCAATCTACAGATTAAAGGCAATCCCTATCAAACTACCACTGGCACTTTTCACAGAACTAGAACAAAAAATTTCACAATTTGTATGGAAACACAAAAGACCCCAAATAGCCAAAGCAATCTTGAGAACGAAAAACGGAGCTGGAGGAACCAGGCTCCCTGACTTCAGACTATACTGCAAAGCTACAGCAATCAAGACAGTATGGTACGGGCACAAAAACAGAAATACAGATCAATGGAACAGGATAGAAAGCCCAGAGGGAAAGCCACGCACATATGGTCACCTTATCTTTGATAAAGGAGGCAAGAATGGAGAAAAGACAGCCTCTTCAATAAGTGGTGCTGGGAAAACTGACAGCTACATGTAAAAGAATGAAATTACAACAATTCCTAACACCATACACAAAAATAAACTTAAAATGGATTAAAGACCTAAATGTAAGACTGGACACTATAAACTCTTAGAGGTAAATATAGGCAGAACACGCTATGACATAAATCACAGCAAGATCCTTTCTGACTCACCTCCTAGAGAAATGGAAAAACAAAAATAAACAAATGGGACCTAATGAAACTTAAAACCTTTTGCACAGCAAAGGAAACCATAAACAAGATGAAAAGACAACCCTCAGAATGGGAGAAAATATTTGCAAATGAAGCAACTGACAAAGGATTAATCTCCAAAATATACAAGCAGGTCATGCAGCTCAATATCAAAAAAACAAACAACCCAATCAAAAAAATGGACAGAAGGTCTAAATAGACATTTCTCCAAAGAAGACATACAGATGGCCAAGAGGCACATGGAAAGATGTTCAACATCACTAATCATTAGAGAAATGCAAATCAAAACTACAATGAGGTCACCTCACACCTGTCAGAATGGCCATCATCAAAAAATCTACAAACAGTAAATGCTGGAGAGGGTATGGAGTAAAGAGAACCCTCTTTCACTGTTGGTGGGAATGTAAATTAATACAGCCACTGTGGAGAACAGTATGGAGGTTCCTTAAAAAACTAAAAATAGAACTACCATACGACCCAGCAATCCCACTACTGGGCATATACCCTGAGAAGACCATAATTCAAAAAGAGTCATGTACCACAATGTTCACTGTAGCACTGTAGCACTATTTACAATAGCCAGGACATGGAAGCAACCTAAGTGTCCATCGACAGATGAATGGATAAAGAAGATGTGGCACATATGTAAAATGGAATATTACTCAGCCATAAAAAGAAACAAAATTGGGTTATTTGTAGTGAGGTGGATGGACCTAGAGTCTGTCATACAGAGTGAAGTAAGTCAGAAAGAGAAAAACAAATACCGTAAGGTAACACATATATATGGAACAAGAACAACAAAAAATGGTTCTGAAGAACCCAGGGGCAGGACAGAAATAAAGACACAGACGTGGAGAATGGACTTGAGAACACGGGGAGGGGGAAGGGTAAGCTGGGACAAAGTGAGAGAGTAACACTGACATATACACAGTACCAAATGTAAAATAGATAGCTAGTGGGAATCAGCTGCATAGCACAGGGAGATCAGCTTGGTGCTTTGTGACCACCTAGAGGGGTGGGATAGGGAGGGTGGGAGGGAGGGAGACGCAAGAGGGAAGAGATATGGGAACATATGTATATGTATAGCTGATTCACTTTGTTATATAGCAGAAACTAACACACCATTGTAAAGCAATTATACTCCAATAAAGATGTTAAAAAAAATGTTTCTTGCATGAATGCTTGTCATTCAATCAGAAATTCAACTCTTTCCTTGTGTGGAATGTGTTACAGCAAGTTGCAGCAAGGGAAACGGGTATGGGCTTAAGCAGGTTGCAATGTAATGGAGGGGACCAGACAAGCTAAGATTATCAAGAAAACTCGAGGCCAGGTGTCAGCAAACAATCTGTAAATGACTGGAAACTGAATTTTAATTTTAGGTTTTGCAGCCCATATGGTCTCTGTTACAACTACTCAACTTAGCCATTGTAGCATGAAAGCAGCCACGGACAATATGTGAACGAATGGATGTGGCTGTGTTCCAGGTGTGGAACATATACCTGATTCACTTTGTTATACAGCAAAAAGTAACACAACATTGTAAAGCAATTATACTCCAATAAAGATGTTAAAGGAGAAAGGAAAAAAAAATAAAGTGACAAAGATATGGCAAACATATGTGTGACTATGTCTCCTCAGGCAAGGAAAACAAAAGCAAAAACAAACAAACAAATGGGACTACATGAAACTAATCAGCTTTTGCACAGCAAAGGAAACTATACAAAAAAGGAAAGCCACCTACTGAATGGAAGATAATATTTTCAAACAATTATCTGATAAGGGGTTAATAGCCAAAATATACAAAAAAACTCATGCAACTCCACATCACAAAAACCACAAACGACATGATTAAAAACTGGTCAGAGCAAAGATGTACAGAACAAACTTATAGATACCAAGGGGGAAGGGGGGTGGGGTGGGTGAATTGGGAGACTGGGACTGACATATATACACTACTATGTATAAAATAGATAACTAATGAGAACCTACTGTATTTCACAGGGAACTCTACTCATTACTCTGCAGTGACCTAAATGGGAAGGAAATCTAAAAAAGAGGGGACGTATGTATATATATATAACTGATTCACTTTGCTGTACAGCAGAAACTAACACAACATTTTAAGCAACTATACTCCAAAAAAAATACATTAATAAAAAAAACTGGTCACAGGATCTGAATAGACATTTTTTTCAAAGAAGATATACTAGTGGCCAACAGGCACATGGAAAGATGCTCAACATAACTAATCATCAAGGAAATGCAAATCAAAACCACCATGAAATATCACCTCACACCTGTCAGAATGGCTATTTTCAAAAGACAACAGATAACGAGTGTTGGCGAGGATGTGGAGAAAAGGGAACACTTGTGCACTGTCGGTGGGGATGTAAATTGGTGCAGCCACTATGGAGAACAGTACGGAGATTCTTCAAACAATTAAAAATAGAACTATCGGGCTTCCCTGGTGGCGCAGCGGTTGAGAGTCCGCCTGCCGATGCAGGCGACATGGGTTCGTGCCCCGGTGCGGGAGGATCCCACATGCCGCGGAGCGGCTAGGCCCGTGAGCCATGGCCGCTGAGCCTGCGCGTCGGGAGCCTGTGCTCCGCAACGGGAGAGGCCACAACAGTGAGAGGCCCGCATACTGAAAAAAAAAAAAAATAGAACTATCACACAATCCAGTAATTCTACTCCTGGGTTTTTATCCGAAGAAAATGAAAACACTAATTAGAAGAGATACATGCACCCGCTATGTTCATTGCAGCATTACTTATAATAGCCAAGACGTGGTAGCCACCCAAGTACCCATCAGTAGATAAATGGATTTGCAACAGCATGGATGGACCTGGAGGGTATTGTGCTAAGAGAAATAAGTCAGACAGAGAAAGCCAAATACTGTATGATTTCACTTACCTGTGGAATCTAAAGAACAAATGAACAAACATAACAAAACAGAAACAGATTTATAGATAGAAAGAATAGGCAGGAAAAAATAACACAGAAAGATTGAAAATAAGGGTATGGACAAAGACACATCTAATTAATGCAAACAAAGGAAGCAGTAGTAGCAGAATTCAAAGTCAAAAGCATTTAATGGGACCCCTGCCGTCTGCGGGCCGCCAGGCCCAGGTCGCCACCCGGCTCTGTCAGTCGGTATCTTCCTGAAGGTCTCTACCGCCCCTTTGGCCTTGTCCAGGCTCATCCATTTGCCACCCCTCTCCACGGGGCCTTCTGAGCCCCCTTCACCAAAGTTCAGGAAGAGCCCCCAGGAAAGAAGATGAACAGGGCAGCATGGTGCCCTGCCTCTTTTACCTGCCCGGTTTGCTGCGGCCAGCCGCGCTCCTCCGATGGCCTGATCTTAGCACATTTTAATATGCCTGTGTCCACCTCAGGATAATGTCATGGAACCTTTCTGGGGAAGATAACGACCACAGGAAGCTGCTTCGCAACCATGAGCTAGTGATGTCTGGTGATCACGGGAATTCTCTCTCTCTTTTGTGTATTTCTCTTCACGCACACACACACACACACATACACACACACACTTCACACACCCTTTAGTGCATTGCCTCTTCCATACGCCACCCTCACTCTCCTGGTCTAGCTCTTCCTCTTCTCCATGCCCTGTCCGCACACACGCGCTCTCCACCCCCCAGTACCCGGCCTTACTGAGCAGCTGCGCCTCCAGCCTTCCCCCCCCAGGTGGAACGCTGTCCACCTGACACCCCAGCACAATCCCGCCTCCCTCCCATTCAGTGTGACACGCGGAGCTGCAGCCAGGGCACACATGAAATCCAAGGGCCTGCAACACGGCTCCACGCACAATTCAAGGCCTGTTAGGGGAGACTACCCCCCAGTCCGCACCCCAAGCCTACACCCGCGGAGAACACAGACACCTTTGTCTCCTCTCTCCACAGACAACCCCCTGCTCCCGGGGCCCATGTTTTTTGTATTTCAATACTAAGTCTAGACTGAAGCACAGAGTAAGTGTGAAAGCCCAAACATAAAGAGAGGTGACCACTTCCACCGAAAAAAATTTTTTTTTGCGCACCATTAAGATTCAGCCTCTTTTGATGAGAAGAAATCCCCACCTTTCTTCCAATTCTCCTGGGCCCCAGAGCCATTTTCACGTTTTCCTGAGTGCTTTCCCCGGAGATGAGCATAGCTTCCAAAACGCAGATCTGAGGAACTGAAGAGAAATGAGCGGCGCCGGGAAGAAAGGCGCCTACACGAGCCGAAGAGACGCCTGTTCAGGCCGCAAGATGGAGGCGAGGATTGCAGAAGACGCCGCGCTCCCCAGACGTCAGCTGACGGAGAACCGCGATGAGAGGGGCCACGACGCCAGCGGCACCAACTTCCTGTATTCCAGTCAGAGGAAAAGGGCCTCTGGTACCACAGGAGATTTAAAATGCGGAGGACCTCTCCTGCTGCTGAAAAGGCCGGCTCGGAAACCCCTTTCCAGCCAGCGGCTCCACTTTAGGCGAGGCACACGCGCGAGTGCATCACGTGGGCTGCCGTGCTTCAGGCTGATTGGTCGATTGATGGAGGGTGGGTGGGCTGCAGGCTCCGGAAGCCAAAGTGGCACTAGAGGCTTTTGCGGTGATAGGGCTTTGAGGGCTGAGAATATTTTTTTCTTTCATATGCCTCAGACTGGGGACCCGATATCAGGAGCTCACTTAGAATTTAGGATTAGGTCACACAGAAACGTCTTAGTTTGCAACAAGTCCATTTCAAGAAGTTTATTAAATGGTGAGGCCAGAACTGTGCTAAACCTAAAAGACTTAGACAATTCGTGCCTGGAATATCATGTGTGGGCTTTAACTGGGTTCTGGTTTGCACAAATCAACTGCAGAAGACATTTTGAGAAACATTAGGTATACTTTAACATAAACTGATATTAGATTATGTTGGGGAATTATTGTTAGTTTTGTTAGGTAACCAGGGAAGGGGCCAAGGAGGAAAAGTAATTCCGATTTTCAGACACACATGCTGAAGTTTTTTGCCATCTAATGATTTTTGGAATTTGTTTTAGAATATTTAAACTTTTACTAAATCAAGGATATGGGGTAAAATGGAAGAAGAGGAACAGTCTATAATAAAGGGGAAAAAAAGCATTTAATGGGACAAAGAAGTTTATGTACTGACCGAAGGTGATATCCATGAGAAAAATAAGCCATGAATCTTTATACACCAGGTTATGTACAAGCATAACAGACCAACACCTTAGAAAAAATTTTCTAAAAATTTGAGGAGAAAATGATAAAATCACAGTGGGAGGTTTTAATAAACTTCTTTTGGAATTTGACAGTCTGAAAATAAACTAAAGGATTTGAGTAACATGATCAACAAGGTCGAGTTAATTGACATGTATAGAATTTTTACTCTACAAACACAATAGGTAATCTGAGCCTTTAGAACACTTAAAAATATCAATTTGGTGATGAAGAACCTAAATAAATTAATAACATTGGGATTTAGAAGCTACATCTTGATTTGGAAAGATCAGAAATCAATGATAAAAAGATGACCAGGAAAACTACTTGGAAATTAAATAGATGCCAGAAGTTAAAAAAAGCTGAAAGATAAGAATTTTTGGATTGAAAAAACTCACTAAATGCTGAGTGGGGTGAGTGAAATCAGATAACTCATGTCACTGTAAAATTGTAGAATGCCAAATATAAGAAAGTAATGTTAACAGCTTCTAGAGAGAAAAAAGTTCAGTATAACAGACAAGAATCAGACTGACATCAGGCTTATCAGCAACACTGGATGCTTCAAAACTGTCTAGCAATTCCTTAAAAATTCTAAGGACGAAGGATTTTCATCCCAGAATTCTATACCCAGACAAATTATTCATTAAGTGGGAGAACAGAGTAAAGACACAGGCCTACAAAGATCCAAAGTTTACGACCCACCTATCTATTCTTAAGAGTTATTTGACGACGTACTCCAGCAAAATGAGGGTGTAAACAAAGAGGAAGGCATGGCGTCCTGAAACAGTAGATCCAAACCCGGAGGGCAATAAAGGGAGCCTCCCAGTTACTGAATGTGCAGCAGACCTGGAGACAGACTGGTACAGATTGGACAGGGGGGATGGAGGGCTCTAGAAAAAAAGGAAGTTGACAGAATAGAAAATATGATGGATGTTTAGGGGGCAAAAAAGGACATAATAAAGTCAAATAATGCAAGACAAAAGGGCAATTAAAACTAGAAAAATCAAAACTATAAACTAAAATATGGCATGAATTTAAACCACTGATGGAATTTAAGAAGAGCAAATCCATTAACCTCAACGCTAAAAATACTCTCCTTTGGGTCACCGACAGAGGAAGGAAATATAATCAAACACACCATGTGACCCGAGACAAAAGCACATTTGCAAGCTATATTAAAGTAAAGGCAGTTCAGACATTTTCAACCCTTAGAGTCAACCAACGGACAAAGTAGAGATGATTAACAGTGCCTGCAGGATGTGTCACATAGGAAGCTCCATATACTCCCCACCCCCCAAGAGAAAGAGTGGAGAGCCCTTCCTCCCGGTGGAATCAGGAGAGAGACAGTTTCATGGGCAGTGAGTAAAGAAGAGTGAGGACCCTGACTGGGTCCCTCATGAATCCAGTAGCTCACCAATCTGGGCCTTGGCCAATGGGGTGAGTGGGTAGAGATTATGGACACTTCAGGTAGGCTAAGAGGAAGGCCAAAAAAACAGAGATCAGTAATCTCTTTCCTGGTTATCTTTGAGCCAATACTGAGAAGGGACAGGAAAAAATGAAATGGTGGTATGACACAGTGATGTCAAAAGAGGACTCGAGGCAGTTCTTATTGATTCCACATAGCATAGAGGTCCTGCGTGGTCCTCAGTTGCGCAGGATGTGTAAGATGCCTAAAGATGCAGACTGCTGGTCTTATGACAGGGGTGGGGTGGGGAGGGTCAACGCAGGACGGGGTGAAGTGACCTTACAGCTAAGGACTGAAGGGTAGATTCCCAGACTGGGGAATGAAGAGAGATTGCATCTGACCCCAGGGGATCTGTGAGGCCTGATGGCTGAGGTTGGGGTCTACTCATCAGAGCAAGAGAGCAAACTCCCTGGGAGAACAGACCAAAGATGCTATTATGCTGGAGGCAGTATGGCCGGAACTTCTTTGGGTCAAGACATCCCAACTGATGTCAGAATGCAAACCAAGGGCCTGGCACCAGAGCTATGAGGATACCTAAATTCTGGGAAGGAGTAAGGAGCCAGGAGAAGCCTGGAAAGTAGGGAAAACTGCCCTTAGAGTAAAATATACATAACATAAAATTTACCATTTTAACCACTCTTAAGTGTACAGTTCTGTGGCATTTTAAGCGCATTCACATTGCTGTGCAGCCAGCACCACCTCCAGACTTTTTTCATCTTCCCAAAATGAAACTCTGCACCCATTAAACACTCTCCCCATGCCCCTTTCCACCCCCAGCTTCTGGCAATGACCGCTCAACTTTCTGTTTCTATGAATTTGACTGCTCTCGGAATTTCACAGAAGAGGAATCATACAATATTTGGTCTTCTGTGACTGGTTTATTCCACCATTAGGTCTTCAAGATTCATCCATGTTGTAGCATATGTCAGAATTTCCTTCCTTTTCAAGGCTGAGTAACATTCCATTGTACGTGCAGCACATTTTGTTTTATCCATTCATCTGTCAGTGGACACTAGGGTTGCTTCCACCTTTTGTCTATTGTGAATAATGCTATGAACACTGGTGTACCTGTTCATCAGATATTGTTCAAATCCCTGCTTTCATTTTTTTGATTATATATCCAGAGGTGGAACTTGGATCATATGGATTTTCTGTTTACTTTGTGAAAAACGATACTATTTGGCAGTCGCACCATTTACCTTCCTACCAGCTACATGCAAGGGTTCCAATTTCTCCACAGCCTCACCAACATTTGATATTTCCTTTTTCTTCCTCCCTCCCTTCCTCCCTCCCTTCCTTCCTCTTTCCCTTTCTTCCTTCCTTTCTTTTTTTGATAGCAGCCATCCTAATGGGTGTGAGCTGGTATTATGGTTTTGACTTGCATTTCCCTAATGACTAGTTAGGGAATATGTTAAGCATATTTTCATGTGCTTATTGGCCATTTATATACCTTCTTTGGAGAAATGTCTATTCAAGTCCTTTGCCCATTTTAAAATTGGGTCATTTGGTTTTTTGTTGTTGTGTTGTAGGCGTTCCTTGTATATTCTGGATATCAATTCCTTATCAGATACATGATTTACAAATATTTTCTCCACTTCATGGATTGCCTTTTCACTCTGTTGATAGTGTGCTCTGATGCATAAAAGTTTAAAATTTTGATGAAGTTCCATTTACCTAGTCTTTCTGTTTGTTTGTTCTTGGTTGTGCTTTTGGTCCTTATAGAGTTTTAAACTTTGAATTGACTGAGAACCCAAAGAGTCTAAGTCAACACACTTCCAAAGCTTAATGAGCAGAAAGAGACATGGCTGACTTTCACTGGTACATTCATGACTTTTTGGTTTTTATTTTTTGCTACTGGGTGAGAATGAGAGCTCTACTGTAAAGTATGATGGGTTATTAAAAAAATAAATAAAAGTTGCTTTTTTTTTGTTCTTGTACATCTGAATTTTAGTGTGTACATTTTTGGCCCTTACTCAAAAAGATGGCAGAAAATTCAGTAGCAAAATGTGACAAAAGCCCCATGGAAACTTTGATAGAATATCATTCCACACCAAGAATGAGGCCTGGCTGGCAGGCACACTGCTCAACATTTGGAGAGTTATACACATAGGCCCTGTGATATTGGATGAGGGTTTGGAACTTATTTAGGTTAGTTTGTTTTTCCTTCTCAAGAACATGAAAACCATCACCGTGGGAATAAGAAACCTGTAATACAACCATGCTAAAGACGGGAATTTAAATTGAAAGTCATAAAAGGCAAAACAGAATTTCAGAAGGAATCAATATGCTGTCGCATCCGTTACCTGCCTACCAGGTCCCTGGGATGCAACTGGGTGTTCATTAACTGGGTGTTCTCTCTGCTGCTCTGGTTTCATCAGCGCCAAGTTAAAGAACTTGACCACCTGGCTTTCTTTCCCCTTCATATTTGAGAACATAAATATTGCATTGGCACTAGGGTAAAACTCAATTATAAAGACAAGTTAGATGAAAAGCTCAAAATAAAAGCTTTGCTCTTTTGGTTTTGTTGTACTTCTGAAATCGTGTATGGAGAAATTGTTCTGATCTCCAAAGTATACTACATCCTTATTATTTTTGAAAAGGCAAATGAATTATTACATTTACATTCTTTGGCCTAATACACAGCAAATCTGATTTCTGTTCTGTTGGTGCTTCTAAGAAGGCTATAAATCTCCTTTTGGCAGGAAACATCACTGTATATTTTATTTATTTTTTGATCATGTGCTATTAATATTCTCAGGCAATATATCTGCTCTATCCTTGTTTATGGATTCTTGCAGCATATATATTATGTGAACCTCCTCATATATCTGCCAATTTGAAATAAACTGCAGGTCCTCACATAGATTCTCAAAGAGCTCAGACTGAGTCTTTGCTCAGAGCTTATCTCTTATTAGTCATTAATGCTTGTCTTTATTTTGGGAGACAGTATTTTCTTGTTGCATCATTGCCCCCTTTCTCCTGACCAGACAACTATTTCCTTGTTGCAGGAAATGTCCCCTTGACATGGAACAGAGAAATCCTACTGGGAGTGACTTGATTCCCTTCTGCCCCAGAGCTTGTTGATGGAAACAGTTTCTAACAAAGGGATAAAATGATGGGTTATTTCATTTTAACTTCACCAGCTAATTTGGCTTTAACAAAAGACAATTATCTTTCCTTATGCCTCCTCTTCACCTGTTCCCAAAGAGTGGCATTTTTGCACGTTCACTCCCGTGCTCTGAAACCCCTCTCCAATGAGCCTGTCTGCTGCCCTTGGACTACCCCAATGCTATGCGTTTATTTTTTATCAAGCAGCTCCAACACCGATTCACAAAACAAATTCCTGGGTCGGAACTCTGCAGGGACACCCGGTTTACAAGGTGCTGAAAAATCCTCAGAGCCATCAATTTCTTTCATCTTTTGTGGAACTACCTTGAAATTTTCAGTTCTTGCTGCATTTAGTTCTCTCCTTTAGTGATGGTGAAGCAGGGACTTACACTTGTTTCTATCTTCCCTTCTAAGATTTCCTCCCCATCCCCTTAGCTAATTTAGTCCATACTCTCAAAACCCTTCATAAGGTAAATTTGGTAAATTTTACAAGGTATGTACACACACATACACAAACACGTATACACACACATGCTCAGTGACACGATTTTTTTCTGTTTCATCCTTTTAAGCTTTCACCCATCTCTTTCTTTCAACTCCCATTTGCTGAGCACGTTTTTTACACCCTGGTGCATTGCTGTTCACGTATTCTCATTTAATCCTCAAAATAATCTTGCAAGTAGGGATTAATCCTGGTTTACAAATGAGAGATTTGAAGCTCAGAATTCAAATCATTTGTCAAAGAGCATGCACATTGCAGAAGTGGGTGAGCAAGGAGGTGAGCCCAAGTCTGCTTCTCTTTCTACTCTAGCCTGCTGCTTTTGTACCTGGTGTTCTGCACAATTTCCAGGCCTTCTGCTCATTGCTTATTGCCCTTGTCTATCTAAGGCAGACATGTGCTAGATTTAGTACATTTATTGCTACTGCTCGTGGGTCCCTTGGGGAAGTGGTAAGTTTCTTCTGGATGTTTTGCATTCCTGTCAACTTACTTCATCTACATGGACCACACCCATCAGAAACAATGTGTAAATCTTCCAGATCTGAAATACCCAGATGCAAAGCCCTTGTTTTCTTAGTCACAGCTTCTTTGGCCATGTTTACAATTAGGATATTTGCTCCTTTTCTTCTTCTTCTTTTTTTTTTTAAAAAACGAGTCGTTTTTTGTTGTTTTTTTTTTTGCGGTACGCGGGCCGCTCAATGTTGTGGCCTCTCCCATCGCGGAGCACAGGCTCGGGACGCGCAGGGTCAGCGGCCATGGCTCACGGGCCCAGCCCTCCTTCGGCATGTGGGATCTTCCCGGACCGGGGCACGAACCCGTGTCCCCAGCATCGGCAGGCAGACTCTCAACCACTGCGCCACCAGGGAAGCCCTATTTGCTGCTTTTCATCTGGCATTTCTCTCCAGCTAAACTGTCCTTACCAGAATATTGAGGATTCAAAAATCTAGGAGACCCAACCGATAAGGTTACACCCTTTTTTTTTCTTTTTTTGCGGTACGCGGGCCTCTCACAGTTGTGGCCTCTCCCGTTGCAGAGCACAGGATCTGTGGTAGACATCCATACAACTCTGAATTTTTCACCCTATTTTTTTTTAATTAATTAATTAATTTATTTTTGACTGTGTTGGGTCTTCGTTTCTTTGCGCAGGCTTTCTCTAGTTGCAGCGAGCAGGGGCCACCCCTCATCACGGTGCGCGGGCCTCTCACTATCGCCGCCTCTCCTGTTGTGGAGCACAAGCTCCAGACGCGCAGGCTCAGTAGTTGTGGCTCACGGGCCTAGTTGCTCCGCGGCATGTGGGATCCCCCCAGACCAGGGCTCGAACCCGTGTCCCCTGCATTGGCAGGCAGACCCTCAACCACTGCGCCACCAGGGAAGCCCTATTTTGACATCATGTCAGCAAACATTTATATACATTTCTATCACCACTGCTTCCACTTCCAGAAAAAGAAAAAAAAAAGAGTTTTTAGGTTTTTAATTGGATAAGTGAATTAACTTTGTTAATTCAATGTAATTGCCATAGTGCCTTTAATAATTGTTGTTTTTTGGGGTGTACTTAGGTTAAGACTATTAAACCTGGTTCCCAAGTCTTCCATATTGCAATAGACCAGTGTTTCTCAACTTTTGTTTTTTCATTATTCCTGTCTAAGGAGCATTTTTAGACTTTTTTCGTAATTGCCCCCCTTCCCAAGAAATTTTAATACTAAAATGCATTGTGTATCTGTTTACAAACTATAGCCCTTTGGGAGGGGATCACAAACCAGTGTCAACTGATATCGCTCCCACTGAGAATGCCTGCAGAGGCCACCGAGGTAAATTCTACAACACTGTGGTTAGGTGTTAAAAATTCAGAACACTTTTTATGATCCCTGCTGTTTCTGAATAGGGAAGTACAAGCAAACACTATTTCTCCTTCCATTTCAAGACACTATCACTAGACCTAACTACTTCCTAGTGAATGTAGAACATAGACTAATTACTAATTATGTGTGTGGTTATTAAGAATCTCAGATGACAAAATCAGGTGTGCAAGAAACCCAACTTTCTGTATTTTTCAATAATGAAACAATTTCCATTTCTTTCTCCCATTCTGCTGCGTGGTAGACATTCAGTATCAGGTAACTCAAGATTCTCACTCCTCTTTTCTCGGGGATTTTGTTTAAACTCCTGGCAGAGCTCTGGTCCTGAGTATCCTATCAGGACTGGTGTCTGTTGAGATGCCCTGGCTTCCAGCTGCTGGTCCGGGTAGGGCACTGGTTTTTTTGTTTTGTTTTTTAAGTTAAAAAAAAAATTTTTGGCTGCGTTGGGTCTTCGTTGCTGTGCGTGGGCTTCCTCTAGTAGTGGCGAGTGGGGGCTACTCTTCATTGCGGTGCGCAGGCTTCACATTGCTGTGGCTTCTCTTGTTGTGGAGCTCGGCTCTAGGCACGCGGACCCTAGAGCATGCAGTCTTCAGTAGTTGCAGCGCATGGGCTCAGTAGTTGCAGCGTGGGCTGTAGGGCACGTGGGCTTCAGTAGTTGTGGCACGTGGGCTCAGTAGTTGTGGCAATGGACTTAGTTGCTCCGTGGCGTGTGGGATCTTCTTCCCGGATCAGGGATCGAACCCACGTGCCCTAAATTGGCAGGCAGATTCTTAACCACTGCGCCACCAGGGAAGTCCCAGGGCACTGTTATATTCTCTTTGTAGCCACCTGCAAAGATCTCTGTCCTCAGTTGTCCCATTCTTGGTGCGTGGGAAGCACATGGTGGCTCCCACAAACTGCTGTGCTGCAGTGAGTTCCACTTCTCTACTCCTATCTGGCACCAGGGCTCACCTGCATGTCCCAAGGGTGGTGCAGGGGACCCTGCAGGCTGTCTGGAGCCTGTCTGCTGTTACTTACGCTGGTTGAGGGGCTGGGTTCTTATTACCTCTGCCCACTTTGAGAGTCTGGGCACAGCCCTGGAGATGTGGTCCTGGGGTGGGGTAAGGAAAAGGACTTCTCTTCAGGGACCACCTCTACTCCCCTCCACCCTCCTCACACCCTGAGGGCACTTTGCTCTCATTACTCACAGTGTTTCTAAACCTTTTGTCTTTTGCCAGGGCTTAGGCTTTTGAAACTCAAAAGCCAAGAATTTGACTCTTGTTATTTGTGTCCGGCTGAATTGTCCTTTATGTGAGGGAGTGAAGGCAGAGTTCTACCCAGCTGTCCTGAATATGGAAAAAGCAAGGGTAATGTAAAATATTAGAGGTGCAAATGTAAGTTACCATTCTGAAACAGGATCTCAACAATCCTTGGGTGCTTATTTCTCACTCTGAAGGACTAGTTCTTATTTTTTTTAATCTATAACCATTTCTCTACTTAATACATTCCCACTGGTAAAACTCTATTTCAATAGGGCAAGGCATGCCCCGCCCATTTGAGAATCAATGGTAACTCATCCTGGGTGAATCTAGTAAGGTGTGCCCATTTATACCTGAAGTGCATAAGCCACCTGAGAATCCTTCCTTCCTTCCTGCTTTTTGAGAATCTGCTGTGTGTTTTGGACTTTAAACTTATCCTTGGAATCTAGGCCTTGGAAACAGAGGCCTAACCTCAGAGTGCAGCCTAAGATGGTGGCAAAGGATAGACTCGGTCCCATTTGGACCTGATCATTCTTAGAAATATTTAGAGAGGGCAATCTTGGAAGAGACAGACTTTTTGTGGGTTTAGCAAGATTGAGGTTAAGAGCTTAATGATGGCCATTCACATTTAAAGCCTGGTTAACTCTGGCCATACCAGTTACACAGAGAAAGTTATTCTGAACCTGGCCTCAAAGATTAAGCAGAACTTCTTGTACCATCTGCTGAGTGTTTGGAACTTTGCTTTTACAGCTCTTCTCCAAAAGCGGGACAAGGCACTAAGAAGTATACAGTGCAAGGAGTTCAAGTAGAAATTTGTTCCCTTAACCAAAAATTTCAGAACATACCATCTAATAGAATATTCGATGTGTAGGGATTTTGAGTTTACCCTATGTAATCAACATGAATAATATGTAATAATACTGGAAACTATCAATTTTGGAAGCAGCATTTCACATTCAATTTTGTGAATAAAGAAGCCTAAGTAAAAAAAAAAAAAAGAAAAAGAAAAGAAAGTCATTTCAGAAAGTGCCCCTCTAATTTTAAACACAGACAGGGTCAACCCTAATCTACTCTTCTTTTCCCCTCTGGCTAAACAGCACACTTCAGGCCTCCATTTTCCTCTGCAATACCGTCGTTGCTTCAGTGGCATTTCTATTTATCACGCTAACATGGAATCATCTGGCTGCAATGTCTCCTCAGGTCTTGCCTGGACTTGCTAACCATTTTCTCAATTCCTCCTCATCTAATCCTTCAGAGATATCTAAACAACAAGCCACGAGGAGCAACCGATCTTAATCTGGAGAATACCTACACCTTCCCTGGGCAGGTCTCAGATGTGTCCACGCATAGTGTGTTTATCATGGAATCTGTGCTCTCAACACTATGTTCTGTCTTTTGTCAAATGAACAAAATCTTAGAGGCCAAGGGTCCTGCAGTTCTGATACTCAGTTGATCTGCTGTGGCTACAGGTACCTGGTTACACCTTCTGGAGGCTTCCTGTGATGGGCACCTGTAAGGATACCTCCTGGGCGCTCTTACACTCTTTTAAAAATCTAGTGAGCTGAGTAAGGCAAGGAAAACACATTATGAAGGAGACTGTGTGGAGGAGGGCAAAGAGTACCTGGATTTGGGTCATGCTACTGCCTCTGAGGGTTTTTTTTTTTTTTTTTTATGAGTTACTGAATCTTTCTGGGCTAGGCTTCATCTGAAAAACAGAACAGATGAACTAGAGCTGCATAGTCCTAAAAACCTGTATCTAATACTTTACTCCGTGGTCACAAGAATAAGTGAATGAGTTTCTCTTTGAGAAGGACAACCTATTTCTCTTCTCAAAGTACCCATATAGGCAGGATACTTTGAGATATCAATTCATACTTTGTTTTTACTGCTGTCAAAGAAACAGAATGAGCATGATTTTCCCTCTCACCCAAGAGAGGACAAATGGGACCCTGAGTGGTGGGTATCAGGAATATCCTTAACTCCCAAGTTCTCAGAAAAGGATGAAAATTGTCTAAGAAGTAGGAGCCAGCAAGGTTTGAGCTGGGCGCACTTCCCCTCTCTGGTGCAGGCAGCGCGTGGCAGGGTGGAGCATCTAGGGTTGCCTGGCAGT